>NC_092168.1:52446425-53046425 GCF_045791955.1 Oncorhynchus clarkii lewisi
TTGGCAATGTTAACACATGTTTCCCATGCCAATAAAGCCCATTGAGTTGAAGAGACAGAGAGAGAGACAGAGACAGAGAGAGAGAGAGAGAGAGAGAGAGAGAGAGAGAGAGAGAAATAAAGGAGATGAGCCGAGATAGATTACTGTGTGAAGGGAGCAGAGAGAAGACAAGAGAAGAGAGGAGGATATGCTGCCTGCTGTTCAGAGCTGAGCTGCACATGGTGGCTGTTCTGTTCTTTTCTGTTGTTGTTGTTGAGGTGAAAGGGCACAGTGATACACTGAGTCATAATAGATTGGACAGGGACAATGGTGACAGAAATCCTTCCACTCCCCTTCACAAAGCACGAGCATGAGTGCACACACACACACACACACACACACACAAAAAAACACCTATACACACACACACACACACACAAAAACACCTATACACACACACACACACACACACACACACACACACACACAACATGTTTTATATATAGAGTTGAAGTCAGAAGTTTACGTACACCTTAGCCAAATACATTTAAACTCAGTTTTCACAATTCCTGACATTTAATCCTAGTAAAGATTCCCTGTCTTAGGTCAGTTAGGATCACCACTTTACTTTAAGAATGTGAAATGTCAGAATAATATTAGAGAGAATTATTTATTACAGCTTTTATTTCTTTCATCACATTCCCAGTGGGTCAGAAGTTTCCATACACTGAGTTAGTGTTTGGTAGCATCGCGTTTAAATTGTTTAACTTGGGTCAAACGTTTCGGGTAGCCTTCCACAAGCTTCCCAGAATAAGTTGGGTGAATTTTGGCCCATTCCTCCTGACAGAGCTGGTGTAACTGAGTCAGGTTTGTAGCCTCCTTGCTCGCACACACTTTTTCACTTCTGCCCACAAATTTGACAGGATTGAGGTCAGGCTTTGTGATGGCCATTCCAATACCTAGACTTTGTTGTCCTTAAGCCATTTTGCCAGGACTTTGGAAGTATGTCTGATTTATTTTGATTTCCCCATGATGTCAAGCAGAGGCACTGCGTTTGAAGGTAGGCCTTGAAATACATCCACAGGTACACCTCCAATTGACTCAAATTATGTCAATTAGCCTATCAGAAGCTTCTAAAGCCATGACATCATTTTCTGGAATTTTCAAGCTGTTTAAAGGCACAGTCAACTTAGTGTATGTAAACTTCTGACCCACTGGAATTGTGATACAGTGAATTACAAGTGAAATAATCTGTCTGTAAACAATTGTTGGAAAAATGACTTGTGTCATGCACAAAGTAGATGTCCTAACTGACTTGCCAAAACTATAGTTCGTTAACAAGAAATGTGTGGAGTGTTTGAAAAATGAGTTTTAATGACTCCAACCTAAGTGGAATGTAAACTTCTGACTTCAACTGTATATACAATACAAGTCAACCATATACAATACACGTCAACATATAGGAGATAGGATATTATTTCAGGAGAGAGTGATGGTGTTACATAACAATAACACAGTAGTTATTACAGGAGAGAGTGATGGCAGCCTCCTTATGAAATAGGCCAAAATGAACTACTGGGATCACAAGAAGTCTACATTTCACTGTTACAAAACCAATGAGCTTATTAATACTTCTCTAACCCTGGCTAAACCTGGACTATGTCCATTAATACTTCTCTAACCCAAGGCTAAACCTGGACTATGTCCATTAATACTTCTCTAACCCTGGCTAAACCTGGACTATGTCCATTAATACTTCTCTAAACCTGCTAAACCTGGACTATGTCCATTAATACTTCTCTAACCCTGGCTAAACCTGGACTATGTCCATTAATACTTCTCTAACCCTGGCTAAACCTGGACTATGTCCATTAATACTTCTCTAACCCTGGCTAAACCTGGACAATGTCCATTAATACTTCTCTAACCCTGGCTAAACCTGGACTATGTCCATTAATACTTCTCTAACCCTGGCTAAACCTGGACTATGTCCATTAATACTTCTCTAAACCTGGCTAAACCTGGACTGGTCTGCACAACGCATCACCGGGGGCAAACTACCTGCCCTCCAGGACACCTACACCACCCGATGTCACAGGAAGGCCATAAAGATCATCAAGGACATCAACCACCCGAGCCACTGCCTGTTCACCCCGCTATCATCCAGAAGGCGAGGTCAGTACAGGTGCATCAAAGCTGGGACCGAGAGACTGAAAAACAGCTTCTATCTCAAGGCCATCAGACTGTTAAACAGCCACCACTAACACTGAGTGGCTGCTGCCAACACACTGACACTGACTCAACTCCAGCCACTTTAATAATGGGAATTGATGGGAAATGATGTAAATATATCACTAGCCACTTTAAACAATGCTACCTTATATAAATGTTACTTACCCTACATTATTCATCTCATACGCATACGTATATACTGTACTCTATATCATCGACGGTATCCTTATGTAATACATGTATCACTAGCCACTTTATACTATACTATGCCACTTTGTTTACATACTCATCTCATTTGTACATACTGTACCCGATACCATCTACTGTATCTTGCCTATGCTGCTCTGTACCATCACTCATTCATATATCCTTATGTACATATTCTTTATCCCCTTACACTGTGTACAAGACAGTAGTTTTGGAATTGTTAGTTAGATTACTTGTTATTACTGCATTGTCGGAACTAGAAGCACAAGCATTTCGCTACACTCGCATTAACATCTGCTAACCATGTGTATGTGACAAATAAAATTTGATTTGATTTGATTTTATTTGACTATGTCCATTAATACTTTGCTAACCCTGGCTAAACCTGGACTATGTCCATTAATACTTCTCTAAACCTGGCTAAACCTGGACTATGTCCATTAATACTTCTCTAACCCTGGCTAAACCTGGACAATGTCCATTAATACTTCTCTATCCCAGGCTAAACCTGGACTATGTCCATTAATACTTCTCTAACCCTGCTAAACCTCCCAAATGGCACCCTATTCCCTAGTGCACTACTTTTGACCAGGGCCCAGGGAATAGGGTGCCATTTGGGATGCAACCTTGTTAATCTGTGTGAATATGAACCAGAACGAACAGAACAGAGCATCATCAACATGCTGTCACCATACCACCTCCACAAGCCCCTCCCATCCCATTGCTGTCACCATGCCACCTCCACAAGCCCCTCCCATCCCCTTGCTGTCACCATGCCACCTCCACAAGCCCCTCCCATCCCCTTGCTGTCACCATGCCACCTCCACAAGCCACTCCCAAACCCTTGCAGTCACCATGCCACCTCCACAAGCCCCTCCCATCCCCTTGCTGTCACCATGCCACCTCCACAAGCCCCTTCCATCCCCTTGCTGTCACCATGCCACCTCCACAAGCCCCTCCCATCCCTTTGCTGTCACCATGCCACCTCCACAAGCCCCTCCCATCCCCTTGCTGTCACCATGCCACCTCCACAAGCCACTCCAAACCCCTTGCAGTCACCATGCCATCTCCACAAGCCCCTCCCATCCCCTTGCTGTTACCATGCCACCTCCACAAGCCACTCCCATCCCCTTGCTGTCACCATGCCACCTCCACAAGCCACTCCCAACCCCTTGCTGTCACCACACCTTATTGATGTCACTTCCCCTGCCCGGACAGATTGCTGGGATATGTGAGTTCTCTTCACAGGACAAACGGGTTGCCATGCAACCGCATCAGAGGTAACCCTCTTTTCTGGGACAAAGAGTTCCCTTCAGGAGGATTGAACAGCAGGTGAATCCTCCTGACAACAGCAGATGAATCCTCCTAATAGAACAGCAGATGAATCCTCCTAATAGAATAGCAGATGAATCCTCCTGATAGAACAGCAGATGAATCCTCCTAATAGAACAGCAGATGAATCCTCCTGATACAACAGCAGATGAATCCTCCTGACAACAGCAGATGAGTCCTCCTAATAGAACAGCAGATGAATCCTCCTGATAGAACAGCAGATGAATCCTCCTGATAGAACAGCAGATTAATCCTCCTGACAACAGCAGATGAATCCTCCTGATAGAACAGCAGATGACTCCTCCTGACAACAGCAGATGAATCCTCCTGATAGAACAGCAGATGAATCATCCTGTTAGAACTGCAGATGAATCCTCCTGACAACAGCAGATGAATCAACCTGACAAAAGCAGATGAGTCCTCCTGATAGAACAGCAGACGAATCCCCAAGATAGAACAGAAGATGAATCCTCCAGATAGAACAGCAGATGAATCCTCCTGTTAGAACAGCAGATGAATCCTCCTGACAACAGCAGATGAATCCTCCTGACAACAGCAGATGAATCCTCCTGATAGAGGAGCAGATGAATACTCCTGATAGAGGAGCAGATGAATACTCCTGATAGAGGAGCAGATGAATACTCCTGATATAGGAGCAGATGAATCCTCCTGATAGAACAGCAGATGAATCCTCCTGACGACAGCAGATGAATACTCCTAATAGAACAGCAGATGAATCCTCCTGACAACAGCAGATGAATCCTCCTGACAACAGCAGATGAATCCTCCTGATAGAGGAGCAGATGAATCCTCCTGACAACAGCAGATGAATCCTCCTGACAACAGCAGATGATTCCCCCTGACAACAGCAGATGAATCCTCCTGATAAAACAGCAGATTAATCATCCTAATAGAACAGCAGATGAATCCTCCTGACAACAGCAGATGAATCCTCCTAATAGAACAGCAGATGAATCATCCTGAGAGAACAGCAGATGAATCCTCCTGATAGAGCAGCAGATGAATCCTCCTGATAGAACAGCAGATGAAACCTCCTGATAGAACAGCAGATGAATCCTCCTGATAGAACAGCAGATGAATCCTCCTAATAGAACAGCAGATGAATCCTCCTAATAGAACAGCAGATGAAACCTCCTGACAACAGCAGATGAATCCTCCTGACAACAGCAGATGAATCCTCCTGACAATAGCAGATGAATCCTCCTGATAGAGTAGCAGATGAATCCTCCTGACAACAGCAGATGAATCCTCCTGACAACAGCAGATGAATCCTCCTGATAGAGGAGCAGATGAATCCTCCTGACAACAGCAGATGAATCCTCCTGACAACAGCAGATGATTCCCCCTGACAACAGCAGATGAATCCTCCTGATAGAACAGCAGATGAATCCTCCTGACAACAGCAGATGAATCCTCCTGATAGAACAGCAGATGAATCCTCCTGACAACAGCAGATGAATCCTCCTAATAGAACAGCAGATGAATCCTCCTAATAGAACAGCAGATGAATCCTCCTGACAGAACAGCAGATGAATCCTCCTGACAACAGCAGATGAATCTTCCTGACAACAGCAGATGATTCCCCCTGACAACAGCAGATGAATCCTCCTAATACAACAGCAGATGAATCCTCCTGACAACAGCTGATGAATCCTCCTAATAGAACAGCAGATTAATCATCCTGATAGAGCAGCAGATGAATCCTCCTGACAACAGCAGATGAATCCTCCTGATAGAACAGCAGATGAATCATCCTGATAGAACAGCAGATGAATCCTCCTGACAACAGCAGATGAATCCTCCTGATAGAACAGCAGATGAATCCTCCTGATAGAACAGCAGATGAATCCTCCTGATAGAACAGCAGATGAATCCTCCTGACAACAGCAGATGAATCCTCCTGATAGAAAAGCAGATGAATCCTCCTGATAGAACAGCAGATGAATCCTCCTGATAGAACAGCAGATGAATCCTCCTGATAGAACAGCAGATGAATCCTCCTGACAACAGCAGATGAATCCTCCTGACAACAGCAGATGAGTCCTCCTGACAACAGCAGATGAGTCTTCCTGACAACAGCAGATGAGTCCTCCTGATAGAACAGCAGATGAATCCTCCTGATAGAACAGCAGATGAATCCTCCTGATAGAACAGCAGATGAATCCTCCTGACAACAGCAGATGAATCCTCCTGACAACAGCAGATTAATCCTCCTGACAACAGCAGATGAGTCCTCCTGATAGAACAGCAATGAATACTATTGGAACTGTAGCAACTGTGTTAGCATCAAAATACAGGGTGTTAGCTATGTTTCTATTCAGGCGTTGATTGACATGGTATTGGACCAATAGTATTCGAGAAATTGTGAAAAAAACGGACCCCTCTGACACTGTACATTACATCGTGCCGTGTCCCGACGAGCATTGTGTGGCGTACAACCTCTTTTCACCAGGAGTAACGCTTCTCTCTCAGATTAAAATCACGCTTAACCATATGCACTTGTAAGAAATCTTCATTATTCATGATTTTCATTTAATGAGCATTAGTATGAATTTTATTATGGCTAATATTAAACACATTTTTCACGAGTAGGGCGCTAACAGCAATGTGGTCATCAATAACACAAACACTGAATCAATCAATAATGAATTGCGTACGACTTTGATGAGCAGAATCTTAAAAAGAATACCACTGTGCCAACCTCTGATCTGCATTTACACAAACAAACCCTTCACCTGCTGACAAAGAGCTTTCCTATTTTTGCTCTAACGTTTGCTGTGTTCACATGTTTTGAAATACCTTTGCTGTGCCAACCTTTTCACGAGCGCTTTATTCAATAATTGTAACGGCTTTCTTCCGTCGAAGGAGAGGAGGACCAAAATGCAGCGTGGTTAGAGTTCATAGTTTTTAATATGAGAAACTCAACATGAACACAATTACAAAAACAACAACCGTGGCAAAACCCAAAACGGTCCTATGTAGTGCAGAGAACACAAAGACAGGAAACAACCACCCACAAACTCCAACACAAAACAGTCCTATCTGGTGCAGAGAACACAAAGACTGGAAACAATCACCCACAAACCCCAACACAAAACAGTCCTATCTGGTGCAGAGAACACAAAGACAGGAAACAACCACCCACAAACCCCAACACAAAACAAGCTACCTAAATATGGTTCCCAATCAGAGACAATGACTAACACCTGCCTCTGATTGAGAACCATATCAGGCCATACATAGAAACGGACAAACTAGACACACAACATAGAATGCCCACCCAGCTCACGTCCTGACCAACACTAAAACAAGGAAAACACAAAGAAACTATAGTCAGAACGTGACAATAATTGTGAAATCTCATGCGTGCAATAACGCATGTCAATAACTATTACATTTGTTTGTAAATGACATGCTCTAACCAAAATTGAGAGGCAACATTCCTGCCTCTCTTTCTGCTGTTGATTGAAGAAGTGAAGAAAATGAACGGGACCAAAGTGCATAGCCAGTTCAGTGACCGTGAACAGCATTTCACCAAACTGCAATAGTTATAAACTATGGGGAATGTTTTTGGACCATTGGCTTCCCTGTAAACAGGTACTGACAGTAGGCACGAGCCACCTCCCTCAGGCTCCTCCCTGCATTCACTTCCTCGTTAGCAGCCTATAGCTGTTCGGGAGTGGAGCGGTGCTTGTTAGGCCCTTCCCCTTTCCAGACATTTCCTGTCAAAATACAATTAAATGAGAGGTCGTTTTTTTTATTAATGCAACATAATTCATAAGATAGTTCCAAGGAAATGGACTCACAAATGTGGATATAATTTCCATGTAATCCAACATAATGTTATTACCTATTTCATGGAAAGAGCAGGTTTTCATGGACACAGTGTATATGATGGAGTGAAAGGACATATGAGAGTTACTAACTGTTATTAGTTGCTATATTTATTTTTATATTCATATTGTTGCTATATACAATAATTTACTAATGTTAAGTAGTTTATATAATTATTTATCTTGTGCTATTGGAAGTTGTTACATTAACCCATTCTCATGCTTTGTTGAGTAACATTATATAAAGTAGCATTGTTCCTTCCTCTCTCTCTTTGAACAGAATCCATCCCCTCTGAAAATAAAGCTTCCTACTTTGTGTAACTCATATATCTATCTATTTATTTATTAAGACATTATCAATGGTGAGTGTAAAGTTAATTATTTGTGAGTTCATCAATAGTTAATTCAATCAATAGTGCATTTTTCGAATCATCATCACTGTGTGCCATCATGACTCTCAAAAGCAGTGACAGCCGCAGTTTACTTGTGAAGCTAACATTAGCCCCGCCCTAAAACCCTTATTCAAATTCAACACAAACCTTAAAATAGGTATGAAATGAGTGTTGTTGTAATAGGACTAACTATGTTACCTATAATAACCTGCCATAGTGTTGTTGTAATAGGACTAACTACGTTACCTATAATAATCTGTCATAGTGTTGTTGTAATAGGACTAACTACGTTACCTATAATAATCTGTCATAGTGTTGTTGTAATAGGGCTAACTAAGCTACCTATAATAATCTGTCATAGTGTTGTTGTAATAGGACTAACTACGTTACCTATAATAATCTGTCATAGTGTTGTTGTAATAGGGCTAACTAAGCTACCTATAATAATCTGTCATAGTGTTGTTGTAATAGGGCTAACTAAGCTACCTATAATAATCTGTCATAGTGTTGTTGTAATAGGGCTAACTAAGCTACCTATAATAATCTGTCATAGTGTTGTTGTAATAGGACTAACTAAGCTACCTATAATAATCTGTCATAGTGTTGTTGTAATAGGGCTAACTAAGCTACCTATAATAACCTGCCATAGTGTTGTTGTAATAGGGCTAACTACGTTACCTATAATAATCTGTCATAGTGTTGTTGTAATAGGGCTAACTACGTTACCTATAATAATCTGTCATAGTGTTGTTGTAATAGGGCTAACTAAGCTACCTCGAGCAGTCACAATAGTTCAATAGTTGCTATCTGCACTGACCCTTTCTGAACTAACTTTTTGGACTCATCACATATGCTGCTGTTACTGTTTATCTGTTTGTTTTAAATTTGTTTTAAATTCAACATCTTATTTACATAAGTATTCATGCCCTTTGTTATGAGACTCAAAATTGAGCTCATGTGCATCCTGTTTCCATTGATCATCCTTGAGATGTTTCTACAACTTGACTTGAGTCCACCTGTGGTAAATTCAATTGATTGGACGTGATTTGGAAAGGCACACACCTGTCTATATAAGGTCCCACAGTTGACAGTGCATGTCAGAGCAGGCACAGATCTGGAGAAGGGTACCAAAAAAGTTCTGCAGCATTGTAGGTCCGCAAGAACACAGTGGCCTCCATCATTCTTAAATGGAAGAAGTTTGGAACCACTCTGACAGGGATTCGGAGTTCCTCTGTGGAGATGGGAGAACCTTCCAGAAGTACAACCTTCTCTGCAGCACTCCAACAATCAGGTTGTTATGTTAGTGGCCAGACGGAAGACACAACTCCGTAAAAGGCACATGACAGCCCGCTTGGAGTTTTCCAAATGGCACCTAAAGGACTCTCAGACAAGGAGAAACAAGATTCTTCAGTCTGATGAAACCAAGATTGAACTCTTTCCAGCGTCACGTCTGGAGGAAACCTGGCACCATCCCTACGTTGAAGCATGGTGGAGGCAGCATCATGTTGTGGTGATGTTTTTCCACAGCAGGGACTAGGAGACTAGTCAGGATCGAGGGAAAGATGAATGGAGCAAAGTACAGAGAGATCCTTGATGAAAACCTGTTCCCGAGCGCTCAGGACCTCAGACTGGGGTGAAGGTTCACCGTCCAACAGGACAACAACCCTAAGCACATAGCCAAGACAACGCAGGAGTGGCTTCGGGACAAGTCTCTGAATGTCCTTGAGTGGCCCAGCCAGAGCCCGGACTTGAACCCGATCGAACATCTCTGGAGAGAGCTGAAAATAACTGAGCAGCAATGCTCCCCATCCAACCTGACAGAGCTTGAGAGGATCTGCAGAGAAGAATGGGAGAAACTCCCCAAATACAGATGTGCCAAGCTTGTAGCGTCAAACCCAAGAAGACTCAATGCTGTAATTACTGCCGAAGGTGCTTCAACAAAGTACTGAGTAAAGGTTCTGAATACTAATGTAAATATGATATTTCTGATTTTTATATTTTATAAATTGCAACAATTTATTTTTATTTTTTTGTCATTAGGAGATATTGGATGTACACAGCTCAAAAAAATAAAGGGAACACTTAAACAACACAATATAACTTGAAGTCAATCACACTTCTGTGAAATCAAACTGTCCACTTAGGAAGCAACACTGATTGACAATACATTCCACGTGCTGTTGTGCAAATGGAATAGACAACAGGTGGAAATTATAGGAAATTAGCAAGACCCCCCCAATAAAGGAGTGGTTCTGCAGGTGATAACCACAGACCACTTCTCAGTTCCTATGCTTCCTGGCTGATGTTTTGGTCACTTTTGAATGCTGGCGGTGCTTTCACTCTAGTGGTAGCATGAGACGGAGTCTACAACCCACACAAGTGGCTCAGGTAGTGCAGCTCATCCAGGATGGCACATCAATGCGAGCTGTGGCAAGAAGGTTTGCTGTGTCTGTCAGCGTAGTGTCCAGAGCATGGAGGCGCTACCAGGAGACAGGCCAGTACATCAGGAGACATGGAGGAGGCCGTAGGAGGGCAACAACCCAGCAGCAGGACCGCTACCTCCGCCTTTGTGCAAGGAACAGCAGGAGGAGCACTGCCAGAGCCCTGCAAAATGACCTCCAGCAGGCCACAAATGTGCATGTGTCTGCTCAAACAGTCAGAAACAGACTCCATGAGGGTCTGTTTGCCCAACACCGTGCCCAACACCGTGCAGGACGTTTGGCATTTGCCAGAGAACACCAAGATAGGCAAATTCGCCACTGGCGCCCTGTGCTCTTCACAGATTAAAGCAGGATCACACTGAGCACATGTGACAGACGTGACAGTCTGGAGACGCCGTGGAGAACGTTCTGCTGTCTGCAACATCCTCCAGCATGACCGGTTTGGCGATGGGTCAGTCATGGTGTGGGGTGGCATTTCTTTGGGGGGCCGCTGAGCTCTCCATGTGCTCGCCAGAGGTAGCCTGACTGCCATTAGGTACCGAGATGAGATCCTCAGACCCCTTGTGAGACCATATGCTGGTGCGGTTGGCCCTGGGTTCCTCCTAATGCAAGACAATGCTAGACCTTATGTGGCTGGAGTGTGTCAGCAGTTCCTGCAAGTGGAAGGCATTGATGCCTGGCCCGCCCGTTCCCCAGACCTGAATCCAATTGAGCACATCTGGGACATCATGTCTCGCTCCATCCACCAACGTCACACAGACTGTCCAGGAGTTGGCGGATGCTTTAGTCTAGGTCTGGGAGGAGATCCCTCAGGAAACCATCCGCCACCTCATCAGGAGCATGCCCAGGCGTTGTAGGGAGGTCATACAGGCACGTGGAGGCCACACACACTACTGAGCCTCATTTTGACCTCTTTTAAGGACATTACATCAAAGTTGGATCAGCCTGTAGTGTGGTTTTCCACTTTAATTCTGAGTGTGACTCCAAATCCAGACCTCCACGGGTTGATACATTTGATTTTCATTGATAATTTTTGTGTGATTTTGTTGTCAGCACATTCAACTATGTAAAGAAAACAGTATTTAATAAGAATATTTAATTCATTCAGATCTAGGATGTGTTATTTTAGTGTTCCCTTTATTTTTTTGAGCAGTGTATATTGATGAGGACACACCCCCCCCCCCCCCCGATAGGTTCAGTCTTCACCAGTGTTGAGTATCCTCCTGCCATAGGTCAATACAGACAATACCTCCCCCCTCCCCTGATAGGTTCAGTCTTCACCAGTGTTGAGTATCCTCCTGCCATAGGTAAATACAGACAATACCCCCCCCCCCCCCCCCCCCCCCGATAGGTTCAGTCTTCACCAGTGTTGAGTATCCTCCTGCCAAAGGTAAATACAGACAATACCCCCCCCCCCCCCTGATAGGTTCTGTCTTCACCAGTGTTGAGTATCCTCCTGCCATAGGTAAATACAGACAATACCCCCCCCCCCCCCCCGATAGGTTCAGTCTTCACCAGTGTTGAGTATCCTCCTGCCAAAGGTAAATACAGACAATACCCCCCCCCCCCCCCCCCCCTGATAGGTTCTGTCTTCACCAGTGTTGAGTATCCTCCTGCCATAGGTAAATACAGACAATACCCCCCCCCCCCCCCCACCCGATAGGTTCAGTCTTCACCAGTGTTGAGTATCCTCCTGCCAAAGGTAAATACAGACAATACCCCCCCCCCCCCCCCCCCCCCTGATAGGTTCAGTCTTCACCAGTGTTGAGTATCCTCCTGCCATAGGTCAATACAGACAATACCCCCCCCCCACCCGATAGGTTCAGTCTTCACCAGTGTTGAGTATCCTCCTGCCATAGGTCAATACAGACAATACCTCCCCCCTCCCCTGATAGGTTCAGTCTTCACCAGTGTTGAGTATCCTCCTGCCATAGGTAAATACAGACAATACCCCCCCCCCCGATAGGTTCAGTCTTCACCAGTGTTGAGTATCCTCCTGCCAAAGGTAAATACAGACAATACCCCCCCCCCCCCCCCCCCCTGATAGGTTCTGTCTTCACCAGTGTTGAGCATCCTCCTGCCATAGGTAAATACAGACAATACCCCCCCCCCCCCGATAGGTTCAGTCTTCACCAGTGTTGAGTATCCTCCTGCCAAAGGTAAATACAGACAATACCCCCCCCCCCCCCCCCCCCCCCCCTGATAGGTTCTGTCTTCACCAGTGTTGAGTATCCTCCTGCCATAGGTAAATACAGACAATACCCCCCCCCCCCCCCCACCCGATAGGTTCAGTCTTCACCAGTGTTGAGTATCCTCCTGCCAAAGGTAAATACAGACAATACCCCCCCCCCCCCCCCCGATGGGTTCTGTCTTCACCAGTGTTGAGTATCCTCCTGCCATAGGTAAATACAGACAATACCCCCCCCCCCCCCCCCCCCCTGATAGGTTCTGTCTTCACCAGTGTTGAGTATCCTCCTGCCATAGGTAAATACAGGCAATACCCCCCCCCCCCCCCCCCCCCCCTGATAGGTTCTGTCTTCACCACAGTGTCAGTGTGTGTCAGTGAATGAGCGTGTGTGTCTTCCATCCTACATTAGGCTGATTGTTCTGTGACCTGTAACTGCACCCTGGGCTCGGTGTTCACCAAACTGAAACCAGACAGATCTCTGTCACATGAAGACCTTTACTCCACATTCTCACTCAGCAGAATTAGGAAATACAACGCTACCCTCACAACAACAGCAAGACAGCACCCAGGCATCCTGCACTCAGGCATCCTGCACCCAGGCATCCTGCACTCAGGCATTCAGCACTCAGGCATTCAGCACTCAGGCATCCTGCACCCAGGCATCCTGCACCCAGGCATTCAGCACTCAGGCATTCAGCACTCAGGCATCCTGCACTCAGGCATCCTGCCCTCATGCATTCAGCACTCAGGCATTCAGCACTCAGGCATCCTGCACTCAGGCATTCAGCACTCAGGCAATCAGCACTCAGGCATTCAGCACTCAAGCATCCTGCACTCAGGCATTTAGCACTCAGGCATCCTGCACTCAGGCATTCAGCACTCAGGCACCCTGCACTCAGGCATTCAGCACTCAGGCATCTTGCACTCAGGCATTCAGCACTCAGGCATCCTGCACTCAGGCATTCAGCACTCAGGCATCCTGCACTCAGGCATTCAGCACTCAGTCATCCTGCACTCAGGCATTCTGCACTCAGACATTCTGCACTCATGCATTCAGCACTCAGGCATCCTGCACTCAGGCATTCAGCACTCAGGCATCCTGCACTCAGGCATTCAGCACTCAGGCATCCTGCACTCAGGCATCCTGCACTCAGGCATCCTGCACTCAGGCATCCTGCACTCAGGCATTCAGCACTCAGGCATTCAGCACTCAGGCATTCAGCACTCAGGCATCCTGCACTCAGGCATCCTGCACTCAGGCATCCTGCACTCAGGCATTCAGCACTCAGGCATCCTGCACTCAGGCATTCAGCACTCAGGCATCCTGCACTCAGGCATCCTGCACTCAGGCATCCTGCACTCAGGCATTCAGCACTCAGGCATTCAGCACTCAGGCATTCAGCACTCAGGCATCCTGCACTCAGGCATCCTGCACTCAGGCATTCAGCACTCAGGCATTCAGCACTCAGGCATCGGAACTGTAATCCCCATAGTTCCTCTCCTTGAGCCAAGACAGGTTGTCTGCCTTCTCATAAAACTACAGGATTCTTCCTCAGACATGTACAGCACATAAAAGTATATGAGAGAGAATACTGTATATGAACTTGAGGTAAAATACAACAATAATTGTACAACTGAAATAAAGCAGAACAGAGTTCTGATTAAAAGAAAACTAATTATTTCTACAACAATATGTTCCCTATCGAAGTTCTGCAAAGTTCTGCCCATAAAGCATCAATAGAACTTGTCATAAAACCCATTCATTCATACATACAGTACAGCTCTGCCGTTCACCGTTGACCTCTCACATTGTTATCCTCTAATTATTATCTATTAGGCTACATTTCAAAACATAATTATTTCTTACATAATATATAATATGAATTTGTCCATATTCATACTTTCTATACTTAAACTACTGTTCTGTGACCTACAGTATATATAGCCTACTCAGACTACTGTTCTGTGACCTACAGTATATATAGCCTACTCAGACTACTGTTCTGTGACCTACAGTATATATAGCCTACTCAGACTACTGTTCTGTGACCTACAGTATATATAGCCTACTCAGACTACTGTTCTGTGACCTACAGTATATATAGCCTACTCAGACTACTGTTCTGTGACCTACAGTATATATAGCCTACTCAGACTGCTGTTCTGTGACCTACAGTATATATAGCCTACTCAGACTGCTGTTCTGTGACCTACAGTATATATAGCCTACTCAGACTGCTGTTCTGTGACCTACAGTATATATAGCCTACTCAGACTACTGTTCTGTGACCTACAGTATATATAGCCTACTCAGACTACTGTTCTGTGACCTACAGTATATATAGCCTACTCAGACTACTGTTCTGTGACCTACAGTATATATAGCCTACTCAGACTACTGTTCTGTGACCTACAGTATATATAGCCTACTCAGACTACTGTTCTGTGACCTACAGTATATATAGCCTACTCAGACTGCTGTTCTGTGACCTACAGTATATATAGCCTACTCAGACTACTGTTCTGTGACCTACAGTATATATAGCCTACTCAGACTGCTGTTCTGTGACCTACAGTATATATAGCCTACTCAGACTACTGTTCTGTGACCTACAGTATATATAGCCTACTCAGACTGCTGTTCTGTGACCTACAGTATATATAGCCTACTCAGACTGCTGTTCTGTGACCTACAGTATATATAGCCTACTCAGACTGTTGTTCTGGGACCATATAGTAAAACAAATGTACAGTGGATTTGTACCTATAACGAATAGGACACAGAATACATGTATAAATCTGCAAGAGTGTCATGTTTTCCCAGTAACGTGCATCGTAATGTCCAGTTCGTTACATAACAAGCCGTTGAGCAGCATAGCAGCCACCCCTCTCTGAGGATGACTGACCGGCGTCTACAGAGTGGGATGCAAAAACAAAGCCAGGACAGTACAGCTCCAGTGCGTATATGCGTAATAACAACGTTGTAACACAATGCAAGTCAACGATTCATTATATTTTCTGAAATAATATGTCAAATAAAATGCTCTAATAAAATCTCGTATATTTTGTTCCAAGACCGCACAGCTCGCCTGCGGTTTGATGCCAGGCGTCAGCAGCACCGGATAGATAAGACTACACAGAAAGAAAGACACGTCTTGCCACTAATAACACCCGAACAAAATGTTGCCTCAAACAACATGCATAACTTTACAGGGTATACGTCTACATTCACATATTCAATTATTTTTGTAAAAACTGCAAGGAACCGTACCGTTTTCAATTCGATCTGACAGCCCTCCTGTTCTTCGCTCCGTCCGACTATTTACTGTAATCCAATGGTTTAATCCAAATCTGGTGAGCTGGAACGTCACATCCGTGTTTTCTGAGTCGTAGAGACCCCCTCTCCGGAGTGGGCGGTAACTGCTGACGTGGAGTGTCTCAATGTGGGCGTGTCAACAGAAGTGGCCGTGTCAACAGAAGTGGGTGTATTTCAAGCGAATAAGCTTATTGGGCAGGTTTGTTGTCACTCAAGACCGTTTCGGGTGGCCGCTTGTTATGCAGTGTTCGAAATGTTCCGTGAGTCTTCTTCGTGGTCTTGTACAGCATGGTCTTGTATTTACATTTATGAAAACGAAAATTTCCATTAGCACAATTAGATTTATCAGGTAAAATCTTTATTATGGTTAAGGAAACCGAGCAGCACATTCTCCCATAACAAACAAAAGTCATCAAGAATATTAACAAATATAAAACTGTGAATATCTTTTCATAATTGTTTAACATGTAGATAATGCCAAAATAAATGTGAAACTGTTTCTGGATGCTCAACACAAAAAGTACAATCAATGTTAATGTCTTTTTAAGTTTCTTCAGGGAATGATTCGCAGGGTAATACTTATGAATCATTCTGAAAGAGGACCTCTTTGACCTTGTTAACAAGCAGGTATTTGTGTGGTAATAACCAGACTTTTTTTCCAACAGATATTAGTGACCAATGTATTCCAGTAACTTGTGACATAAGGAAGGGAAACAATATCCCTTTGAAATAAAGCACGAATATATCTGTTTTTCTGAGAGAGCAAGGAGAGAAACATATTTTCCCTATTGGAGAGTCACCTGGATTAAGGAGGGAAGGTCAACAAGGGGACGTCTGGCTACACCTCTAAATAACATGAGAGTTCCAGATGGAATAGCATCAAAGACTATGGAGAACTCTCTAGGTGTTACAGCATCAAAGACTATGGAGAACTCTCTAGGTGTTACAGCATCAAAGACTATGGAGAACTCTCTAGGTGTTACAGCATCAGACTATGGAGAACTCTTTAGGTGTTACAGCATCAGACTATGGAGAACTCTCTAGGTGTTGCAGCATCAGACTATGGAGAACTCTCTAGGTGTTACAGCATCCGACTATGGAGAACTCTCTGGGTGTTACAGCATCAGACTATGGAGAACTCTCTAGGTGTTACAGCATCAGACTATGGAGAACTCTCTGGCTGTTACAGCATCAGACAATGGGGAACTCTCTGGGTGTTACAGCATCAGACTATGGAGAACTCTCTAGGTGTTACAGCATCAGACTATGGAGAACTCTCTGGGTGTTACAGCATCAAAGACTACGGTGACCTCTCTAGGTGTTACAGCATCAGGCTATGGAGAACTCTCTAGGTGTTACAGCATCAGACTATGGAGAACTCTCTGGGTGTTACAGCATCAAAGACTACAGTGACCTTTCTAGGTGTTACAGCATCAGGCTATGGAGAACTCTCTAGGTGTTACAGCATCAGACAATGGGGAACTCTCTAGGTGTTACAGCATCAGACTATGGAAAACTCTCTAGGTGTTACAGCATCAGACTATGGAGAACTCTCTGGGTGTTACAGCATCAGACAATGGGGAACTCTCTGGGTGTTACAGCATCAGACTATGGAGAACTCTTTAGGTGTTACAGCATCAGACTATGGAGAACTCTCTGGGTGTTACAGCATCAAAGACTATGGTGACCTTTCTAGGTGTTACAGCATCAGGCTATGGAGAACTCTCTAGGTGTTACAGCATCAAAGACTACGGTGAACTCTCTAGGTGTAAGAGTGATATTGTAACGAGATAAAAATTCCTCATAACTGAGTAACAATCCTTCTGCATTAAAAAGTTGACTCACCAGCAGGATATGATTATTGAACCCTTTCTTTAAAAAATAAATACTTGTTTCTATACAAAATGTCCTTATTGTTCCAAATGAAATACCTATGCAATGGAAAATTATGTTTATATATTAACAACCACGTTATGAATACTTGTCTATGAAAAGCTTATCAATGTTATAGATACAAAGTAACATAAAATTGAGGCCACCAAAATGGGAGAAGATATAATGAAGGATGAAATTCCAAATTGAATTTGGATTCTTTAAAAAAATGTGTAGCACAATTTATCTTAAAAGTATTATTCAAAGTAGGGAAATCAAAAAAAATTGAGACCACCATATTCATATGAGTTCATAACGACAGATTTCCTAATATAATGTGTACGATTTTTCCAGAAGAAGTTGAAAAGCACCTGGTCAACCACTTTACCTATTTTGTTTTCAAGATGGAGGGACTGGGCTGCGCGTCGGGGGACTGGGCTGCGCGTCGGGGGACTGGGCTGTCGGGGGACTGGGCTGCGCGTCGGGGGACTGGGCTGCGCGTCGGGGGACTGGGCTGCGCGTCGGGGGACTGGGCTGCGCGTCGGGGGACTGGGCTGCGCGTCGGGGGACTGGGCTGCGTAAGTAAGTCTGGAGACACCTTCAGCTTTGGAAAGCATTACTCGACCTTTCAAGGATAAATCCCTCTGCAACCATTGGTTCAACTTCTTTCTGTTTTTTTCAATAATAGGTGTAACATTTTATAAGCATCTTTCCTGTTGATCCTTAGATATGGTAATCCCAAGGTATGTTACTTTTTCCTTGACTGGAATATTGCATATAGAGGGTATCACACAGTCTTTAACAGCAAACAATTCATACTTATTAAGGTTTAGACAAAGACCCGATGCTTTGGAAAATATATCTATGACATCGACTGCTCTAGGAATCTGGTCAGCAAGTTGTGTCATCTGCAAGTTGACTTATGATAATATCTCTGTCACGGCCGTTGTTAAAGGAAGGTGCAGGAAGGTGCAGCATGGTGAGCGTACATTTAGCTTTTATTTAGAACGTCGCCAACAAATGAAGAAACAACCGTGAAGCTTAAAGAGCTAAAGTGCCACTAACAAAAGTCAACTACCCACCCTGACAGGAGGGAAAAAGGGCTACTTAAGTATGATTCCCAATCAGAGACAACGATAGACAGCTGTCCTTGATTGAGAACCATACCCGGCCGAAAAATAGAAATAAAGGAACATAGAAAACAAAACATAGAATTCCCACCCCACATCACACCCTGACCTAACCAATCAGAGACATAAAACGGTTCTCTAAGGTCAGGGCGTGACAATCTCTGTCAGCAATAGAGATCCCTTTTATATTGTTGGATTTAACAGAACTTGTAAGAAGTTGGGTTGCATGCAGGAAGAGGTAAGGTGAAATTGGGCAACCTTGCCTAATTCCTCTTTTATTTACAATGTAATCAGACCTTGAGTCAAACTGGGAGGGAGATCATTATTTACAATGATTTCAAGAAAAGACCTCCAACAGAAAGGTGCCAACTGTTGAGAAACAGTTTTGTAAAACTCAGCAGATATACCATCAGTCCCAGGAGACATATTATTTTTAAGGTGTTCAATAGAATAAATGATCTCTTCAACTATAATAGTGTCATCACACTGTTCCCTCTCAGGCTTCTCAATTGATTTCACATCCCTCAGAGAGTTTAAAAACAAGAGTTGAGGAAACCTCACAATACTTAGAACTATATAAATTCCTGTAGAAGTCGCAACTAAAGTTAGAGATTAATTCGGGATCATCTGTGATGAGACCATTAATACTTCATTGTTGAATTGTACTATGTTTGAAGGGGTATTTTTCTAACCTGAAAAAATCTGATGAATTTTGTTCACCCTCCTCTAGCCACTTCTTCCAAGATCTGACAAAGGCTCCCTCTGCTTTCTGTTTTTTTCAATAATAGGTGTAACATATCATCCGACTTCTTTTGTAGCTCAAACAGAACAGATTTGTCCTCCTCTGAGAGAGCAGAGTCCTTATTTGGTCCTTATTTGGGAACACACACACCAAAACACGCAACAGTCTGACCAATACAAGGTGGCCATCTGGGCAAATTTGAGGCTTTTTGAGCAAGACAACGAGCCATCCTCAACAAGGTTGTAAAGTGAAAATGAAGATGAGGCTTCAGATTCTAATGTTCAAGATGTGGACATTGAGGGAGTCCAGGGAGAAGACATGGAAGCCTGAGAGGAAGACAACCAAAGCTTTAGTTTCTATACTATCATTTTACAGGTGTATGTTGAAAACATTTATAGGAGATGTGATGGATCATTGGGGATCATTCAATTCCCTTTTTTTTTTGTTCAGTGAAATCATCCCATGTTTTTATTTTTAACATGTGACTAGAACTGGGACCCCACAGGACATTCCCAAACCATGTGACCAGAACTGGGACACCACATGACATTCCTAAAATATGTGACCAGAACTGGGACACCACAGCACATTCCAAAACCATGTGACCATAACTGGGACAACACAGGACATGCCCAAAACATGACTAGAACTGGGACCCCACAGGACATTCCCAAACCATGTGACCATAACTGGGACACCACAGGACATTCCCAAAACATGACCAGAACTTGGACCCCACAGGACATTCCCAAACCATGTGACCATAACTGGGACACCACAGGACATTCCCAAAACATGTTACCAGAACTGGGACCTCACAAGACATTCCCAAAACATGTGACCAGGACTGGGATCCCACAGGACATTCCCAAAACATGTGACCAGAACTGGGACACCACAGGACATTCCCAAAACATGTGACCAGAACTGGGACACCACATGACATTCCTAAAATATGTGACCAGAACTGGGACACCACAGCACATTCCAAAACCATGTGACCATAACTGGGACAACACAGGACATGCCCAAAACATGACCAGAACTGGGACCCCACAGGACATTCCCAAACCATGTGACCATAACTGGAACACCACAGGACATTCCCAAAACATGTTACCAGAACTGGAACCTCACAAGACATTCCCAAAACATGTGACCAGGACTGGGATCCCACAGGACATTCCCAAAACATGTGACCAGAACTGGGACACCACAGGACATTCCCAAAACATGTGACCAGAACTGGGACACCACATGACATTCCTAAAATATGTGACCAGAACTGGGACACCACAGCACATTCCAAAACCATGTGACCATAACTGGGACAACACAGGACATGCCCAAAACATGACCAGAACTGGGACCCCACAGGACATTCCCAAACCATGTGACCATAACTGGGAAACCACAGGACATTCTCAAAACATGTTACCAGAACTGGGACCCCACAGGACATTCCCAAAACATGTGGCCAGAACTGGGACACCACAGGACATTCCCAAAACTTGACCAGAACTGGGACCCCACAGGACATTCCCAAAACATGTTACCCGAACTGGGACACCTCAGGAAATTCCCAAAACATGTGGCCAGAACTGGGAAACCACAGGATATTCCCAAAACATGTGACCAGACTGGGACACCACAGCACATTCCAAAACCACGTGACCATAACTAGGACACCACAGGACATTCCCAAAACATGACCAGAACTTGGACCCCACAGGACATTCCCAAACCATGTGACCAGAACTGTGACACCACAGGACATTCCCAAAACATGACCAGAACTGGGACCCCACAGGACATTCCCACAACATGACCATACCTGGGACACAACAGGACATTCCCAAAATGTGACCAGAACTGGGACACCACAGGACATTCCCAAAACATGTTACCAGAACTGGGACACCACAGGACATTCCCAAAACATGACCAGAACTGGGACCCCACAGGACATTCCCAAAACATGTTACCCGGACTGGGACACCTCAGGAAATTCCCAAAATATGTGGCCAGAGCTGGGAAACCACAGGACATTCCCAAAACATGTGACCAAAACTGGGAAACCACAGGACATTCCTAAAACATAACCAGAACTGGGACCCCAAAGGACATTCCAAAACCATGACCATAACTGGGACACCACAGGACATTCCCAAAACATGACCATAACTGGGACCCCACAGGACATTCCCAAACCATGTGACCATAACTGGGACACCACAGGACATTCCCAAAACATGACCAGAACTGGGACCCCACAGGACATTCCCACAACATGACCATAACTGGGACACCACAGGACATTCCCAAAATGTGACCAGAACTGGGACCCCACGGGACATTCCCAAACCATGTGACCATAACTGGGACACCACAGGACATTCCCAAAACATGACCATAACTGGGACACCACAGGACATTCCGAAAATGTGACCAGAACTGGGAAAGCACAGGACATTCCCAAAACATGTTACCAGAACTGGGACCCCACAGGACATTCCCAAAACATGTGGCCAGAACTGGGACACCACAGGACATTCCCAAAACATGACTAGAACCGGGAACCCACAGGACATTCCCAAAACATGATATCTGAACTGGGACACCTCAGGAAATTCCCAAAACATGTGGCCAGAACTGGGAAACAACAGGATATTCCCAAAACATGTGACCAGACTGGGACATCACAGGACATTCCCAAAACATGTGACCAGAACTGGGAAACCACAGGACATTCCTAAAACATGACCAGAACTGGGACACCAAAGGACATTCCCAAACCATGTGACCATAACTGGGACACCACAGGACATTCCCAAAACATGACCAGAACTGGGACCCCACTGGACATTCCCAAACCATGTGACCATAACTGGGACACCACAGGACATTCCCAAAACATGACCATAACTGGGACATCACAGGACATTCCCACAACATGACCATAACTGGGACACCACAGGACATTCCCAAAATGTGACCAGAACTGGGACCCCACGGGACATTCCCAAACCATGTGACCAAATTGGGACACCACAGGACATTCCCAAAACATGACCAGAACTGGGACCCAACAGGACATTCCCAAAACATGAACATAACTGGGACACCACAGGACATTCCCAAAATGTGACCAGAACTGGGAAACCACAGGACATTCCCAAAACATGTGACCAGACTGGGACATCTAAGGACATTCCCAAAACATGTGACCAGCACTGGGACCCCAAAGGACATTCCCAAAACATGTGACCAGAACTGGGACATCACAGGACATTCCCAAACCATGTGACCATAACTGGGACACCACAGGACATTCCCAAAACATTTGGCCAGAACTGGGACACCACAGGACATTGCCAAAATGTGACCAGAACTGGGACACCACAGGACATTCACAAAACATGTCGCCAGAACTGGGAAACCACAGGACATTCCCAAAACATATGACCAGACTGGGACATCACAGGACATTCCCAAAATGTGACCAGAACTAGGACACCACCCACAGGACATTCCCAAAACATGTGACCAGAACACCCCAGGACATTCCCAAAACATGTGACCATAACTGGGACACCACAGGACATTCCCAAAACATGACCAGAACTGGGACCCAACAGGACATTCCCAAAACACGACCATAACTGAGACACCACAGGACATTCCCAAAATGTGACCAGAACTGGGAAACCACAGAACATTCCCAAAACATGTTACCAGAACTGGGTCACCTCAGGAAATTCCCAAAACATGTGGCCAGAACTGGGAAACCACAGGACATTCCCAAAACATGTGACCAGACTGGGTAATCACAGGACATTCCCAAAACATGTGACCAGAACTGGGACACCACAGGACATTCCTAAAACATGACCAGAACTGGGACCCCACAGGACATTCCCAAACCATGACCATAACTAGGACACCACAGGACATTCCCAAAATGTGACCAGAACTGGGACACCACAGGACATTCCCAAAACATGTTACCAGAACTGGGACCCCACGGGACATTCCCAAACCATGTGACCAAACTGGGACACCACAGGACATTCCCAAAACATGACCAGAACTGGGACCCAACAGGACATTCCTAAAACATGACCATAACTGGGACACCACAGGACATTCCCAAAACATGTGACCAGACTGGGACATCTCAGGACATTCCCAAAACATGTGACCAGAACTGGGACCCCAAAGGACATTCCCAAAACATGTGACCAGAACTGGGACACCACAGGGCATTCCCAAACCATGTGACCATAACTGGGACACCACAGGACATTCCCAAAACATTTGGCCAGAACTGGGACACCACAGGACATTGCCAAAATGTGACCAGAACTGGGACACCACAGGACATTCACAAAACATGTCGCCAGAACTGGGAAACCACAGGACATTCCCAAAACATGTGACCAGACTGGGACATCACAGGACATTCCCAAAATGTGACCAGAACTAGGACACCACCCACAGGACATTCCCAAAACATGTGACAAGAACACCCCAGGACATTCCCAAAACATGTGACCATAACTGGGACACCACAGGACATTCCCAAAACATGACCAGAACTGGGACCCAACAGGACATTCCCAAAACATGACCATAACTGAGACACCACAGGACATTCCCAAAATGTGACCAGAACTGGGAAACCACAGAACATTCCCAAAACATGTTACCAGAACTGGGTCAACTCAGGAAATTCCCAAAACATGTGGCCAGAACTGGAAAACCACAGGACATTCCCAAAACATGTGACCAGACTGGGTAATCACAGGACATTCCCAAAACATGTGACCAGAACTGGGACACCACAGGACATTCCTAAAACATGACCAGAACTGGGACCCCACAGGACATTCCCAAACCATGACAATAACTAGGACACCACAGGACATTCCCAAAATGTGACCAGAACTGGGACACCACAGGACATTCCCAAAACATGTTACCAGAACTGGGACCCCACAGGACATTCCCAAAACATGTGGCCGGAACTGGGAAACCACAGGACATTCCCAAAACATGTGACCAGAACTGGGGCACCACAGGACATTCCTAAAATATGTGACCAGAACTGGGATATCACAGGACATTCCCAAAACATGTGACCTGAACTGGGACCCCACAGGACATTCCCAAAAACATGTTGCCAGAACTGGGACACCACAGGACATTCCCAAAATATGACCAGAACTGGGACACCACAGGACATTCCCAAAACATGTTACCAGACTGGGACCTCACAGGACATTCCCAAAACATGTGGCCAGAACTGGGACACCACAGGACATTCCCAAAACATGTGACCAGAAGACCTCAGGACATTCCCAAAACATGTCACCAGACTGGGACATCACAGGACATTCCCAAAACATGTGACCATAACACCTCAGGACATTCCCAAAACATGTGACCAGAACTGGGACCCCACAGGACATTCCCAAAACATGACCATAACTGTTACACCACAGGACATTTCCACAGGACATCCCAAAACATGTGACCAGAAGACCTCAGGACATTCCCAAAACATGTCACCAGACTGGGACATCACAGGACATTCCCAAAACATGTGACCAAACACCTCAGGACATTCCCAAAACATGTGACCAGAACTGGGACCCCACAGGGACCATAACTGTTACACCACAGGACATTTCCACCAGAAGGACATTGGGGCCCCACAGGACATTCCCAAAACATGTGACCAGAACTGGGACACCACAGCACATTCCCAAACCATGTGACCAGAACAGGGAAACCACAGGACATTCCCAAAACATGTGACCAGACTGGGACATCACAGGACATTCCCAAAATATGACCAGAACTGGGACACCACAGGACATTCCCAAAACATGTGACCAGACTGGGACATCACAGGACATTCCCAAAATATGACCAGAACTGGGACACCACAGGACATTCCCAAAACATGTGACCAGAACTGGGAAACCACAGGACATTCCCAAAACATGTGACCAGACTGGCACATCTCAGGACATTCCCAAAACATGTGACCAGAACTGGGACCCCAAAGGACATTCCCAAAACATGTGACCAGAACTGGGACACCACAGGACATTCCCAAACCATGTGACCATAACTGGGACACCACAGGACATTCCCAAAACATTTGGCCAGAACTGGGACACCACAGGACATTGCCAAAATGTGACCAGAACTGGGACACCACAGGACATCACCAGACTGGGACATCACAGGACACATGACCAGAACTGGGACACCACAGGACATTCCCAAAACATGTGACCAGAACTGGGAAACCACAGGACACAAAACATGTGACCAGACTGGCACATCTCAGGACATTCCCAAAACATGTGACCAGAACTGGGACCCCAAAGGACATTCCCAAAACATGTGACCAGAACTGGGACACCACAGGACATTCCCAAACCATGTGACCATAACTGGGACACCACAGGACATTCCCAAAACATTTTGGGACACCACAGGACATTGCCAAAATGTGACCAGAACTGGGACACCACAGGACATTCACAAAACATTTCGCCAGAACTGGGAAACCACAGGACATTCCCAAAACATGTGACCAGAACTGGGACACCACAGGACATTCCCAAAACATGTTACCAGACTGGGACCTCACAGGACATTCCCAAAACATGTGGCCAGAACTGGGACACCACAGGACATTCCTAAAACATGACCAGAACTGGGACCCCACAGGACATTCCCAAACCATGGCCATAACTAGGACACCACAGGACATTCCCAAAATGTGACCAGAACTGGGACACCACAGGACATTCCCAAAACATGTTACCAGAACTGGGACCCCACAGGACATTCCCAAAACATGTGGCCGGAACTGGGAAACCACAGGACATTCCCAAACCATGTGACCATAACTGGGACACCACAGGACATTCCCAAAACATTTGGCCAGAACTGGGACACCACAGACATTCCCTAAAACATGACCAGAACTGGGACAGGACATTCCCAAACCATGGCCATAACTAGGACACCACAGGACATTCCCAAAATGTGACCAGAACTGGGACACCACAGGACATTCCCAAAACATGTTACCAGAACTGGGACCCCACAGGACATTCCCAAAACATGTGGCCGGAACTGGGAAACCACAGGACATTCCCAAACCATGTGACCATAACTGGGACACCACAGGACATTCCCAAAACATTTGGCCAGAACTGGGACACCACAGGACATTGCCAAAATGTGACCAGAACTGGGACCCAACAGGACATTCCCAAAACATGACCATAACTGAGACACCACAGGACATTCCCAAAATGTGACCAGAACTGGGAAACCACAGAACATTCCCAAAACATGTTACCAGAACTGGGTCACCTTAGGAAATTCCCAAAACATGTGGCCAGAACTGGGAAACCACAGGACATTCCCAAAACATGTGACCAGACTGGGTAATCACAGGACATTCCCAAAACATGTGACCAGAACTGGGACACCACAGGACATTCCTAAAACATGACCAGAACTGGGACCCCACAGGACATTCCCAAACCATGACCATAACTAGGACACCACAGGACATTCCCAAAATGTGACCAGAACTGGGACACCACAGGACATTCCCAAAACATGTTACCAGAACTGGGACCCCACAGGACATTCCCAAAACATGTGGCCGGAACTGGGAAACCACAGGACATTCCCAAAACATGTGACCAGAACTGGGGCACCACAGGACATTCCTAAAATATGTGACCAGAACTGGGATATCACAGGACATTCCCAAAACATGTGACCAGACTGGGACATCACAGGACATTCCCAAAATGTGACCAGAACTGGGACACCACAGGACATTCCCAAAACATGTGACCAGAACTGTGACCCCACAGGACATTCCCAAAACATGTGACCAGAACTGGGACACCACAGGACATTCCCAAAACATGTGACCAGACTGGGTCATCACAGGACATTCCCAAAACATGTGACCAGAACACCTCAGGACATTCCCAAAACATGTGACCAGAACTGTGACCCCACAGGACATTCCCAAAACATGTGACCAGAACTGGGACACCACAGGACATTCCCAAAACATGTGACCAGACTGGGACATCACAGGACATTCCCAAAACATGTGACCAGAACACCTCAGGACATTCCCAAAACATGTGACCAGAACTGGGACCCCACCGGACATTCCCAAAACATGTGACCAGAACTGGGACACCACAGGACATTCCCAAAACATGTGGCCAGAACTGGGAAACCACAGGACATTCCCAAAACATGTGACCAGACTGGGACATCACAGAACATTCCCAAAATATGTGACCAGAACTGGGACACCACAGGACATTCCCAAAACATGTGACCAGAACTGGGATACCACAGGACATTCCCAAAATATGTGACCAGAACTGGTAAAACACAGGAAATTCCCCAAAAAAGACCAGAACTGGAACACCTATGGACATTCCCAAACCATGTGACCATAACTGGGAAACCAAAGGACATTCCCAAAACATTTCCAGAACTGGGACCCCACAGGACATTCCAAAAACATGACCATAACTGGGACACCACAGGACATTCCCAAAATATGACCAGAACTGGGACACCACAGGACATTCCCAAAACATGTTACCAGAACTGGGACCCCACTGGACATTCCCAAAACATGTGACCAGACTGGGACATCACAGGACATTCCCAAAATATGACCAGAACTGGGACACCACAGGACATTCCCAAAATATGACCAGAACTGGGACACCACAGGACATTCCCAAAACATGTTACCAGAACTGGGACCCCACAGGACATTCCCAAAACATGTGGCCAGAACTGGGAAACCACAGGACATTCCTAAAACATGTGACCAGACTGGGACATCACAGGACATTCCCAAAACATGTGACCAGAACACCTCAGGACATTCCCAAAACATGTGACCAGACTGGGACATCACAGGTCATTCCCAAAACATGTGACCAGAAAACCTCAGGACATTCCCAAAACATGTGACCAGAACTGGGACCCCACAGGACATTCCCAAAACATGACCATAACTGGGACACCACAGGACATTCCCAAAATATGACCAGAACTGGGACACCACAGGACATTCCCAAAACATGTTACCAGAACTGGGACCCCACAGGACATTCCCAAAACATGTGGCCAGAACTGGGAAACCACAGGACATTCCTAAAACATGTGACCAGACTGGGACATCACAGGACATTCCCAAAACATGTGAACAGAACACCTCAGGACATTCCCAAAACATGTGACCAGAACTGTGACCCCACAGGACATTCCCAAAAATGTGACCAGAACACCTCAGGACATTCCCAAAACATGTGACCAGAACTGTGACCCCACAGGACATTCCCAAAACATGTGACAAGAACTGGGACACCACAGGACATTCCCAAAACATGTGACCAGACTGGGACACCACAGGACATTCCCAAAACATGTGACCAGGCTGGGACATCACAGGACATTCCCAAAACATGTGACCAGAACACCTCAGGACATTCCCAAAACATGTGACCAGAACTGTGACCCCACAGGACATTCCCAAAACATGTGACCAGAACTGGGACACCAAAGGACATTCCCAAAACATGTGACCAGACTGGGACATCACAGGACATTCCCAAAACATGTGACCAGAACACCTCAGGACATTCCCAAAACATGTGACCAGAACTGGGACCCCACCGGACATTCCCAAAACATGTGACCAGAACTGGGACACCACAGGACATTCCCAACACATGTGGCCAGAACTGGGAAACCACTGGACATTCCCAAAACATGTGACCAGACTGGGACATCACAGAACATTCCCAAAATATGTGACCAGAACTGGGACACCACAGGACATTCCCAAAACATGTGACCAGAACTGGGACACCACAGGACATTCCCAAAATATGTGACCAGAACTGGTAAAACACAGGAAATTCCCCCAAAAAAACCAGAACTGGAACCCCAATGGACATTCCCAAACCATGTGACCATAACTGGGAAACCATAGGACATTCCAAAAACATGTGACCAGAACACCTCAGGACATTCCCAAAACATGTGACCAGAACTGGGACCCCACAGGACATTCCCAAAACATGACCATAACTGGGACACCACAGGACATTCCCAAAATATGACCAGAACTGGGACACCACAGGACATTCCCAAAATATGACCAGAACTGGGACCCCACAGGACATTCCCAAAACATGTTACCAGAACTGGGACCGCACTGGACATTCCCAAAACATGACCATAACTGGGACACCACAGGACATTCCCAAAATATGACCAGAACTGGGACACCACAGGACATTCCCAAAACATGTTACCAGAACTGGGACACCACAGCACATTCGCAAACCATGTGACCAGAACTGGGACCCAACAGGACATTCCCAAACCATGTGACCAGAACAGGGAAACCACAGGACATTCCCAAAACATGTGACCAGACTGGGACATCACAGGACATTCCCAAAATATGACCAGAACTGGGACACCACAGGACATTCCCAAAATATGTTACCAGAACTGGGACCCCACAGGACATTCCCAAAACATGTGGCCAGAACTGGGAAACCACAGGACATTCCCAAAACATGTGACCAGACTGGGACATCACAGGACATTCCCAAAACATGTGACCAGAACACCTCAGGACATTCACAAAACATGTGACCAGACTGGGACATCACAGGACATTCCCAAAACATGTGACCAGAAAACCTCAGGACATTCCCAAAACATGTGACCAGAACTGGGACCCCACAGGACATTCCCAAAACATGACCATAACTGGGACACCACAGGACATTCCCAAAATATGACCATAACTGGGACACCACAGGACATTCCCAAAATATGACCAGAACTGGGACCCCACAGGACATTACCAAAACATGTGGCCAGAACTGGGAAACCACAGGACATTCCAAAAACATGTGACCAGACTGGGACATCACAGGACATTCCCAAAACATGTGACCAGAACACCTCAGGACATTCCCAAAACATGTGACCAGAACTGGGACCCCACAGGACATTCCCAAAACATGACCATAACTGGGACACCACAGGACATTCCCAAAATATGACCAGAACTGGGACACCACAGGACATTCCCATGTGACCAAACATGTTACCAGAACTGGACACCCCACCTCAGGACATTCCCAAAACATGTGACCAGAACTGTGGACATTCCCAAAACATGTGGAACACCACAGGACATTCCCAAAACCAGACATTCCCAAAATATGTGACCAGAACTGGGACACCACAGGAACAAAATATGGACCAGAAACCACAGGACATTCCCAAACCATGTGAAACATGTGACCAGACTGGGACATTACCAAAACATGTGGCCAGAACTGGGAAACCACAGGACATTCCAAAAACATGGGACATCACAGGACATTCCCAAAACATGTGACCAGAACACCTCAGGACACATAACTGGGACACCACGGGACATTCCCAAAATATGACCAGAACTGGGACACCACAGGACATTCCCAAAACAACATGGGACACCACAGCACATTCCCAAACCATGTGACCAGAACTGGGACCCAACAGGACATTCCCAAACCATGTGACCAGAACAGGGAAACCACAGGACATTCCCAAAACATGTGACCAGACTGTGACATCACAGGACATTCCCAAAATATGACCAGAACTGGGACACCACAGGACATTCCCTAAAGATGTTACCAGAACTGGGACCCCACAGGACATTCCCAAAACATGTGGCCAGAACTGGGAAACCACAGGACATTCCTAAAACATGTGACCAGACTGGGACATCACAGGACATTCCCAAAACATGTGAACAGAACACCTCAGGACATTCCCAAAACATGTGACCAGAACTGGGATACCACAGGACATTCCCAAAACATGTGACCAGAACTGGGACACCACAGGTGACCAGAACACTGGGACATCACAGGACATTCCCAGAACAAACATGTGACCAGACTGGGACACCACAGGACATTCCCAAAACATGTGACCAGACTGGGACATCACAGGACATTCCCAAAACATGTGAAAAGAACACCTCAGGACATTCCCAAAACATGTGACCAGAACTGTGACCCCACAGGACATTCCCAAAACATGTGACCAGAACTGGAACACCACAGGACATTCCCAAACCATGTGACCATAACTGGGAAACCACAGGACATTCCCAAAACATACTGGGACCTGACCAGAACTGGGACACCACAGGACATTGACCAGAACTGGGAAACCACAGGAATCCCAAAACATGTGACCAGAACTGGGACAATACAGGACAATCCTAAAACATGGACCAGAACTGGGACACCACAGCACATTCGCAAACCATGTGACCAGAACTGGGACCCAACAGGACATTCCCAAACCATGTGACCAGAACAGGGAAACCACAGGACATTCCCAAAACATGTGACCAGACTGGGACATCACAGGACATTCCCAAAATATGACCAGAACTGGGACACCACAGGACATTCCCAAAATATGTTACCAGAACTGGGACCCCACAGGACATTCCCAAAACATGTGGCCAGAACTGGGAAACCACAGGACATTCCCAAAACATGTGACCAGACTGGGACATCACAGGACATTCCCAAAACATGTGACCAGAACACCTCAGGACATTCACAAAACATGTGACCAGACTGGGACATCACAGGACATTCCCAAAACATGTGACCAGAAAACCTCAGGACATTCCCAAAACATGTGACCAGAACTGGGACCCCACAGGACATTCCCAAAACATGACCATAACTGGGACACCACAGGACATTCCCAAAATATGACCATAACTGGGACACCACAGGACATTCCCAAAATATGACCAGAACTGGGACCCCACAGGACATTACCAAAACATGTGGCCAGAACTGGGAAACCACAGGACATTCCAAAAACATGTGACCAGACTGGGACATCACAGGACATTCCCAAAACATGTGACCAGAACACCTCAGGACATTCCCAAAACATGTGACCAGAACTGGGACCCCACAGGACATTCCCAAAACATGACCATAACTGGGACACCACAGGACATTCCCAAAATATGACCAGAACTGGGACACCACAGGACATTCCCAAAACATGTTACCAGAACTGGAACCCCAGTGGACATTCCCAAAACATGTGGCCAGAACTGGGAAACCACAGGACATTCCCAAAACATGTGACCAGACTGGGACATCACAGGACATTCCCAAAACATGTGACCAGAACACCTCAGGACATTCCCAAAACATGTGACCAGACTGGGACACCACAGGACATTCCCAAAACATGTGACCAGACTGGGACATCACAGGACATTCCCAAAACATGTGAAAAGAACACCTCAGGACATTCCCAAAACATGTGACCAGAACTGTGACCCCACAGGACATTCCCAAAACATGTGACCAGAACTGGAACACCACAGGACATTCCCAAAACATGTGGCCAGAACTGGGAAACCACAGGACATTCCCAAAATATGTGACCAGAACTGGGACACCACAGGACATTCCCAAAATATGTGACCAGAACTGGTAAAACACAGGAAATTCCCCAAAAAAGACCAGAACTGGAACCCAAATGGACATTCCCAAACCATGTGACCATAACTGGGAAACCACAGGACATTCCCAAAACATTACCAGAACTGGGACCCCACAGGACATTGCAAAAGCATGACCATAACTGGGACACCACAGGACATTCCCAAAATATGACCAGAACTGGGACACCACAGGACATTCCCAAAACATGTTACCAGAACTGGGACCCCACAGGACATTACCAAAACATGTGGCCAGAACTGGGAAACCACAGGACATTCCTAAAACATGTGACCAGACTGGGACATCACAGGACATTCCCAAAACATGTGAACAGAACACCTCAGGACATTCCCAAAACATGTGACCAGAACTGGGATACCACAGGACATTCCCAAAACATGTGACCAGAACTGGGACACCACAGGACATTCCCAAAACATGTGACCAGACTGGGACATCACAGGACATTCCCAAAACATGTGACCAGAACACCTCAGGACATTCCCAAAACATGTGACCAGAACTGTGACCCCACAGGACATTCCCAAAACATGTGACCAGAACTGGGACACCACAGGACATTCCCAAAACATGTGACCAGACTGGGACACCACAGGACATTCCCAAAACATGTGACCAGGCTGGGACATCACAGGACATTCCCAAAACATGTGACCAGAACACCTCAGGACATTCCCAAAACATGTGACCAGAACTGTGACCCCACAGGACATTCCCAAAACATGTGAACAGAACTGGGACACCAAAGGACATTCCCAAAACATGTGACCAGACTGGGACATCACAGGACATTCCCAAAACATGTGACCAGAACACCTCAGGACATTCCCAAAACATGTGACCAGAACTGGGACCCCACCGGACATTCCCAAAACATGTGACCAGAACTGGGACACCACAGGACATTCCCAACACATGTGGCCAGAACTGGGAAACCACTGGACATTCCCAAAACATGTGACCAGACTGAGACATCATAGAATATTCCCAAAATATGTGACCAGAACTGGGACACCACAGGACATTCCCAAAACATGTGACCAGAACTGGGACACCACAGGACATTCCCAAAATATGTGACCAGAACTGGTAAAACACAGGAAATTCCCCAAAAAAGACCAGAACTGGAACCCCTATGGACATTCCCAAACCATGTGACCATAACTGGGAAACCACAGGACATTCCCAAAACATTACCAGAACTGGGACCCCACAGGACATTCCAAAAACATGACCATAACTGGGACACCACAGGACATTCCCAAAATATGACCAGAACTGGGACACCACAGGACATTCCCAAAACATGTTACCAGAACTGGGACCCCACTGGACATTCCCAAAACATGTGACCAGACTGGGACATCACAGGACATTCCCAAAATATGACCAGAACTGGGACACCACAGGACATTCCCAAAATATGACCAGAACTGGGACACCACAGGACATTCCCAAAACATGTTACCAGAACTGGGACCCCACAGGACATTCCCAAAACATGTGGCCAGAACTGGGAAACCACAGGACATTCCTAAAACATGTGACCAGACTGGGACATCACAGGACATTCCCAAAACATGTGACCAGAACACCTCAGGACATTCCCAAAACATGTGACCAGAACTGGGACCCCACCGGACATTCCCAAAACATGTGACCAGAACTGGGACACCACAGGACATTCCCAAAACATCTGGCCAGAACTGGGAAACCACAGGACATTCCGAAAACATGTGACCAGACTGGGACATCACAGAACATTCCCAAAATATGTGACCAGAACTGGGACACCACAGGACATTCCCAAAACATGTGACCAGAACTGGGACACCACAGGACATTCCCAAAATATGTGACCAGAACTGGTAAAACACAGGAAATTCCCCAAAAAAGACCAGAACTGGAACCCCAATGGACATTCCCAAACCATGTGACCATAACTGGGAAACCACAGGACATTCCCAAAACATTACCAGAACTGGGACCCCACAGGACATTCCAAAAACATGACCATAACTGGGACACCACAGGACATTCCCAAAATATGACCAGAACTGGGACACCACAGGACATTCCCAAAACATGTTACCAGAACTGGGACCCCACAGGACATTACCAAAACATGTGGCCAGAACTGGGAAACCACAGGACATTCCAAAAACATGTGACCAGACTGGGACATCACAGGACATTCCCAAAACATGTGACCAGAACACCTCAGGACATTCCCAAAACATGTGACCAGAACTGGGACCCCACAGGACATTCCCAAAACATGACCATAACTGGGACACCACAGGACATTCCCAAAATATGACCAGAACTGGGACACCACAGGACATTCCCAAGACATGTTACCAGAACTGGGACCCCACTGGACATTCCCAAAACATGTGGCCAGAACTGGGACACCAAAGCACATTCCCAAACCATGTGACCAGAACTGGGACCCAACAGGACATTCCCAAACCATGTGACCAGAACAGGGAAACCACAGGACATTCCCAAAACATGTGACCAGACTGGGACATCACAGGACATTCCCAAAAGATGTTACCAGAACTGGGACCCCACAGGACATTCCCAAAACATGTGGCCAGAACTGGGAAACCACAGGACATTCCCAAAACATGTGACCAGACTGGGACATCACAGGACATTCCCAAAACATGTGACCAGAACACCTCAGGACATTTCCAAAACATGTGACCAGACTGGGACATCACAGGACATTCCCAAAACATGTGACCAGAAAACCTCAGGACATTCCCAAAACATGTGACCAGAACTGGGACCCCACAGGACATTCCCAAAACATGACCATAACTGGGACACCACAGGACATTCCCAAAATATGACCAGAACTGGGACACCACAGGACATTCCCAAAACATGTTACCAGAACTGGGACCCCACAGGACATTCCCAAAACATGTGGCCAGAACTGGGAAACCACAGGACATTCCTAAAACATGTGACCAGACTGGGACATCACAGGACATTCCCAAAACATGTGAACAGAACACCTCAGGACATTCCCAAAACATGTGACCAGAACTGTGACCCCACAGGACATTCCCAAAACATGTGACCAGAACACCTCAGGACATTCCCAAAACATGTGACCAGAACTGTGACCCCACAGGACATTCCCAAAACATGTGACCAGAACTGGGACACCACAGGACATTCCCAAAACATGTGACCAGACTGGGACACCACAGGACATTCCCAAAACATGTGACCAGGCTGGGACATCACAGGACATTCCCAAAACATGTGACCAGAACACCTCAGGACATTCCCAAAACATGTGACCAGAACTGTGACCCCACAGGACATTCCCAAAACATGTGACCAGAACTGGGACACCAAAGGACATTCCCAAAACATGTGACCAGACTGGGACATCACAGGACATTCCCAAAACATGTGACCAGAACACCTCAGGACATTCCCAAAACATGTGACCAGAACTGGGACCCCACCGGACATTCCCAAAACATGTGACCAGAACTGGGACACCACAGGACATTCCCAAAACATGTGACCAGAACTGGGACACCACAGGACATTCCCAAAATATGTGACCAGAACTGGTAAAACACAGGAAATTCCCCAAAAAAGACCAGAACTGGAACCCCAATGGACATTCCCAAACCATGTGACCATAACTGGGAAACCACAGGACATTCCCAAAACATTACCAGAACTGGGACCCCACAGGACATTCCAAAAACATGACCATAACTGGGACACCACAGGACATTCCCAAAATATGACCAGAACTGGGACACCACAGGACATTCCCAAAACATGTTACCAGAACTGGGACCCCACAGGACATTACCAAAACATGTGGCCAGAACTGGGAAACCACAGGACATTCCAAAAACATGTGACCAGACTGGGACATCACAGGACATTCCCAAAACATGTGACCAGAACACCTCAGGACATTCCCAAAACATGTGACCAGAACTGGGACCCCACAGGACATTCCCAAAACATGACCATAACTGGGACACCACAGGACATTCCCAAAATATGACCAGAACTGGGACACCACAGGACATTCCCAAGACATGTTACCAGAACTGGGACCCCACTGGACATTCCCAAAACATGTGGCCAGAACTGGGACACCAAAGCACATTCCCAAACCATGTGACCAGAACTGGGACCCAACAGGACATTCCCAAACCATGTGACCAGAACAGGGAAACCACAGGACATTCCCAAAACATGTGACCAGACTGGGACATCACAGGACATTCCCAAAAGATGTTACCAGAACTGGGACCCCACAGGACATTCCCAAAACATGTGACCAGAACACCTCAGGACATTCCCAAAACATGTGACCAGAACTGTGACCCCACAGGACATTCCCAAAACATGTGACCAGAACTGGGACACCAAAGGACATTCCCAAAACATGTGACCAGACTGGGACATCACAGGACATTCCCAAAACATGTGACCAGAACACCTCAGGACATTCCCAAAACATGTGACCAGAACTGGGACCCCACCGGACATTCCCAAAACATGTGACCAGAACTGGGACACCACAGGACATTCCCAAAACATGTGACCAGAACTGGGACACCACAGGACATTCCCAAAATATGTGACCAGAACTGGTAAAACACAGGAAATTCCCCAAAAAAGACCAGAACTGGAACCCCAATGGACATTCCCAAACCATGTGACCATAACTGGGAAACCACAGGACATTCCCAAAACATTACCAGAACTGGGACCCCACAGGACATTCCAAAAACATGACCATAACTGGGACACCACAGGACATTCCCAAAATATGACCAGAACTGGGACACCACAGGACATTCCCAAAACATGTTACCAGAACTGGGACCCCACAGGACATTACCAAAACATGTGGCCAGAACTGGGAAACCACAGGACATTCCAAAAACATGTGACCAGACTGGGACATCACAGGACATTCCCAAAACATGTGACCAGAACACCTCAGGACATTCCCAAAACATGTGACCAGAACTGGGACCCCACAGGACATTCCCAAAACATGACCATAACTGGGACACCACAGGACATTCCCAAAATATGACCAGAACTGGGACACCACAGGACATTCCCAAGACATGTTACCAGAACTGGGACCCCACTGGACATTCCCAAAACATGTGGCCAGAACTGGGACACCAAAGCACATTCCCAAACCATGTGACCAGAACTGGGACCCAACAGGACATTCCCAAACCATGTGACCAGAACAGGGAAACCACAGGACATTCCCAAAACATGTGACCAGACTGGGACATCACAGGACATTCCCAAAAGATGTTACCAGAACTGGGACCCCACAGGACATTCCCAAAACATGTGGCCAGAACTGGGAAACCACAGGACATTCCCAAAACATGTGACCAGACTGGGACATCACAGGACATTCCCAAAACATGTGACCAGAACACCTCAGGACATTTCCAAAACATGTGACCAGACTGGGACATCACAGGACATTCCCAAAACATGTGACCAGAAAACCTCAGGACATTCCCAAAACATGTGACCAGAACTGGGACCCCACAGGACATTCCCAAAACATGACCATAACTGGGACACCACAGGACATTCCCAAAATATGACCAGAACTGGGACACCACAGGACATTCCCAAAACATGTTACCAGAACTGGGACCCCACAGGACATTCCCAAAACATGTGGCCAGAACTGGGAAACCACAGGACATTCCTAAAACATGTGACCAGACTGGGACATCACAGGACATTCCCAAAACATGTGAACAGAACACCTCAGGACATTCCCAAAACATGTGACCAGAACTGTGACCCCACAGGACATTCCCAAAACATGTGACCAGAACACCTCAGGACATTCCCAAAACATGTGACCAGAACTGTGACCCCACAGGACATTCCCAAAACATGTGACCAGAACTGGGACACCACAGGACATTCCCAAAACATGTGACCAGACTGGGACACCACAGGACATTCCCAAAACATGTGACCAGGCTGGGACATCACAGGACATTCCCAAAACATGTGACCAGAACACCTCAGGACATTCCCAAAACATGTGACCAGAACTGTGACCCCACAGGACATTCCCAAAACATGTGACCAGAACTGGGACACCAAAGGACATTCCCAAAACATGTGACCAGACTGGGACATCACAGGACATTCCCAAAACATGTGACCAGAACACCTCAGGACATTCCCAAAACATGTGACCAGAACTGGGACCCCACCGGACATTCCCAAAACATGTGACCAGAACTGGGACACCACAGGACATTCCCAACACATGTGGCCAGAACTGGGAAACCACTGGACATTCCCAAAACATGTGACCAGACTGAGACATCATAGAATATTCCCAAAATATGTGACCAGAACTGGGACACCACAGGACATTCCCAAAACATGTGACCAGAACTGGGACACCACAGGACATTCCCAAAATATGTGACCAGAACTGGTAAAACACAGGAAATTCCCCAAAAAAGACCAGAACTGGAACCCCTATGGACATTCCCAAACCATGTGACCATAACTGGGAAACCACAGGACATTCCCAAAACATTACCAGAACTGGGACCCCACAGGACATTCCAAAAACATGACCATAACTGGGACAACACAGGACATTCCCAAAATATGACCAGAACTGGGACACCACAGGACATTCCCAAAACATGTTACCAGAACTGGGACCCCACTGGACATTCCCAAAACATGTGACCAGACTGGGACATCACAGGACATTCCCAAAATATGACCAGAACTGGGACACCACAGGACATTCCCAAAATATGACCAGAACTGGGACACCTCAGGACATTCCCAAAACATGTTACCAGAACTGGGACCCCACAGGACATTCCCAAAACATGTGGCCAGAACTGGGAAACCACAGGACATTCCTAAAACATGTGACCAGACTGGGACATCACAGGACATTCCCAAAACATGTGACCAGAACACCTCAGGACATTCCCAAAACATGTGACCAGAACTGGGACCCCACCGGACATTCCCAAAACATGTGACCAGAACTGGGACACCACAGGACATTCCCAAAACATGTGGCCAGAACTGGGAAACCACAGGACATTCCGAAAACATGTGACCAGACTGGGACATCACAGAACATTCCCAAAATATGTGACCAGAACTGGGACACCACAGGACATTCCCAAAACATGTGACCAGAACTGGGACACCACAGGACATTCCCAAAATATGTGACCAGAACTGGTAAAACACAGGAAATTCCCCAAAAAAGACCAGAACTGGAACCCCAATGGACATTCCCAAACCATGTGACCATAACTGGGAAACCACAGGACATTCCCAAAACATTACCAGAACTGGGACCCCACAGGACATTCCAAAAACATGACCATAACTGGGACACCACAGGACATTCCCAAAATATGACCAGAACTGGGACACCACAGGACATTCCCAAAACATGTTACCAGAACTGGGACCCCACAGGACATTACCAAAACATGTGGCCAGAACTGGGAAACCACAGGACATTCCAAAAACATGTGACCAGACTGGGACATCACAGGACATTCCCAAAACATGTGACCAGAACACCTCAGGACATTCCCAAAACATGTGACCAGAACTGGGACCCCACAGGACATTCCCAAAACATGACCATAACTGGGACACCACAGGACATTCCCAAAATATGACCAGAACTGGGACACCACAGGACATTCCCAAGACATGTTACCAGAACTGGGACCCCACTGGACATTCCCAAAACATGTGGCCAGAACTGGGACACCAAAGCACATTCCCAAACCATGTGACCAGAACTGGGACCCAACAGGACATTCCCAAAACATGTGACCAGAACAGGGAAACCACAGGACATTCCCAAAACATGTGACCAGACTGGGACATCACAGGACATTCCCAAAAGATGTTACCAGAACTGGGACCCCACAGGACATTCCCAAAACATGTGGCCAGAACTGGGAAACCACAGGACATTCCCAAAACATGTGACCAGACTGGGACATCACAGGACATTCCCAAAACATGTGACCAGAACACCTCAGGACATTCCCAAAACATGTGACCAGACTGGGACATCACAGGACATTCCCAAAACATGTGACCAGAAAACCTCAGGACATTCCCAAAACATGTGACCAGAACTGGGACCCCACAGGACATTCCCAAAACATGACCATAACTGGGACACCACAGGACATTCCCAAAATATGACCAGAACTGGGACACCACAGGACATTCCCAAAACATGTTACCAGAACTGGGACCCCACAGGACATTCCCAAAACATGTGGCCAGAACTGGGAAACCACAGGACATTCCTAAAACATGTGACCAGACTGGGACATCACAGGACATTCCCAAAACATGTGAACAGAACACCTCAGGACATTCCCAAAACATGTGACCAGAACTGTGACCCCACAGGACATTCCCAAAACATGTGACCAGAACACCTCAGGACATTCCCAAAACATGTGACCAGAACTGTGACCCCACAGGACATTCCCAAAACATGTGACCAGAACTGGGACACCACAGGACATTCCCAAAACATGTGACCAGACTGGGACACCACAGGACATTCCCAAAACATGTGACCAGGCTGGGACATCACAGGACATTCCCAAAACATGTGACCAGAACACCTCAGGACATTCCCAAAACATGTGACCAGAACTGTGACCCCACAGGACATTCCCAAAACATGTGACCAGAACTGGGACACCAAAGGACATTCCCAAAACATGTGACCAGACTGGGACATCACAGGACATTCCCAAAACATGTGACCAGAACACCTCAGGACATTCCCAAAACATGTGACCAGAACTGGGACCCCACCGGACATTCCCAAAACATGTGACCAGAACTGGGACACCACAGGACATTCCCAACACATGTGGCCAGAACTGGGAAACCACTGGACATTCCCAAAACATGTGACCAGACTGGGACATCACAGAACATTCCCAAAATATGTGACCAGAACTGGGACACCACAGGACATTCCCAAAACATGTGACCAGAACTGGGACACCACAGGACATTCCCAAAATATGTGACCAGAACTGGTAAAACACAGGAAATTCCCCAAAAAAGACCAGAACTGGAACCCCAATGGACATTCCCAAACCTTGTGACTATAACTGGGAAACCACAGGACATTCCCAAAACATGTGACCAGAAAACCTCAGGACATTCCCAAAACATGTGACCAGAACTGGGACCCCACAGGACATTCCCAAAACATGACCATAACTGGGACACCACAGGACATTCCCAAAATATGACCAGAACTGGGACACCACAGGACATTCCCAAAATATGACCAGAACTGGGACCCCACAGGACATTCCCAAAACATGTTACCAGAACTGGGACCGCACTGGACATTCCCAAAACATGACCATAACTGGGACACCACAGGACATTCCCAAAATATGACCAGAACTGGGACACCACAGGACATTCCCAAAACATGTTACCAGAACTGGGACACCACAGGACATTCCCAAAACATGTGACCAGACTGGGACATCACAGGACATTCCCAAAATATGACCAGAACTGGGACACCACAGGACATTCCCAAAATATGTTACCAGAACTGGGACCCCACAGGACATTCCCAAAACATGTGGCCAGAACTGGGAAACCACAGGACATTCCCAAAACATGTGACCAGACTGGGACATCACAGGACATTCCCAAAACATGTGACCAGAACACCTCAGGACATTCACAAAACATGTGACCAGACTGGGACATCACAGGACATTCCCAAAACATGTGACCAGAAAACCTCAGGACATTCCCAAAACATGTGACCAGAACTGGGACCCCACAGGACATTCCCAAAACATGACCATAACTGGGACACCACAGGACATTCCCAAAATATGACCATAACTGGGACACCACAGGACATTCCCAAAATATGACCAGAACTGGGACCCCACAGGACATCACCAAAACATGTGGCCAGAACTGGGAAACCACAGGACATTCCAAAAACATGTGACCAGACTGGGACATCACAGGACATTCCCAAAACATGTGACCAGAACACCTCAGGACATTCCCAAAACATGTGACCAGAACTGGGACCCCACAGGACATTCCCAAAACATGACCATAACTGGGACACCACAGGACATTCCCAAAATATGACCATAACTGGGACACCACAGGACATTCCCAAAATATGACCAGAACTGGGACCCCACAGGACATTCCCAAAACATGTTACCAGAACTGGGACCGCACTGGACATTCCCAAAACATGACCATAACTGGGACACCACAGGACATTCCCAAAATATGACCAGAACTGGGACACCACAGGACATTCCCAAAATATGTTACCAGAACTGGGACCCCACAGGACATTCCCAAAACATGTGGCCAGAACTGGGACCCCACAGGACATTCCCAAAACATGACCATAACTGGGACACCACAGGACATTCCCAAAATATGACCAGAACTGGGACACCACAGGACATTCCCAAAACATGTTACCAGAACTGGGACCCCACTGGACATTCCCAAAACATGTGGCCAGAACTGGGAAACCACAGGACATTCCCAAAACATGTGACCAGACTGGGACATCACAGGACATTCCCAAAACATGTGACCAGAACACCTCAGGACATTCCCAAAACATGTGACCAGAGTGGGACACCACAGGACATTCCCAAAACATGTGACCAGACTGGGACATCACAGGACATTCCCAAAACATGTGAAAAGAACACCTCAGGACATTCCCAAAACATGTGACCAGAACTGGGACCTCACAGGACATTCCCAAAACATGACCATAACTGGGACACCACAGGACATTCCCAAAATTTGACCAGAACTGGGAAACCACAGGACATTCCCAAAACATGTGACCAGAACTGGGACAATACAGGACAATCCTAAAACATGTGACCAGAACTGGGACACCACAGCACATTCGCAAACCATGTGACCAGAACTGGGACCCAACAGGACATTCCCAAACCATGTGACCAGAACAGGGAAACCACAGGACATTCCCAAAACATGTGACCAGACTGGGACATCACAGGACATTCCCAAAATATGACCAGAACTGGGACACCACAGGACATTCCCAAAATATGTTACCAGAACTGGGACCCCACAGGACATTCCCAAAACATGTGGCCAGAACTGGGAAACCACAGGACATTCCCAAAACATGTGACCAGACTGGGACATCACAGGACATTCCCAAAACATGTGACCAGAACACCTCAGGACATTCACAAAACATGTGACCAGACTGGGACATCACAGGACATTCCCAAAACATGTGACCAGACTGGGACATCACAGGACATTCCCAAAATATGACCAGAACTGGGACACCACAGGACATTCCCAAAATATGTTACCAGAACTGGGACCCCACTGGACATTCCCAAAACATGTGGCCAGAACTGGGAAACCACAGGACATTCCCAAAACATGTGGCCAGAACTGGGACCCCACAGGACATTCCCAAAACATGACCATAACTGGGACACCACAGGACATTCCCAAAATATGACCAGAACTGGGACACCACAGGACATTCCCAAAATATGACCAGAACTGGGACCCCACAGGACATTCCCAAAACATGTTACCAGAACTGGGACCGCACTGGACATTCCCAAAACATGACCATAACTGGGACACCACAGGACATTCCCAAAATATGACCAGAACTGGGACACCACAGGACATTCCCAAAACATGTTACCAGAACTGGGACACCACAGGACATTCCCAAAACATGTGACCAGACTGGGACATCACAGGACATTCCCAAAATATGACCAGAACTGGGACACCACAGGACATTCCCAAAATATGTTACCAGAACTGGGACCCCACAGGACATTCCCAAAACATGTGGCCAGAACTGGGAAACCACAGGACATTCCCAAAACATGTGACCAGACTGGGACATCACAGGACATTCCCAAAACATGTGACCAGAACACCTCAGGACATTCACAAAACATGTGACCAGACTGGGACATCACAGGACATTCCCAAAACATGTGACCAGAAAACCTCAGGACATTCCCAAAACATGTGACCAGAACTGGGACCCCACAGGACATTCCCAAAACATGACCATAACTGGGACACCACAGGACATTCCCAAAATATGACCATAACTGGGACACCACAGGACATTCCCAAAATATGACCAGAACTGGGACCCCACAGGACATCACCAAAACATGTGGCCAGAACTGGGAAACCACAGGACATTCCAAAAACATGTGACCAGACTGGGACATCACAGGACATTCCCAAAACATGTGACCAGAACACCTCAGGACATTCCCAAAACATGTGACCAGAACTGGGACCCCACAGGACATTCCCAAAACATGACCATAACTGGGACACCACAGGACATTCCCAAAATATGACCATAACTGGGACACCACAGGACATTCCCAAAATATGACCAGAACTGGGACCCCACAGGACATTCCCAAAACATGTTACCAGAACTGGGACCGCACTGGACATTCCCAAAACATGACCATAACTGGGACACCACAGGACATTCCCAAAATATGACCAGAACTGGGACACCACAGGACATTCCCAAAATATGTTACCAGAACTGGGACCCCACAGGACATTCCCAAAACATGTGGCCAGAACTGGGACCCCACAGGACATTCCCAAAACATGACCATAACTGGGACACCACAGGACATTCCCAAAATATGACCAGAACTGGGACACCACAGGACATTCCCAAAACATGTTACCAGAACTGGGACCCCACTGGACATTCCCAAAACATGTGGCCAGAACTGGGAAACCACAGGACATTCCCAAAACATGTGACCAGACTGGGACATCACAGGACATTCCCAAAACATGTGACCAGAACACCTCAGGACATTCCCAAAACATGTGACCAGAGTGGGACACCACAGGACATTCCCAAAACATGTGACCAGACTGGGACATCACAGGACATTCCCAAAACATGTGAAAAGAACACCTCAGGACATTCCCAAAACATGTGACCAGAACTGGGACCTCACAGGACATTCCCAAAACATGACCATAACTGGGACACCACAGGACATTCCCAAAATTTGACCAGAACTGGGACACCACAGGACATTCCCAAAACATGTTACCAGAACTGGGACCCCACAGGACATTCCCAAAACATGTGGCCAGAACTGGGAAACCACAGGACATTCCTAAAACATGTGACCAGACTGGGACATCACAGGACATTCCCAAAACATGTGAACAGAACACCTCAGGACATTCCCAAAACATGTGACCAGAACTGTGACCCCACAGGACATTCCCAAAACATGTGACCAGAACACCTCAGGACATTCCCAAAACATGTGACCAGAACTGTGACCCCACAGGACATTCCCAAAACATGTGACCAGAACTGGGACACCACAGGACATTCCCAAAACATGTGACCAGACTGGGACACCACAGGACATTCCCAAAACATGTGACCAGGCTGGGACATCACAGGACATTCCCAAAACATGTGACCAGAACACCTCAGGACATTCCCAAAACATGTGACCAGAACTGTGACCCCACAGGACATTCCCAAAACATGTGACCAGAACTGGGACACCAAAGGACATTCCCAAAACATGTGACCAGACTGGGACATCACAGGACATTCCCAAAACATGTGACCAGAACACCTCAGGACATTCCCAAAACATGTGACCAGAACTGGGACCCCACCGGACATTCCCAAAACATGTGACCAGAACTGGGACACCACAGGACATTCCCAACACATGTGGCCAGAACTGGGAAACCACTGGACATTCCCAAAACATGTGACCAGACTGGGACATCACAGAACATTCCCAAAATATGTGACCAGAACTGGGACACCACAGGACATTCCCAAAACATGTGACCAGAACTGGGACACCACAGGACATTCCCAAAATATGTGACCAGAACTGGTAAAACACAGGAAATTCCCCAAAAAAGACCAGAACTGGAACCCCAATGGACATTCCCAAACCTTGTGACTATAACTGGGAAACCACAGGACATTCCCAAAACATGTGACCAGAAAACCTCAGGACATTCCCAAAACATGTGGCCAGAACTGGGACCCCACAGGACATTCCCAAAACATGACCATAACTGGGACACCACAGGACATTCCCAAAATATGACCAGAACTGGGACACCACAGGACATTCCCAAAATATGACCAGAACTGGGACCCCACAGGACATTCCCAAAACATGTTACCAGAACTGGGACCGCACTGGACATTCCCAAAACATGACCATAACTGGGACACCACAGGACATTCCCAAAATATGACCAGAACTGGGACACCACAGGACATTCCCAAAACATGTTACCAGAACTGGGACACCACAGGACATTCCCAAAACATGTGACCAGACTGGGACATCACAGGACATTCCCAAAATATGACCAGAACTGGGACACCACAGGACATTCCCAAAATATGTTACCAGAACTGGGACCCCACAGGACATTCCCAAAACATGTGGCCAGAACTGGGAAACCACAGGACATTCCCAAAACATGTGACCAGACTGGGACATCACAGGACATTCCCAAAACATGTGACCAGAACACCTCAGGACATTCACAAAACATGTGACCAGACTGGGACATCACAGGACATTCCCAAAACATGTGACCAGAAAACCTCAGGACATTCCCAAAACATGTGACCAGAACTGGGACCCCACAGGACATTCCCAAAACATGACCATAACTGGGACACCACAGGACATTCCCAAAATATGACCATAACTGGGACACCACAGGACATTCCCAAAATATGACCAGAACTGGGACCCCACAGGACATCACCAAAACATGTGGCCAGAACTGGGAAACCACAGGACATTCCAAAAACATGTGACCAGACTGGGACATCACAGGACATTCCCAAAACATGTGACCAGAACACCTCAGGACATTCCCAAAACATGTGACCAGAACTGGGACCCCACAGGACATTCCCAAAACATGACCATAACTGGGACACCACAGGACATTCCCAAAATATGACCATAACTGGGACACCACAGGACATTCCCAAAATATGACCAGAACTGGGACCCCACAGGACATTCCCAAAACATGTTACCAGAACTGGGACCGCACTGGACATTCCCAAAACAAGACCATAACTGGGACACCACAGGACATTCCCAAAATATGACCAGAACTGGGACACCACAGGACATTCCCAAAATATGTTACCAGAACTGGGACCCCACAGGACATTCCCAAAACATGTGGCCAGAACTGGGACCCCACAGGACATTCCCAAAACATGACCATAACTGGGACACCACAGGACATTCCCAAAATATGACCAGAACTGGGACACCACAGGACATTCCCAAAACATGTTACCAGAACTGGGACCCCACTGGACATTCCCAAAACATGTGGCCAGAACTGGGAAACCACAGGACATTCCCAAAACATGTGACCAGACTGGGACATCACAGGACATTCCCAAAACATGTGACCAGAACACCTCAGGACATTCCCAAAACATGTGACCAGAGTGGGACACCACAGGACATTCCCAAAACATGTGACCAGACTGGGACATCACAGGACATTCCCAAAACATGTGAAAAGAACACCTCAGGACATTCCCAAAACATGTGACCAGAACTGGGACCTCACAGGACATTCCCAAAACATGACCATAACTGGGACACCACAGGACATTCCCAAAATTTGACCAGAACTGGGAAACCACAGGACATTCCCAAAACATGTGACCAGAACTGGGACAATACAGGACAATCCTAAAACATGTGACCAGAACTGGGACACCACAGCACATTCGCAAACCATGTGACCAGAACTGGGACCCAACAGGACATTCCCAAACCATGTGACCAGAACAGGGAAACCACAGGACATTCCCAAAACATGTGACCAGACTGGGACATCACAGGACATTCCCAAAATATGACCAGAACTGGGACACCACAGGACATTCCCAAAATATGTTACCAGAACTGGGACCCCACAGGACATTCCCAAAACATGTGGCCAGAACTGGGAAACCACAGGACATTCCCAAAACATGTGACCAGACTGGGACATCACAGGACATTCCCAAAACATGTGACCAGAACACCTCAGGACATTCACAAAACATGTGACCAGACTGGGACATCACAGGACATTCCCAAAACATGTGACCAGAAAACCTCAGGACATTCCCAAAACACGTGACCAGAACTGGGACCCCACAGGACATTCCCAAAACATGACCATAACTGGGACACCACAGGACATTCCCAAAATATGACCATAACTGGGACACCACAGGACATTCCCAAAATATGACCAGAACTGGGACCCCACAGGACATTACCAAAACATGTGGCCAGAACTGGGAAACCACAGGACATTCCAAAAACATGTGACCAGACTGGGACATCACAGGACATTCCCAAAACATGTGACCAGAACACCTCAGGACATTCCCAAAACATGTGACCAGAACTGGGACCCCACAGGACATTCCCAAAACATGACCATAACTGGGACACCACAGGACATTCCCAAAATATGACCAGAACTGGGACACCACAGGACATTCCCAAAACATGTTACCAGAACTGGAACCACACTGGACATTCCCAAAACATGTGGCCAGAACTGGGAAACCACAGGACATTCCCAAAACATGTGACCAGACTGGGACATCACAGGACATTCCCAAAACATGTGACCAGAACACCTCAGGACATTCCCAAAACATGTGACCAGACTGGGACACCACAGGACATTCCCAAAACATGTGACCAGACTGGGACATCACAGGACATTCCCAAAACATGTGAAAAGAACACCTCAGGACATTCCCAAAACATGTGACCAGAACTGTGACCCCACAGGACATTCCCAAAACATGTGACCAGAACTGGAACACCACAGGACATTCCCAAAACATGTGGCCAGAACTGGGAAACCACAGGACATTCCCAAAACATGTGACCAGACTGGGACATCACAGAACATTCCCAAAATATGTGACCAGAACTGGGACACCACAGGACATTCCCAAAACATGTGACCAGAACTGGGACACCACAGGACATTCCCAAAATATGTGACCAGAACTGGTAAAACACAGGAAATTCCCCAAAAAAGACCAGAACTGGAACCCAAATGGACATTCCCAAACCATGTGACCATAACTGGGAAACCACAGGACATTCCCAAAACATTACCAGAACTGGGACCCCACAGGACATTGCAAAAGCATGACCATAACTGGGACACCACAGGACATTCCCAAAATATGACCAGAACTGGGACACCACAGGACATTCCCAAAACATGTTACCAGAACTGGGACCCCACAGGACATTACCAAAACATGTGGCCAGAACTGGGAAACCACAGGACATTCCAAAAACATGTGACCAGACTGGGACATCACAGGACATTCCCAAAACATGTGACCAGAACACCTCAGGACATTCCCAAAACATGTGACCAGAACTGGGACCCCACAGGACATTCCCAAAACATGACCATAACTGGGACACCACAGGACATTCCCAAAATATGACCAGAACTGGGACACCACAGGACATTCCCAAAACATGTTACCAGAACTGGGACCGCACTGGACATTCCCAAAACATGTGGCCAGAACTGGGACACCACAGCACATTCCCAAACCATGTGACCAGAACTGGGACCCAACAGGACATTCCCAAACCATGTGACCAGAACAGGGAAACCACAGGACATTCCCAAAACATGTGACCAGACTGGGACATCACAGGACATTCCCAAAATATGACCAGAACTGGGACACCACAGGACATTCCCTAAAGATGTTACCAGAACTGGGACCCCACAGGACATTCCCAAAACATGTGGCCAGAACTGGGAAACCACAGGACATTCCTAAAACATGTGACCAGACTGGGACATCACAGGACATTCCCAAAACATGTGAACAGAACACCTCAGGACATTCCCAAAACATGTGACCAGAAATGTGACCCCACAGGACATTCCCAAAACATGTGACCAGAACTGGGACACCACAGGACATTCCCAAAACATGTGACCAGACTGGGACATCACAGGACATTCCCAAAACATGTGACCAGAACACCTCAGGACATTCCCAAAACATGTGACCAGAACTGTGACCCCACAGGACATTCCCAAAACATGTGACCAGAACTGGGACACCACAGGACATTCCCAAAACATGTGACCAGACTGGGACACCACAGGACATTCCCAAAACATGTGACCAGGCTGGGACATCACAGGACATTCCCAAAACATGTGACCAGAACACCTCAGGACATTCCCAAAACATGTGACCAGAACTGTGACCCCACAGGACATTCCCAAAACATGTGACCAGAACTGGGACACCAAAGGACATTCCCAAAACATGTGACCAGACTGGGACATCACAGGACATTCCCAAAACATGTGACCAGAACACCTCAGGACATTCCCAAAACATGTGACCAGAACTGGGACCCCACCGGACATTCCCAAAACATGTGACCAGAACTGGGACACCACAGGACATTCCCAACACATGTGGCCAGAACTGGGAAACCACTGGACATTCCCAAAACATGTGACCAGACTGAGACATCATAGAATATTCCCAAAATATGTGACCAGAACTGGGACACCACAGGACATTCCCAAAACATGTGACCAGAACTGGGACACCACAGGACATTCCCAAAATATGTGACCAGAACTGGTAAAACACAGGAAATTCCCCAAAAAAGACCAGAACTGGAACCCCAATGGACATTCCCAAACCATGTGACCATAACTGGGAAACCACAGGACATTCCCAAAACATTACCAGAACTGGGACCCCACAGGACATTCCAAAAGCATGACCATAACTGGGACACCACAGGACATTCCCAAAATATGACCAGAACTGGGACACCACAGGACATTCCCAAAACATGTTACCAGAACTGGGACTCCACCGGACATTACCAAAACATGTGGCCAGAACTGGGAAACCACAGGACATTCCAAAAACATGTGACCAGACTGGGACATCACAGGACATTCCAAAAACATGTGACCAGAACACCTCAGGACATTCCCAAAACATGTGACCAGAACTGGGACCCCACAGGACATTCCCAAAACATGACCATAACTGGGACACCACAGGACATTCCCAAAATATGACCAGAACTGGGACACCACAGGACATTCCCAAAACATGTTACCAGAACTGGGACCGCACTGGACATTCCCAAAACATGTGGCCAGAACTGGGACACCACAGCACATTCGCAAACCATGTGACCAGAACTGGGACCCAACAGGACATTCCCAAACCATGTGACCAGAACAGGGAAACCACAGGACATTCCCAAAACATGTGACCAGACTGGGACATCACAGGACATACCCAAAATATGACCAGAACTGGGACACCACAGGACATTCCCAAAATATGTTACCAGAACTGGGACCCCACAGGACATTCCCAAAACATGTGGCCAGAACTGGGAAACCACAGGACATTCCCAAAACATGTGACCAGACTGGGACATCACAGGACATTCCCAAAACATGTGACCAGAACACCTCAGGACATTCACAAAACATGTGACCAGACTGGGACATCACAGGACATTCCCAAAACATGTGACCAGAAAACCTCAGGACATTCCCAAAACATGTGACCAGAACTGGGACCCCACAGGACATGCCCAAAACATGACCATAACTGGGACACCACAGGACATTCCCAAAATATGACCATAACTGGGACACCACAGGACATTCCCAAAATATGACCAGAACTGGGACCCCACAGGACATTACCAAAACATGTGGCCAGAACTGGGAAACCACAGGATATTCCAAAAACATGTGACCAGACTGGGACATCACAGGACATTCCCAAAACATGTAACCAGAACACCTCAGGACATTCCCAAAACATGTGACCAGAACTGGGATCCCACAGGACATTACCAAAACATGACCATAACTGGGACACCACAGGACATTCCCAAAATATGACCAGAACTGGGACACCACAGGACATTCCCAAAACATGTTACCAGACTGGGACATCACAGGACATTCCCAAAACATGTGACCAGAACACCTCAGGACATTCACAAAACATGTGACCAGACTGGGACATCACAGGACATTCCCAAAACATGTGACCAGAAAACCTCAGGACATTCCCAAAACATGTGACCAGAACTGGGACCCCACAGGACATGCCCAAAACATGACCATAACTGGGACACCACAGGACATTCCCAAAATATGACCATAACTGGGACACCACAGGACATTCCCAAAATATGTTACCAGAACTGGGACCCCACAGGACATTCCCAAAACATGTGGCCAGAACTGGGAAACCACAGGACATTCCCAAAACATGTGACCAGACTGGGACATCACAGGACATTCCCAAAACATGTGACCAGAACACCTCAGGACATTCCCAAAACATGTGACCAGACTGGGACACCACAGGACATTCCCAAAACATGTGACCAGACTGGGACATCACAGGACATTCCCAAAACATGTGAAAAGAACACCTCAGGACATTCCCAAAACATGTGACCAGAACTGTGACCCCACAGGACATTCCCAAAACATGTGACCAGAACTGGAACACCACAGGACATTCCCAAAACATGTGGCCAGAACTGGGAAACCACAGGACATTCCCAAAACATGTGACCAGACTGGGACATCACAGAACATTCCCAAAATATGTGACCAGAACTGGGACACCACAGGACATTCCCAAAACATGTGACCAGAACTGGGACACCACAGGACATTCCCAAAATATGTGACCAGAACTGGTAAAACACAGGAAATTCCCCAAAAAAGACCAGAACTGGAACCCCAATGGACATTCCCAAACCATGTGACCATAACTGGGAAACCACAGGACATTCCCAAAACATTACCAGAACTGGGACCCCACAGGACATTCCAAAAGCATGACCATAACTGGGACACCACAGGACATTCCCAAAACATGTTACCAGAACTGGGACCCCACAGGACATTACCAAAACATGTGGCCAGAACTGGGAAACCACAGGACATTCCAAAAACATGTGACCAGACTGGGACATCACAGGACATTCCCAAAACATGTGACCAGAACACCTCAGGACATTCCCAAAACATGTGACCAGACTGGGACATCACAGAACATTCCCAAAATATGTGACCAGAACTGGGACACCACAGGACATTCCCAAAACATGTGACCAGAACTGGGACACCACAGGACATTCCCAAAATATGTGACCAGAACTGGTAAAACACAGGAAATTCCCCCAAAAAGACCAGAACTGGAACCCCAATGGACATTCCCAAACCATGTGACCATAACTGGGAAACCACAGGACATTCCCAAAACATTACCAGAACTGGGACCCCACAGGACATTCCAAAAACATGACCATAACTGGGACACCACAGGACATTCCCAAAATATGACCAGAACTGGGACCCCACAGGACATTACCAAAACATGTGGCCAGAACTGGGAAACCACAGGACATTCCAAAAACATGTGACCAGACTGGGACATCACAGGACATTCCCAAAACATGTGACCAGAACACCTCAGGACATTCCCAAAACATGTGACCAGAACTGGGACCCCACAGGACATTCGCAAAACATGACCATAACTGGGACACCACAGGACATTCCCAAAATATGAACAGAACTGGGACACCAAAGGACATTCCCAAAACATGTTACCAGAACTGGGACCCCACTGGACATTCCCAAAACATGTGGCCAGAACTGGGAAACCACAGGACATTCCCAAAACATGTGATCAGACTGGGACATCACAGGACATTCCCGAAACATGTGATCAGAACACCTCAGGAAATTCCCAAAACATGTGACCAGATCTGGGACACCACAGGACATTCCCAAAACATGTGACCAGACTGGGACATCACGGGACATTCTCAAAACATGTGACCAGAACACCTCAGGACATTCCCAAAACATGTGACCAGAACTGTGACCCCACAGGACATTCCCAAAACATGTGACCAGACCTGGGACACCACAGCACATTCCCAAACCATGTGACCAGGACTGGGACCCAACAGGACATTCCCAAACCATGTGACCAGAACAGGGAAACCACAGGACATTCCCAAAACATGTGACCAGACTGGGACATCACAGGACATTCCCAAAATATGACCAGAACTGGGACACCACAGGACATTCCCTAAAGATGTTACCAGAACTGGGACCCCACAGGACATTACCAAAACATGTGGCCAGAACTGGGAAACCACAGGACATTCCCAAAATATGACCATAACTGGGACACCACAGGACATTCCCAAAATATGACCAGAACTGGGACCCCACAGGACATTACCAAAACATGTGGCCAGAACTGGGAAACCACAGGACATTCCAAAAACATGTGACCAGACTGGGACATCACAGGACATTCCCAAAACATGTAACCAGAACACCTCAGGACATTCCCAAAACATGTGACCAGAACTGGGATCCCACAGGACATTCCCAAAACATGACCATAACTGGGACACCACAGGACATTCCCAAAATATGACCAGAACTGGGACACCACAGGACATTCCCAAAACATGTTACCAGAACTGGGACCCCACTGGACATTCCCAAAACATGTGGCCAGAACTGGGAAACCACAGGACATTCCCAAAACATGTGACCAGACTGGGACATCACAGGACATTCCCAAAACATGTGACCAGAACACCTCAGGACATTCCCAAAACATGTGACCAGACTGGGACACCACAGGACATTCCCAAAACATGTGACCAGACTGGGACATCACAGGACATTCCCAAAACATGTGAAAAGAACACCTCAGGACATTCCCAAAACATGTGACCAGAACTGTGACCCCACAGGACATTCCCAAAACATGTGACCAGAACTGGAACACCACAGGACATTCCCAAAACATGTGGCCAGAACTGGGAAACCACAGGACATTCCCAAAACATGTGACCAGACTGGGACATCACAGAACATTCCCAAAATATGTGACCAGAACTGGGACACCACAGGACATTCCCAAAACATGTGACCAGAACTGGGACACCACAGGACATTCCCAAAATATGTGACCAGAACTGGTAAAACACAGGAAATTCCCCAAAAAAGACCAGAACTGGAACCCCAATGGACATTCCCAAACCATGTGACCATAACTGGGAAACCACAGGACATTCCCAAAACATTACCAGAACTGGGACCCCACAGGACATTCCAAAAGCATGACCATAACTGGGACACCACAGGACATTCCCAAAACATGTGACCAGAACACCTCAGGACATTCCCAAAACATGTGACCAGACTGGGACATCACAGAACATTCCCAAAATATGTGACCAGAACTGGGACACCACAGGACATTCCCAAAACATGTGACCAGAACTGGGACACCACAGGACATTCCCAAAATATGTGACCAGAACTGGTAAAACACAGGAAATTCCCCCAAAAAGACCAGAACTGGAACCCCAATGGACATTCCCAAACCATGTGACCATAACTGGGAAACCACAGGACATTCCCAAAACATTACCAGAACTGGGACCCCACAGGACATTCCAAAAACATGACCATAACTGGGACACCACAGGACATTCCCAAAATATGACCAGAACTGGGACCCCACAGGACATTACCAAAACATGTGGCCAGAACTGGGAAACCACAGGACATTCCAAAAACATGTGACCAGACTGGGACATCACAGGACATTCCCAAAACATGTGACCAGAACACCTCAGGACATTCCCAAAACATGTGACCAGAACTGGGACCCCACAGGACATTCGCAAAACATGACCATAACTGGGACACCACAGGACATTCCCAAAATATGAACAGAACTGGGACACCAAAGGACATTCCCAAAACATGTTACCAGAACTGGGACCCCACTGGACATTCCCAAAACATGTGGCCAGAACTGGGAAACCACAGGACATTCCCAAAACATGTGATCAGACTGGGACATCACAGGACATTCCCGAAACATGTGATCAGAACACCTCAGGAAATTCCCAAAACATGTGACCAGATCTGGGACACCACAGGACATTCCCAAAACATGTGACCAGACTGGGACATCACGGGACATTCTCAAAACATGTGACCAGAACACCTCAGGACATTCCCAAAACATGTGACCAGAACTGTGACCCCACAGGACATTCCCAAAACATGTGACCAGACCTGGGACACCACAGCACATTCCCAAACCATGTGACCAGGACTGGGACCCAACAGGACATTCCCAAACCATGTGACCAGAACAGGGAAACCACAGGACATTCCCAAAACATGTGACCAGACTGGGACATCACAGGACATTCCCAAAATATGACCAGAACTGGGACACCACAGGACATTCCCTAAAGATGTTACCAGAACTGGGACCCCACAGGACATTCCCAAAACATGTGGCCAGAACTGGGAAACCACAGGACATTCCCAAAACATGTGACCAGACTGGGACATCACAGGACATTCCCAAAACATGTGACCAGAACACCTCAGGACATTCACAAAACATGTGACCAGACTGGGACATCACTGGACATTCCCAAAACATGTGACCAGAAAACCTCAGGACATTCCCAAAACATGTGACCAGAACTGGGACCCCACAGGACATTCCCAAAACATGACCATAACTGGGACACCACAGGACATTCCCAAAATATGACCAGAACTGGGACACCACAGGACATTCCCAAAACATGTTACCAGAACTGGGACCGCACAGGACATTCCCAAAACATGTGGCCAGAACTGGGAAACCACAGGACATTCCTAAAACATGTGACCAGACTGGGACATCACAGGACATTCCCAAAACATGTGACCAGAACACCTCAGGACTTTCCCAAAACATGTGACCAGAACTGTGACCCCACAGGACATTCCCAAAACATGTGACCAGAACTGGGACATCACAGGACATTCCCAAAACATGTGACCAGACTGGGACATCACAGGACATTCCCAAAACATGTGACCGGAACACCTCAGGACATTCCCAAAACATGTGACCAGAACTGGGACCCCACCGGACATTCCCAAAACATGTGACCAGAACTGGGACACCACAGGACATTCCCAAAACATGTGGCCAGAACTGGGAAACCACAGGACATTCCCAAAACATGTGACCAGAATGGGACATCACAGGACATTCCCAAAACATGACCATAACTGGGACACCACAGGACATTCCCAAAATATGACCAGAACTGGGACACCACAGGACATTCCCAAAACATGTTACCAGAACAGGGACCGCACAGGACATTCCCAAAACATGTGGCCAGAACTGGGAAACCACAGGACATTCCTAAAACATGTGACCAGACTGGGACATCACAGGACATTCCCAAAACATGTGACCAGAACACCTCAGGACATTCCCAAAACATGTGACCAGAACTGTGACCCCACAGGACATTCCCAAAACATGTGACCAGAACTGGGACACCACAGGACATTCCCAAAACGTGTGACCAGACTGGGACATCACAGGACATTCCCAAAACATGTGACCAGACTGGGACATCACAGAAAATTCCCAAAATATGTGACCAGAACTGGGACACCACAGGACATTCCCAAAACATGTGACCAGAACTGGGACACCACAGGACATTCCCAAAATATGTGACCAGAACTGGTAAAACACAGGAAATTCCCCCAAAAAGACCAGAACTGGAACCCCAATGGACATTCCCAAACCATGTGACCATAACTGGGAAACCACAGGACATTCCCAAAACATTACCAGAACTGGGACCCCACAGGACATTCCAAAAACAAGACCATAACTGGGACACCACAGGACATTCCCAAAATATGACCAGAACTGGGACCCCACAGGACATTACCAAAACATGTGGCCAGAACTGGGAAACCACAGGACATTCCAAAAACATGTGACCAGACTGGGACATCACAGGACATTCCCAAAACATGTGACCAGAACACCTCAGGACATTCCCAAAACATGTGACCAGAACTGGGACCCCACAGGACATTCCCAAAACATGACCATAACTGGGACACCACAGGACATTCCCAAAATATGAACAGAACTGGGACACCAAAGGACATTCCCAAAACATGTTACCAGAACTGGGACCCCACTGGACATTCCCAAAACATGTGGCCAGAACTGGGAAACCACAGGACATTCCCAAAACATGTGATCAGACTGGGACATCACAGGACATTCCCGAAACATGTGACCAGAACACCTCAGGAAATTCCCAAAACATGTGACCAGATCTGGGACACCACAGGACATTCCCAAAACATGTGACCAGACTGGGACATCACGGGACATTCTCAAAACATGTGACCAGAACACCTCAGGACATTCCCAAAACATGTGACCAGAACTGTGACCCCACAGGACATTCCCAAAACATGTGACCAGACCTGGGACACCACAGGACATTCCCAAAACATGTGACCAGACTGGGACATCACAGGACATTCCCAAAACATGTTACCAGAACTGGGACCGCACTGGACATTCCCAAAACATGTGGCCAGAACTGGGACACCACAGCACATTCCCAAACCATGTGACCAGAACTGGGACCCAACAGGACATTCCCAAACCATGTGACCAGAACAGGGAAACCACAGGACATTCCCAAAACATGTGACCAGACTGGGACATCACAGGACATTCCCAAAATATGACCAGAACTGGGACACCACAGAACATTCCCTAAAGATGTTACCAGAACTGGGACCCCACAGGACATTCCCAAAACATGTGGCCAGAACTGGGAAACCACAGGACATTCCCAAAACATGTGACCAGACTGGGACATCACAGGACATTCCCAAAACATGTGACCAGAACACCTCAGGACATTCACAAAACATGTGACCAGACTGGGACATCACTGGACATTCCCAAAACATGTGACCAGAAAACCTCAGGACATTCCCAAAACATGTGACCAGAACTGGGACCCCACAGGACATTCCCAAAACATGACCATAACTGGGACACCACAGGACATTCCCAAAATATGACCAGAACTGGGACACCACAGGACATTCCCAAAACATGTTACCAGAACTGGGACCGCACAGGACATTCCCAAAACATGTGGCTAGAACTGGGAAACCACAGGACATTCCTAAAACATGTGACCAGACTGGGACATCACAGGACATTCCCAAAACATGTGACCAGAACACCTCAGGACTTTCCCAAAACATGTGACCAGAACTGTGACCCCACAGGACATTCCCAAAACATGTGACCAGAACTGGGACATCACAGGACATTCCCAAAACATGTGACCAGACTGGGACATCACAGGACATTCCCAAAACATGTGACCGGAACACCACAGGACATTCCCAAAACATGTGGCCAGAACTGGGAAACCACAGGACATTCCCAAAACATGTGACCAGAATGGGACATCACAGGACATTCCCAAAACATGACCATAACTGGGACACCACAGGACATTCCCAAAATATGACCAGAACTGGGACACCACAGGACATTCCCAAAACATGTTACCAGAACAGGGACCGCACAGGACATTCCCAAAACATGTGGCCAGAACTGGGAAACCACAGGACATTCCTAAAACATGTGACCAGACTGGGACATCACAGGACATTCCCAAAACATGTGACCAGAACACCTCAGGACATTCCCAAAACATGTGACCAGAACTGTGACCCCACAGGACATTCCCAAAACATGTGACCAGAACTGGGACACCACAGGACATTCCCAAAACGTGTGACCAGACTGGGACATCACAGGACATTCCCAAAATATGTGACCAGAACTGGTAAAACACAGGACATTCCCCCAAAAAGACCAGAACTGGAACCCCAATGGACATTCCCAAACCATGTGACCATAACTGGGAAACCACAGGACATTCCCAAAACATTACCAGAACTGGGACCCCACAGGACATTCCAAAAACATGACCATAACTGGGACACCACAGGACATTCCCAAAATATGACCAGAACTGGGACCCCACAGGACATTACCAAAACATGTGGCCAGAACTGGGAAACCACAGGACATTCCAAAAACATGTGACCAGACTGGGACATCACAGGACATTCCCAAAACATGTGACCAGAACACCTCAGGACATTCCCAAAACATGTGACCAGAACTGGGACCCCACAGGACATTCCCAAAACATGACCATAACTGGGACACCACAGGACATTCCCAAAATATGAACAGAACTGGGACACCAAAGGACATTCCCAAAACATGTTACCAGAACTGGGACCCCACTGGACATTCCCAAAACATGTGGCCAGAACTGGGAAACCACAGGACATTCCCAAAACATGTGATCAGACTGGGACATCACAGGACATTCCCGAAACATGTGATCAGAACACCTCAGGAAATTCCCAAAACATGTGACCAGATCTGGGACACCACAGGACATTCCCAAAACATGTGACCAGACTGGGACATCACGGGACATTCTCAAAACATGTGACCAGAACACCTCAGGACATTCCCAAAACATGTGACCAGAACTGTGACCCCACAGGACATTCCCAAAACATGTGACCAGACCTGGGACACCACAGCACATTCCCAAACCATGTGACCAGAACTGGGACCCAACAGGACATTCCCAAACCATGTGACCAGAACAGGGAAACCACAGGACATTCCCAAAACATGTGACCAGACTGGGACATCACAGGACATTCCCAAAATATGACCAGAACTGGGACACCACAGGACATTCCCTAAAGATGTTACCAGAACTGGGACCCCACAGGACATTCCCAAAACATGTGGCCAGAACTGGGAAACCACAGGACATTCCCAAAACATGTGACCAGACTGGGACATCACAGGACATTCCCAAAACATGTGACCAAAACACCTCAGGACATTCACAAAACATGTGACCAGACTGGGACATCACTGGACATTCCCAAAACATGTGACCAGAAAACCTCAGGACATTCCCAAAACATGTGACCAGAACTGGGACCCCACAGGACATTCCCAAAACATGACCATAACTGGGACACCACAGGACATTCCCAAAATATGACCAGAACTGGGACACCACAGGACATTCCCAAAACATGTTACCAGAACTGGGACCGCACAGGACATTCCCAAAACATGTGGCCAGAACTGGGAAACCACAGGACATTCCTAAAACATGTGACCAGACTGGGACATCACAGGACATTCCCAAAACATGTGACCAGAACACCTCAGGACTTTCCCAAAACATGTGACCAGAACTGTGACCCCACAGGACATTCCCAAAACATGTGAGCAGAACTGGGACATCACAGGACATTCCCAAAACATGTGACCAGACTGGGACATCACAGGACATTCCCAAAACATGTGACCGGAACACCTCAGGACATTCCCAAAACATGTGACCAGAACTGGGACCCCACCGGACATTCCCAAAACATGTGACCAGAACTGGGACACCACAGGACATTCCCAAAACATGTGGCCAGAACTGGGAAACCACAGGACATTCCCAAAACATGTGACCAGAATGGGACATCACAGGACATTCCCAAAACATGACCATAACTGGGACACCACAGGACATTCCCAAAATATGACCAGAACTGGGACACCACAGGACATTCCCAAAACATGTTACCAGAACAGGGACCGCACAGGACATTCCCAAAACATGTGGCCAGAACTGGGAAACCACAGGACATTCCTAAAACATGTGACCAGACTGGGACATCACAGGACATTCCCAAAACATGTGACCAGAACACCTCAGGACATTCCCAAAACATGTGACCAGAACTGTGACCCCACAGGACATTCCCAAAACATGTGACCAGAACTGGGACACCACAGGACATTCCCAAAACTTGTGACCAGACTGGGACATCACAGGACATTCCCAAAACATGTGACCAGAACACCTCAGGACATTCCCAAAACATGTGACCAGAACTGGGACCCCACCGGACATTCCCAAAACATGTGACCAGAACTGGGACACCACAGGACATTCCCAAAACATGTGGCCAGAACTGGGAAACCACAGGACATTCCCAAAACATGTGACCAGACTGGGACATCACAGAACATTCCCAAAATATGTGACCAGAACTGGGACACCACAGGACATTCCCAAAACATGTGACCAGAACTGGGACACCACAGGACATTCCCAAAATATGTGACCAGAACTGGTAAAACACAGGAAATTCCCCCAAAAAGACCAGAACTGGAACCCCAATGGACATTCCCAAACCATGTGACCATAACTGGGAAACCACAGGACATTCCCAAAACATTACCAGAACTGGGACCCCACAGGACATTCCAAAAACATGACCATAACTGGGACACCACAGGACATTCCCAAAATATGACCAGAACTGGGACCCCACAGGACATTACCAAAACATGTGGCCAGAACTGGGAAACCACAGGACATTCCAAAAACATGTGACCAGACTGGGACATCACAGGACATTCCCAAAACATGTGACCAGAACACCTCAGGACATTCCCAAAACATGTGACCAGAACTGGGACCCCACAGGACATTCCCAAAACATGTGACCAGACTGGGACATCACGGGACATTCTCAAAACATGTGACCAGAACACCTCAGGACATTCCCAAAACATGTGACCAGAACTGGGACCCCACAGGACATTCCCAAAACATGTTACCAGAACAGGGACCGCACAGGACATTCCCAAAACATGTGGCCAGAACTGGGAAACCACAGGACATTCCCAAAACATGTGACCAGACCTGGGACACCACAGGACATTCCCAAAACATGTGACCAGACTGGGACATCACAGGACATTCCCAAAACATGTGACCATAACACCTCAGGACATTCCCAAAACATGTGACCAGAACTGGGACCCCACAGGACATTCCCAAAACGTGTGACCAGACTGGGACATCACAGGACATTCCCAAAACATGTGACCAGAACACCTCAGGACATTCCCAAAACATGTGACCAGAACTGGGACCCCACCGGACATTCCCAAAACATGTGACCAGAACTGGGACACCACAGGACATTCCCAAAACATGTGGCCAGAACTGGGAAACCACAGGACATTCCCAAAACATGTGACCAGACTGGGACTTCACAGAACATTGCCAAAATATGTGACCAGAACTGGGACACCACAGGACATTCCCAAAACATGTGACCAGAACTGGGACACCACAGGACATTCCCAAAATATGTGACCAGAACTGGTAAAACACAGGAAATTCCCCCAAAAAGACCAGAACTGGAACCCCAATGGACATTCCCAAACCATGTGACCATAACTGGGAAACCACAGGACATTCCCAAAACATTACCAGAACTGGGACCCCACAGGACATTCCAAAAACATGACCATAACTGGGACACCACAGGACATTCCCAAAATATGACCAGAACTGGGACCCCACAGGACATTACCAAAACATGTGGCCAGAACTGGGAAACCACAGGACATTCCAAAAACATGTGACCAGACTGGGACATCACAGGACATTCCCAAAACATGTGACCAGAACACCTCAGGACATTCCCAAAACATGTGACCAGAACTGGGACCCCACAGGACATTCCCAAAACATGACCATAACTGGGACACCACAGGACATTCCCAAAATATGACCAGAACTGGGACACCACAGGACATTCCCAAAACATGTTACCAGAACTGGGACCGCACTGGACATTCCCAAAACATGTGGCCAGAACTGGGACACCACAGCACATTCCCAAACCATGTGACCAGAACTGGGACCCAACAGGACATTCCCAAACCATGTGACCAGAACAGGGAAACCACAGGACATTCCCAAAACATGTGACCAGACTGGGACACCACAGGACATTCCCAAAATATGACCAGAACTGGGACACCACAGGACATTCCCTAAAGATGTTACCAGAACTGGGACCCCACAGGACATTCCCAAAACATGTGGCCAGAACTGGGAAACCACAGGACATTCCTAAAACATGTGAACAGAACACCTCAGGACATTCCCAAAACATGTGACCAGAAATGTGACCCCACAGGACATTCCCAAAACATGTGACCAGAACTGGGACACCACAGGACATTCCCAAAACATGTGACCAGACTGGGACATCACAGGACATTCCCAAAACATGTGACCAGAACACCTCAGGACATTCCCAAAACATGTGACCAGAACTGTGACCCCACAGGACATTCCCAAAACATGTGACCAGAACTGGGACACCACAGGACATTCCCAAAACATGTGACCAGACTGGGACACCTTAGGACATTCCCAAAACATGTGACCAGGCTGGGACATCACAGGACATTCCCAAAACATGTGACCAGAACACCTCAGGACATTCCAAAAACATGTGACCAGAACTGTGACCCCACAGGACATTCCCAAAACATGTGACCAGAACTGGGACACCAAAGGACATTCCCAAAACATGTGACCAGACTGGGACATCACAGGACATTCCCAAAACATGTGACCAGAACACCTCAGGACATTCCCAAAACATGTGACCAGAACTGGGACCCCACCGGACATTCCCAAAACATGTGACCAGAACTGGGACACCACAGGACATTCCCAACACATGTGGCCAGAACTGTGAAACCACTGGACATTCCCAAAACATGTGACCAGACTGGGACATCATAGAATATTCCCAAAATATGTGACCAGAACTGGGACACCACAGGACATTCCCAAAACATGTGACCAGAACTGGGACACCACAGGACATTCCCAAAATATGTGACCAGAACTGGTAAAACACAGGAAATTCCCCAAAAAAGACCAGAACTGGAACCCCAATGGACATTCCCAAACCATGTGACCATAACTGGGAAACCACAGGACATTCCCAAAACATTACCAGAACTGGGACCCCACAGGACATTCCAAAAGCATGACCATAACTGGGACACCACAGGACATTCCCAAAATATGACCAGAACTGGGACACCACAGGACATTCCCAAAACATGTTACCAGAACTGGGACCCCACAGGACATTACCAAAACATGTGGCCAGAACTGGGAAACCACAGGACATTCCAAAAACATGTGACCAGACTGGGACATCACAGGACATTCCAAAAACATGTGACCAGAACACCTCAGGACATTCCCAAAACATGTGACCAGAACTGGGACCCCACAGGACATTCCCAAAACATGACCATAACTGGGACACCACAGGACATTCCCAAAATATGACCAGAACTGGGACACCACAGGACATTCCCAAAACATGTTACCAGAACTGGGACCGCACTGGACATTCCCAAAACATGTGGCCAGAACTGGGACACCACAGCACATTCGCAAACCATGTGACCAGAACTGGGACCCAACAGGACATTCCCAAACCATGTGACCAGAACAGGGAAACCACAGGACATTCCCAAAACATGTGACCAGACTGGGACATCACAGGACATTCCCAAAATATGACCAGAACTGGGACACCACAGGACATTCCCAAAACATGTGACCAGACTGGGACATCACAGGACATTCCCAAAACATGTGACCAGAACACCTCAGGACATTCACAAAACATGTGACCAGACTGGGACATCACAGGACATTCCCAAAACATGTGACCAGAAAACCTCAGGACATTCCCAAAACATGTGACCAGAACTGGGACCCCACAGGACATGCCCAAAACATGACCAGAACTGGGACACCACAGGACATTCCCAAAATATGACCATAACTGGGACACCACAGGACATTCCCAAAATATGACCAGAACTGGGACCCCACAGGACATTACCAAAACATGTGGCCAGAACTGGGAAACCACAGGACATTCCAAAAACATGTGACCAGACTGCGACATCACAGGACATTCCCAAAACATGTAACCAGAACACCTCAGGACATTCCCAAAACATGTGACCAGAACTGGGATCCCACAGGACATTCCCAAAACATGACCATAACTGGGACACCACAGGACATTCCCAAAATATGACCAGAACTGGGACACCACAGGACATTCCCAAAACATGTTACCAGAACTGGGACCCCACTGGACATTCCCAAAACATGTGGCCAGAACTGGGAAACCACAGGACATTCCCAAAACATGTGACCAGACTGGGACATCACAGGACATTCCCAAAACATGTGACCAGAACACCTCAGGACATTCCCAAAACATGTGACCAGACTGGGACACCACAGGACATTCCCAAAACATGTGACCAGACTGGGACATCACAGGACATTCCCAAAACATGTGAAAAGAACACCTCAGGACATTCCCAAAACATGTGACCAGAACTGTGACCCCACAGGACATTCCCAAAACATGTGACCAGAACTGGAACACCACAGGACATTCCCAAAACATGTGGCCAGAACTGGGAAACCACAGGACATTCCCAAAACATGTGACCAGACTGGGACATCACAGAACATTCCCAAAATATGTGACCAGAACTGGGACACCACAGGACATTCCCAAAACATGTGACCAGAACTGGGACACCACAGGACATTCCCAAAATATGTGACCAGAACTGGTAAAACACAGGAAATTCCCCAAAAAAGACCAGAACTGGAACCCCAATGGACATTCCCAAACCATGTGACCATAACTGGGAAACCACAGGACATTCCCAAAACATTACCAGAACTGGGACCCCACAGGACATTCCAAAAGCATGACCATAACTGGGACACCACAGGACATTCCCAAAACATGTTACCAGAACTGGGACCCCACAGGACATTACCAAAACATGTAGCCAGAACTGGGAAACCACAGGACATTCCAAAAACATGTGACCAGACTGGGACATCACAGGACATTCCCAAAACATGTGACCAGAACACCTCAGGACATTCCCAAAACATGTGACCAGAACTGGGACCCCACAGGACATTCCCAAAACATGACCATAACTGGGACACCACAGGACATTCCCAAAATATGACCAGAACTGGGACACCACAGGACATTCCCAAAACATGTGACCAGACTGGGACATCACAGGACATTCCCAAAACATGTGACCAGAACTGGGACACCACAGCACATTCCCAAACCATGTGACCAGAACTGGGACCCAACAGGACATTCCCAAACCATGTGACCAGAACAGGGAAACCACTGGACATTCCCAAAACATGTGGCCAGAACTGGGACACCACAGCACATTCCCAAACCATGTGACCAGAACTGGGACCCAACAGGACATTCCCAAACCATGTGACCAGAACAGGGAAACCACAGGACATTCCCAAAACATGTGACCAGACTGGGACATCACAGGACATTCCCAAAATATGACCAGAACTGGGACACCACAGGACATTCCCTAAAGATGTTACCAGAACTGGGACCCCACAGGACATTCCCAAAACATGTGGCCAGAACTGGGAAACCACATGACATTCCTAAAACATGTGACCAGACTGGGACATCACAGGACATTCCCAAAACATGTGAACAGAACACCTCAGGACATTCCCAAAACATGTGACCAGAAATGTGACCCCACAGGACATTCCCAAAACATGTGACCAGAACTGGGACACCACAGGACATTCCCAAAACATGTGACCAGACTGGGACATCACAGGACATTCCCAAAACATGTGACCAGAACACCTCAGGACATTCCCAAAACATGTGACCAGAACTGTGACCCCACAGGACATTCCCAAAACATGTGACCAGAACTGGGACACCACAGGACATTCCCAAAACATGTGACCAGACTGGGACACCACAGGACATTCCCAAAACATGTGACCAGGCTGGGACATCACAGGACATTCCCAAAACATGTGACCAGAACACCTCAGGACATTCCCAAAACATGTGACCAGAACTGTGACCCCACAGGACATTCCCAAAACATGTGACCAGAACTGGGACACCAAAGGACATTCCCAAAACATGTGACCAGACTGGGACATCACAGGACATTCCCAAAACATGTGACCAGAACACCTCAGGACATTCCCAAAACATGTGACCAGAACTGGGACCCCACCGGACATTCCCAAAACATGTGACCAGAACTGGGACACCACAGGACATTCCCAACACATGTGGCCAGAACTGGGAAACCACTGGACATTCCCAAAACATGTGACCAGAACTGGGACATCATAGAATATTCCCAAAATATGTGACCAGAACTGGGACACCACAGGACATTCCCAAAACATGTAACCAGAACTGGGACACCACAGGACATTCCCAAACCATGTGACCATAACTGGGAAACCACAGGACATTCCCAAAACATTACCAGAACTGGGACCCCACAGGACATTCCAAAAGCATGACCATAACTGGGACACCACAGGACATTCCCAAAATATGACCAGAACTGGGACACCACAGGACATTCCCAAAACATGTTACCAGAACTGGGACCCCACAGGACATTACCAAAACATGTGGCCAGAACTGGGAAACCACAGGACATTCCAAAAACATGTGACCAGACTGGGACATCACAGGACATTCCAAAAACATGTGACCAGAACACCTCAGGACATTCCCAAAACATGTGACCAGAACTGGGACCCCACAGGACATTCCCAAAACATGACCATAACTGGGACACCACAGGACATTCCCAAAATATGACCAGAACTGGGACACCACAGGACATTCCCAAAACATGTTACCAGAACTGGGACCGCACTGGACATTCCCAAAACATGTGGCCAGAACTGGGACACCACAGCACATTCGCAAACCATGTGACCAGAACTGGGACCCAACAGGACATTCCCAAACCATGTGACCAGAACAGGGAAACCACAGGACATTCCCAAAACATGTGACCAGACTGGGACATCACAGGACATTCCCAAAATATGACCAGAACTGGGACACCACAGGACATTCCCAAAATATGTTACCAGAACTGGGACCCCACAGGACATTCCCAAAACATGTGGCCAGAACTGGGAAACCACAGGACATTCCCAAAACATGTGACCAGACTGGGACATCACAGGACATTCCCAAAACATGTGACCAGAACACCTCAGGACATTCACAAAACATGTGACCAGACTGGGACATCACAGGACATTCCCAAAACGTGTGACCAGAAAACCTCAGGACATTCCCAAAACATGTGACCAGAACTGGGACCCCACAGGACATGCCCAAAACATGACCATAACTGGGACACCACAGGACATTCCCAAAATATGACCATAACTGGGACACCACAGGACATTCCCAAAATATGACCAGAACTGGGACCCCACAGGACATTACCAAAACATGTGGCCAGAACTGGGAAACCACAGGACATTCCAAAAACATGTGACCAGACTGCGACATCACAGGACATTCCCAAAACATGTAACCAGAACACCTCAGGACATTCCCAAAACATGTGACCAGAACTGGGATCCCACAGGACATTCCCAAAACATGACCATAACTGGGACACCACAGGACATTCCCAAAATATGACCAGAACTGGGACACCACAGGACATTCCCAAAACATGTTACCAGAACTGGGACCCCACTGGACATTCCCAAAACATGTGGCCAGAACTGGGAAACCACAGGACATTCCCAAAACATGTGACCAGACTGGGACATCACAGGACATTCCCAAAACATGTGACCAGAACACCTCAGGACATTCCCAAAACATGTGACCAGACTGGGACACCACAGGACATTCCCAAAACATGTGACCAGACTGGGACATCACAGGACATTCCCAAAATATGTGACCAGAACTGTGACCCCACAGGACATTCCCAAAATATGTGACCAGAACTGGTAAAACACAGGAAATTCCCCAAAAAAGACCAGAACTGGAACCCCAATGGACATTCCCAAACCATGTGACCATAACTGGGAAACCACAGGACATTCCCAAAACATTACCAGAACTGGGACCCCACAGGACATTCCAAAAGGATGACCATAACTGGGACACCACAGGACATTCCCAAAATATGACCAGAACTGGGACACCACAGGACATTCCCAAAACATGTTACCAGAACTGGGACCCCACAGGACATTACCAAAACATGTGGCCAGAACTGGGAAACCACAGGACATTCCAAAAACATGTGACCAGACTGGGACATCACAGGACATTCCAAAAACATGTGACCAGAACACCTCAGGACATTCCCAAAACATGTGACCAGAACTGGGACCCCACAGGACATTCCCAAAACATGACCATAACTGGGACACCACAGGACATTCCCAAAATATGACCAGAACTGGGACACCACAGGACATTCCCAAAACATGTGACCAGAACTGGGACCGCACTGGACATTCCCAAAACATGTGGCCAGAACTGGGACACCACAGCACATTCGCAAACCATGTGACCAGAACTGGGACCCAACAGGACATTCCCAAACCATGTGACCAGAACAGGGAAACCACAGGACATTCCCAAAACATGTGACCAGACTGGGACATCACAGGACATTCCCAAAATATGACCAGAACTGGGACACCACAGGACATTCCCAAAATATGTTACCAGAACTGGGACCCCACAGGACATTCCCAAAACATGTGGCCAGAACTGGGAAACCACAGGACATTCCCAAAACATGTGACCAGACTGGGACATCACAGGACATTCCCAAAACATGTGACCAGAACACCTCAGGACATTCACAAAACATGTGACCAGACTGGGACATCACAGGACATTCCCAAAACATGTGACCAGAAAACCTCAGGACATTCCCAAAACATGTGACCAGAACTGGGACCCCACAGGACATGCCCAAAACATGACCATAACTGGGACACCACAGGACATTCCCAAAATATGACCATAACTGGGACACCACAGGACATTCCCAAAATATGACCAGAACTGGGACCCCACAGGACATTACCAAAACATGTGGCCAGAACTGGGAAACCACAGGACATTCCAAAAACATGTGACCAGACTGCGACATCACAGGACATTCCCAAAACATGTAACCAGAACACCTCAGGACATTCCCAAAACATGTGACCAGAACTGGGATCCCACAGGACATTCCCAAAACATGACCATAACTGGGACACCACAGGACATTCCCAAAATATGACCAGAACTGGGACACCACAGGACATTCCCAAAACATGTTACCAGAACTGGGACCCCACTGGACATTCCCAAAACATGTGGCCAGAACTGGGAAACCACAGGACATTCCCAAAACATGTGACCAGACTGGGACATCACAGGACATTCCCAAAACATGTGACCAGAACACCTCAGGACATTCCCAAAACATGTGACCAGACTGGGACACCACAGGACATTCCCAAAACATGTGACCAGACTGGGACATCACAGGACATTCCCAAAACATGTGAAAAGAACACCTCAGGACATTCCCAAAACATGTGACCAGAACTGTGACCCCACAGGACATTCCCAAAACATGTGACCAGAACTGGAACACCACAGGACATTCCCAAAACATGTGGCCAGAACTGGGAAACCACAGGACATTCCCAAAACATGTGACCAGACTGGGACATCACAGAACATTCCCAAAATATGTGACCAGAACTGGGACACCACAGGACATTCCCAAAACATGTGACCAGAACTGGGACACCACAGGACATTCCCAAAATATGTGACCAGAACTGGTAAAACACAGGAAATTCCCCAAAAAAGACCAGAACTGGAACCCCAATGGACATTCCCAAACCATGTGACCATAACTGGGAAACCACAGGACATTCCCAAAACATTACCAGAACTGGGACCCCACAGGACATTCCAAAAGCATGACCATAACTGGGACACCACAGGACATTCCCAAAACATGTTACCAGAACTGGGACCCCACAGGACATTACCAAAACATGTGGCCAGAACTGGGAAACCACAGGACATTCCAAAAACATGTGACCAGACTGGGACATCACAGGACATTCCCAAAACATGTGACCAGAACACCTCAGGACATTCCCAAAACATGTGACCAGAACTGGGACCCCACAGGACATTCCCAAAACATGACCATAACTGGGACACCACAGGACATTCCCAAAATATGACCAGAACTGGGACACCACAGGACATTCCCAAAACATGTTACCAGAACTGGGACCGCACTGGACATTCCCAAAACATGTGGCCAGAACTGGGACACCACAGCACATTCCCAAACCATGTGACCAGAACTGGGACCCAACAGGACATTCCCAAACCATGTGACCAGAACAGGGAAACCACAGGACATTCCCAAAACATGTGACCAGACTGGGACATCACAGGACATTCCCAAAATATGACCAGAACTGGGACACCACAGGACATTCCCTAAAGATGTTACCAGAACTGGGACCCCACAGGACATTCCCAAAACATGTGGCCAGAACTGGGAAACCACAGGACATTCCCAAAACATGTGACCAGACTGGGACATCACAGGACATTCCCAAAACATGTGACCAGAACACCTCAGGACATTCACAAAACATGTGACCAGACTGGGACATCACTGGACATTCCCAAAACATGTGACCAGAAAACCTCAGGACATTCCCAAAACATGTGACCAGAACTGGGACCCCACAGGACATTCCCAAAACATGACCATAACTGGGACACCACAGGACATTCCCAAAATATGACCAGAACTGGGACACCACAGGACATTCCCAAAACATGTTACCAGAACTGGGACCGCACAGGACATTCCCAAAACATGTGGCCAGAACTGGGAAACCACAGGACATTCCTAAAACATGTGACCAGACTGGGACATCACAGGACATTCCCAAAACATGTGACCAGAACACCTCAGGACATTCCCAAAACATGTGACCAGAACTGTGACCCCACAGGACATTCCCAAAACATGTGACCAGAACTGGGACATCACAGGACATTCCCAAAACATGTGACCAGACTGGGACATCACAGGACATTCCCAAAACATGTGACCGGAACACCTCAGGACATTCCCAAAACATGTGACCAGAACTGGGACCCCACCGGACATTCCCAAAACATGTGACCAGAACTGGGACACCACAGGACATTCCCAAAACATGTGGCCAGAACTGGGAAACCACAGGACATTCCCAAAACATGTGACCAGACTGGGACATCACAGGACATTCCCAAAACATGACCATAACTGGGACACCACAGGACATTCCCAAAATATGACCAGAACTGGGACACCACAGGACATTCCCAAAACATGTTACCAGAACAGGGACCGCACAGGACATTCCCAAAACATGTGGCCAGAACTGGGAAACCACAGGACATTCCTAAAACATGTGACCAGACTGGGACATCACAGGACATTCCCAAAACATGTGACCAGAACACCTCAGGACATTCCCAAAACATGTGACCAGAACTGTGACCCCACAGGACATTCCCAAAACATGTGACCAGAACTGGGACATCACAGGACATTCCCAAAACATGTGACCAGACTGGGATATCACAGGACATTCCCAAAACATGTGACCAGAACACCTCAGGACATTCCCAAAACATGTGACCAGAACTGGGACCCCACCGGACATTCCCAAAACATGTGACCAGAACTGGGACACCACAGGACATTCCCAAAACATGTGGCCAGAACTGGGAAACCACAGGACATTCCCAAAACATGTGACCAGACTGGGACATCACAGAACATTCCCAAAATATGTGACCAGAACTGGGACACCACAGGACATTCCCAAAACTTGTGACCAGAACTGGGAAACCACAGGACATTCCCAAAACATGTGACCAGACTGGGACATCACAGGACATTCCCAAAACATGTGACCAGAACACCTCAGGACATTCCCAAAACATGTGACCAGAACTGGGACACCACAGGACATTCCCAAAACATGACCATAACTGGGACACCACAGGACATTCCCAAAATATGAACAGAACTGGGACACCAAAGGACATTCCCAAAACATGTTACCAGAACTGGGACCCCACTGGACATTCCCAAAACATGTGGCCAGAACTGGGAAACCACAGGACATTCCCAAAACATGTGATCAGACTGGGACATCACAGGACATTCCCGAAACATGTGACCAGAACACCTCAGGAAATTCCCAAAACATGTGACCAGATCTGGGACACCACAGGATATTCCCAAAACATGTGACCAGACTGGGACATCACGGGACATTCTCAAAACATGTGACCAGAACACCTCAGGACATTCCCAAAACATGTGACCAGAACTGTGACCCCACAGGACATTCCCAAAACATGTGACCAGACCTGGGACACCACAGGACATTCCCAAAACATGTGACCAGACTGGGACATCACAGGACATTCCCAAAACATGTGACCATAACACCTCAGGACATTCCCAAAACATGTGACCAGAACTGGGACCCCACAGGACATTCCCAAAACATGTTACCAGAACAGGGACCGCACAGGACATTCCCAAAACATGTGGCCAGAACTGGGAAACCACAGGACATTCCTAAAACATGTGACCAGACTGGGACATCACAGGACATTCCCAAAACATGTGACCAGAACACCTCAGGACATTCCCAAAACATGTGACCAGAACTGTGACCCCACAGGACATTCCCAAAACATGTGACCAGAACTGGGACACCAAAGGACATTCCCAAAACGTGTGACCAGACTGGGACATCACAGGACATTCCCAAAACATGTGACCAGAACACCTCAGGACATTCCCAAAACATGTGACCAGAACTGGGACCCCACCGGACATTCCCAAAACATGTGACCAGAACTGGGACACCACAGGACATTCCCAAAACATGTGGCCAGAACTGGGAAACCACAGGACATTCCCAAAACATGTGACCAGACTGGGACTTCACAGAACATTCCCAAAATATGTGACCAGAACTGGGACACCACAGGACATTCCCAAAACATGTGACCAGAACTGGGACACCACAGGACATTCCCAAAATATGTGACCAGAACTGGTAAAACACAGGAAATTCCCCCAAAAAGACCAGAACTGGAACCCCAATGGACATTCCCAAACCATGTGACCATAACTGGGAAACCACAGGACATTCCCAAAACTTTACCAGAACTGGGACCCCACAGGACATTCCAAAAACATGACCATAACTGGGACACCACAGGACATTCCCAAAATATGACCAGAACTGGGACCCCACAGGACATTACCAAAACATGTTGCCAGAACTGGGAAACCACAGGACATTCCAAAAACATGTGACCAGACTGGGACATCACAGGACATTAACAAAACATGTGACCAGAACACCTCAGGACATTCCCAAAACATGTGACCAGAACTGGGACCCCACAGGACATTCCCAAAACATGACCATAACTGGGACACCACAGGACATTCCCAAAATATGACCAGACCTGGGACACCACAGGACATTCCCAAAACATGTGACCAGACTGGGATATCACAGGACATTCCCAAAATATGTGACCATAACACCTCAGGACATTCCCAAAACATGTGACCAGAACTGGGACCCCACAGGACATTCCCAAAACATGTGACCAGAACTGGGACACCACAGGACATTCCCAAAACATGTGACCAGAACTGGGAAACCACAGGACATTCCCAAAAAAAGACCAGAACTGGAACCCCAATGGACATTCCCAAACCATGTGACCATAACTGGGAAACCACAGGACATTCCCAAAACATCTGGCCAGAACTGGGAAACCACAGGACATTCCCAAAACATGTGACCAGACTGGGACATCATAGAACATTCCCAAAATATGTGACCAGAACTGGGACACCACAGGACATTCCCAAAACATGTGACCAGAACTGGGACACCACAGGACATTCCCAAAACAAGACCAGAACTGGTAAACCACAGGACATTCCCAAAAAAAAGACCAGAATTGGAACCCCAATGGACATTCCCAAACCATGTGACCATAACTGGGAAACCACAGGACATTCCCAAAACATTACCAGAACTGGGAACCCACAGGACATTCCAAAAACATGACAATAACTGGGACAACACAGGACATTCCCAAAATATGACCAGAACTGGGACACCACAGGACATTCCCAAAATGTGACCAGAACTGGGACATGACAGGGCATTCCCAAAACATGTTACCGGAACTGGGACCCCACAAGACATTCCCAAAAACATGTGACCAGATCTTGGACCCAACAGGACATTCCCAAAACACGTGGCCAGAACTGGGAAACCACAGGACATTCCCAAAACATGTGACCAGACTGGGATATCACAGGACATTCCCAGAACATGTGACCAGAACACCTCAGGACATTCCCAAAACATGTGACCAGAACTGGGACACCACAGTACATTCCAAAAACATGACCATAACTGGGACACCACAAGACATTCCCAAAATATGACCAGAACTGGGACACCACAGGACATTCCCAAAACATGTTACCAGAACTGGGACCCCACAGGACATTCCCAAAACATGTGGCCAGAACTGGGAAACCACAGGACATTCCAAAAACATGTGACCAGACTGGGACATCACAGGACATTCCCAAAACATGTGACCAGACTGGGACATCACAGGGCATTCCCAAAACATGTGACCAGAACTGGGAAACCACAGGACATTCCCAAAACATTTGACCAGACTGGGACATCACAGGGCATTCCCAAAACATGTGACCAGAACACCTCAGGACATTCCCAAAACATGTGACCAGAACTGGGACCCCACAGGACATTCCCAAAATATGACCAGACCTGGGACACCACAGGACATTCCCAAAACATGTGACCAGACTGGGACATCACAGGACATTCCCAAAATATGTGACCATAACACCTCAGGACATTCCCAAAACATGTGACCAGAACTGGGACCCCACAGGACATTCCCAAAACATGTGACCAGAACTGGGACACCACAGGACATTCCCAAAACATGTGACCAGAACTGGGAAACCACAGGACATTCCCAAAAAAAGACCAGAACTTGAACCCCAATGGACATTCCCAAACCATGTGACCATAACTGGGAAACCACAGGACATTCCCAAAACATCTGGCCAGAACTGGGAAACCACAGGACATTCCCAAAACATGTGACCAGACTGGGACATCATAGAACATTCCCAAAATATGTGACCAGAACTGGGACACCACAGGACATTCCCAAAACATGTGACCAGAACTGGGACACCACAGGACATTCCCAAAACAAGACCAGAACTGGTAAACCACAGGACATTCCCAAAAAAAAGACCAGAACTGGAACCCCAATGGACATTCCCAAACCATGTGACCATAACTGGGAAACCACAGGACATTCCCAAAACATTACCAGAACTGGGAACCCACAGGACATTCCAAAAACATGACAATAACTGGGACAACACAGGACATTCCCAAAATAAGACCAGAACTGGGACACCACAGGACATTCCCAAAATGTGACCAGAACTGGGACATGACAGGGCATTCCCAAAACATGTTACCGGAACTGGGACCCCACAAGACATTCCCAAAAACATGTGACCAGATCTTGGACCCAACAGGACATTCCCAAAACACGTGGCCAGAACTGGGAAACCACAGGACATTCCCAAAACATGTGACCAGACTGGGATATCACAGGACATTCCCAGAACATGTGACCAGAACACCTCAGGACATTCCCAAAACATGTGACCAGAACTGGGACACCACAGTACATTCCAAAAACATGACTATAACTGGGACACCACAAGACATTCCCAAAATATGACCAGAACTGGGACACCACAGGACATTCCCAAAACATGTTACCAGAACTGGGACCCCACAGGACATTCCCAAAACATGTGGCCAGAACTGGGAAACCACAGGACATTCCAAAAACATGTGACCAGACTGGGACATCACAGGACATTCCCAAAACATGTGACCAGACTGGGACATCACAGGGCATTCCCAAAACATGTGACCAGAACTGGGAAACCACAGGACATTCCCAAAACATGTGACCAGACTGGGACATCACAGGGCATTCCCAAAACATGTGACCAGAACACCTCAGGACATTCCCAAAACATGTGACCAGAACTGGGACCCCACAGGACATTCCCAAAACATGTGGCCAGAACTGGGAAACCACAGGACATTCCCAAAACATGTGACCAGACTGGGACATCACAGGACATTCCCAAAATATGTGACCAGAACTGGGACACCACAGGACATTCCCAAAACATGTGACCAGACCTGGGACAACACAGGACAGTCCCAAAACATGTGACCAGAACTGGGACAACACAGGACAATCCCAAAACATGTGACCAGAACTGGGAAACCACAGGACATTCCCAAAACAAGACCAGAACTGGAACCCCAATGGACATTCCCAAACCATGTGACCAGAACTGGGACAACACGGGACATTCCCAAGACATGACCAGAACTGGGACCCCACAGGACATTCCCAGAACATGACCATAACTGGGACACCACAGGACATTCCCAAAATGTGACCAGAACTGGGACATGACAGGGCATTCCCAAAACATGTTACCGGAACTGGGACCCCACAAGACATTCCCAAAAACATGTGACCAGATCTTGGACCCAACAGGACATTCCCAAAACACGTGGCCAGAACTGGGAAACCACAGGACATTCCCAAAACATGTGACCAGACTGGGATATCACAGGACATTCTCAGAACATGTGACCAGAACACCTCAGGACATTCCCAAAACATGTGACCAGAACTGGGACACCACAGTACATTCCAAAAACATGACCATAACTGGGACACCACAAGACATTCCCAAAATATGACCAGAACTGGGACACCACAGGACATTCCCAAAACATGTTACCAGAACTGGGACCCCACAGGACATTCCCAAAACATGTGGCCAGAACTGGGAAACCACAGGACATTCCAAAAACATGTGACCAGAACTGGGAAACCACAGGACATTCCCAAAAACATGTAACCAGAACTGGGACCCCACAAGATATTCCCCAAAACATGTAACCAGAACTGGGACACCACAGGACATTCCCAAAACATGTGGCCAGAACTGGGAAACCACAGGACATTCCCAAAACATGTGACCAGAACTGGGACAATACAGGACAATCCTAAAACATGTGACCAGAACTGGGACACCACAGGACATTCCCAAAACATGTGACCAGAACTGGGACACTACAGGACATTCCTAAAACATTTGACCAGAACTGGGACACCACAGGACATTCCCAAAACATGTGACCATTACTGGGACACCACAGGACATTCCCAAAAATGACCAGAACTGGGACCCCACAGGACATTCCCAAACCATGTGACCAGAACTGGGACACCACAGGACATTCCCAAAACATGACCATAACTGGGACACCACAGGACATTCCCAAAATGTGACCAGAACTGGGACACCACAGGGCATTCCCAAAACATGTTACCAGAACTGGGACACCACAATACATTCCCAAAAACATGTTACCAGAATTGAGACTCAACAGGACAATCCCAAAACATGTTGCCAGAACTGGGACCCCACAGGACATTCCCAAAACATGTGGCCAGAACTGGGAAACCACAGGACATTGCAAAAACATGTGACCAGACTGGGACCCCACAGGACATTCCCAAAACATGTGACCAGAACACCTCAGGACATTCCCAAAACACGTGGCCAGAACTGGGAAACCACAGGACATTCCCAAAACATGTGACCAGACTGGGATATCACAGGACATTCCCAGAACATGTGACCAGAACACCTCAGGACATTCCCAAAACATGTGACCAGAACTGTGACCCCACAGAACATTCCCAAAACATGTGACCAGAACTGGGACACCACAGGACATTCCCAAAACATGTGACCAGACTGGGACATCACAGGACATTCCCAAAACATGTGACCAGAACACCTCAGGACATTCCCAAAACATGTGACCAGAACTGGGACCCCACCGGACATTCCCAAAACATGTGACCAGAACTGGGACACCACAGGACATTCCCAAAACATGTGGCCAGAACTGGGAAACCACAGGACATTCCCAAAACATGTGACCAGACTGGGACATCACAGAACATTCCCAAAATATGTGACCAGAACTGGGACACCACAGGACATTCCCAAAACATGTGACCAGAACTGGGACACCACAGGACATTCCCAAAATATGTGACCAGAACTGGTAAAACACAGGAAATTCCCCAAAAAAGACCAGAACTGGAACCCCAATGGACATTCCCAAACCATGTGACCATAACTGGGAAACCACAGGACATTCCGAAAACATTACCAGAACTGGGACCCCACAGGACATTCCAAAAACATGACCATAACTGGGACCCCACAGGACATTACCAAAACATGTGGCCAGAACTGGGAAACCACAGGACATTCCAAAAACATGTGACCAGACTGGGACATCACAGGACATTCCCAAAACATGTGACCAGAACACCTCAGGACATTCCCAAAACATGTGACCAGAACTGGGACCCCACAGGACATTCCCAAAACATGACCATAACTGGGACACCACAGGACATTCCCAAAATATGAACAGAACTGGGACACCACAGGACATTCCCAAAACATGTTACCAGAACTGGGACCCCACTGGACATTCCCAAAACATGTGGCCAGAACTGGGAAACCACAGGACATTCCCAAAACATGTGACCAGACTGGGACATCACAGGACATTCCCAAAACATGTGACCAGAACACCTCAGGAAATTCCCAAAACATGTGACCAGAACTGGGAAACCACAGGACATTCCCAAAACATGTGACCAGAACTGGGACAATACAGGACAATCCTAAAACATGTGACCAGAACTGGGACACCACAGGACATTCCCAAAACATGTGACCAGAACTGGGACACTACAGGACATTCCTAAAACATTTGACCAGAACTGGGACACCACAGGACATTCCCAAAACATGTGACCATTACTAGGACACCACAGGACATTCCCAAAAATGACCAGAACTGGGACCCCACAGGACATTCCCAAACCATGTGACCAGAACTGGGACACCACAGGACATTCCCAAACCATGTGACCAGAACTGGGACACCACAGGACATTCCCAAAACATGACCATAACTGGGACACCACAGGACATTCCCAAAATGTGACCAGAACTGGGACACCACAGGGCATTCCCAAAACATGTTACCAGACCTGGGACACCACAAGACATTCCCAAAAACATGTTACCAGAATTGAGACTCAACAGGACAATCCCAAAACATGTTGCCAGAACTGGGACCCCACAGGACATTCCCAAAACATGTGGCCAAAACTGGGAAACCACAGGACATTCCAAAAACATGTGACCAGACTGGGACCCCACAGGACATTCCCAAAACATGTGACCAGAACACCTCAGGACATTCCCAAAACACGTGGCCAGAACTGGGAAACCACAGGACATTCCCAAAACATGTGACCAGACTGGGATATCACAGGACATTCCCAGAACATGTGACCAGAACACCTCGGGACATTCCCAAAACATGTGACCAGAACTGTGACCCCACAGGACATTCCCAAAACATGTGACCAGAACTGGGACACCACAGGACATTCCCAAAACATGTGACCAGACTGGGACATCACAGGACATTCCCAAAACATGTGACCAGAACACCTCAGGACATTCCCAAAACATGTGACCAGAACTGGGACCCCACCGGACATTCCCAAAACATGTGACCAGAACTGGGACACCACAGGACATTCCCAAAACATGTGGCCAGAACTGGGAAACCACAGGACATTCCCAAAACATGTGACCAGACTGGGACATCACAGAACATTCCCAAAATATGTGACCAGAACTGGGACACCACAGGACATTCCCAAAACATGTGACCAGAACTGGGACACCACAGGACATTCCCAAAATATGTGACCAGAACTGGTAAAACACAGGAAATTCCCCAAAAAAGACCAGAACTGGAACCCCAATGGACATTCCCAAACCATGTGACCATAACTGGGAAACCAGAGGACATTCCCAAAACATTACCAGAACTGGGACCCCACAGGACATTCCAAAAACATGACCATAACTGGGACACCACAGGACATTCCCAAAATATGACCAGAACTGGGACCCCACAGGACATTACCAAAACATGTTGCCAGAACTGGGAAACCACAGGACATTCCAAAAACATGTGACCAGACTGGGACATCACAGGACATTCCCAAAACATGTGACCAGAACACCTCAGGACATTCCCAAAACATGTGACCAGAACTGGGACCCCACAGGACATTCCCAAAACATGACCATAACTGGGACACCACAGGACATTCCCAAAATATGAACAGAACTGGGACACCACAGGACATTTCCAAAACATGTTACCAGAACTGGGACCCCACTGGACATTCCCAAAACATGTGGCCAGAACTGGGAAACCACAGGACATTCCCAAAACATGTGACCAGACTGGGACATCACAGGACATTCCCAAAACATGTGACCAGAACACCTCAGGAAATTCCCAAAACATGTGACCAGAACTGGGACACCACAGGACATTCCCAAAACATGTGCCCAGACTGGGACATCACGGGACATTCTCAAAACATGTGACCAGAACACCTCAGGACATTCCCAAAACATGTGACCAGAACTGTGACCCCACAGGACATTCCCAAAACATGTGACCAGACCTGGGACACCACAGGACATTCCCAAAACATGTGACCAGACTGGGACATCACAGGACATTCCCAAAACATGTGACCATAACACCTCAGGACATTCCCAAAACATGTGACCAGAACTGGGACCCCACAGGACATTCCCAAAACATGTGACCAGAACTGGGACACCACAGGACATTCCCAAAACATGTGACCAGAACTGGGAAACCACAGGACATTCCCAAAAAAAGACCAGAACTGGAACCCCAATGGACATTCCCAAACCATGTGACCATAACTGGGAAACCACAGGACATTCCCAAAACATCTGGCCAGACCTGGGAAACCACAGGACATTCCCAAAACATGTGACCAGACTGGGACATCATAGAACATTCCCAAAATATGTGACCAGAACTGGGACACCACAGGACATTCCCAAAACATGTGACCAGAACTGGGACACCACAGGACATTCCCAAAACAAGACCAGAACTGGGAAACCACAGGACATTCCCAAAAAAAAGACCAGAACTGGAACCCCAATGGACATTCCCAAACCATGTGACCATAACTGGGAAACCACAGGACATTCCCAAAACATTACCAGAACTGGGAACCCACAGGACATTCCAAAAACATGACAATAACTGGGACAACACAGGACATTCCCAAAATATGACCAGAACTGGGACACCACAGGACATTCCCAAAACATGTTACCAGAACTGGGACATCACAGGGCATTCCCAAAACATGTGACCAGAACTGGGAAACCACAGGACATTCCCAAAACATGTGACCAGACTGGGACATCACAGGGCATTAACAAAACATGTGACCAGAACACCTCAGGACATTCCCAAAACATGTGACCAGAACTGGGACCCACAGGACATTCCCAAAACATGTGACCAGAACTGGGACACCACAGGACATTCCCTAAACATGTGGCCAGAACTGGGAAACCACAGGACATTCCCAAAACATGTGACCAGACTGGGACATCACAGGACATTCCCAAAATATGTGACCAGAACTGGAACACCACAGGAGATTCCCAAAACATGTGACCAGACCTGGGACACCACAGGACAGTCCCAAAACATGTGACCAGAACTGGGACAACACAGGACAATCCCAAAACATGTGACCAGAACTGGGAAACCACAGGACATTCCCAAAACAAGACCAGAACTGGAACCCCAATGGACATTCCCAAACCATGTGACCAGAACTGGGACAACACAGGACATTCCCAAGACATGACCAGAACTGGGACCCCACAGGACATTCCCAAAACATGACCATAACTGGGACACCACAGGACATTCCCAAAATATGAACAGAACTGGGACACCACAGGACATTCCCAAAACATGTGACCAGAACTGGGACAATACAGGACAATCCTAAAACATGTGACCAGAACTGGGACACCACAGGACATTCCCAAAACATGTGACCAGAACTGGGACACTACAGGACATTCCTAAAACATTTGACCAGAACTGGGACACCACAGGACATTCCCAAAACATGTGACCATTACTAGGACACCACAGGACATTCCCAAAAATGACCAGAACTGGGACCCCACAGGACATTCCCAAACCATGTGACCAGAACTGGGACACCACAGGACATTCCCAAACCATGTGACCAGAACTGGGACACCACAGGACATTCCCAAAACATGACCATAACTGGGACACCACAGGACATTCCCAAAATGTGACCAGAACTGGGACACCACAGGGCATTCCCAAAACATGTTACCAGACCTGGGACACCACAAGACATTCCCAAAAACATGTTACCAGAATTGAGACTCAACAGGACAATCCCAAAACATGTTGCCAGAACTGGGACCCCACAGGACATTCCCAAAACATGTGGCCAAAACTGGGAAAGCACAGGACATTCCAAAAACATGTGACCAGACTGGGACCCCACAGGACATTCCCAAAACATGTGACCAGAACACCTCAGGACATTCCCAAAACACGTGGCCAGAACTGGGAAACCACAGGACATTCCCAAAACATGTGACCAGACTGGGATATCACAGGACATTCCCAGAACATGTGACCAGAACACCTCGGGACATTCCCAAAACATGTGACCAGAACTGTGACCCCACAGGACATTCCCAAAACATGTGACCAGAACTGGGACACCACAGGACATTCCCAAAACATGTGACCAGACTGGGACATCACAGGACATTCCCAAAACATGTGACCAGAACACCTCAGGACATTCCCAAAACATGTGACCAGAACTGGGACCCCACCGGACATTCCCAAAACATGTGACCAGAACTGGGACACCACAGGACATTCCCAAAACATGTGGCCAGAACTGGGAAACCACAGGACATTCCCAAAACATGTGACCAGACTGGGACATCACAGAACATTCCCAAAATATGTGACCAGAACTGGGACACCACAGGACATTCCCAAAACATGTGACCAGAACTGGGACACCACAGGACATTCCCAAAATATGTGACCAGAACTGGTAAAACACAGGAAATTCCCCAAAAAAGACCAGAACTGGAACCCCAATGGACATTCCCAAACCATGTGACCATAACTGGGAAACCAGAGGACATTCCCAAAACATTACCAGAACTGGGACCCCACAGGACATTCCAAAAACATGACCATAACTGGGACACCACAGGACATTCCCAAAATATGACCAGAACTGGGACCCCACAGGACATTACCAAAACATGTGGCCAGAACTGGGAAACCACAGGACATTCCAAAAACATGTGACCAGACTGGGACATCACAGGACATTCCCAAAACATGTGACCAGAACACCTCAGGACATTCCCAAAACATGTGACCAGAACTGGGACCCCACAGGACATTCCCAAAACATGACCATAACTGGGACACCACAGGACATTCCCAAAATATGAACAGAACTGGGACACCACAGGACATTTCCAAAACATGTTACCAGAACTGGGACCCCACTGGACATTCCCAAAACATGTGGCCAGAACTGGGAAACCACAGGACATTCCCAAAACATGTGACCAGAACACCTCAGGAAATTCCCAAAACATGTGACCAGAACTGGGACACCACAGGACATTCCCAAAACATGTGCCCAGACTGGGACATCACGGGACATTCTCAAAACATGTGACCAGAACACCTCAGGACATTCCCAAAACATGTGACCAGAACTGTGACCCCACAGGACATTCCCAAAACATGTGACCAGACCTGGGACACCACAGGACATTCCCAAAACATGTGACCAGACTGGGACATCACAGGACATTCCCAAAACATGTGACCATAACACCTCAGGACATTCCCAAAACATGTGACCAGAACTGGGACCCCACAGGACATTCCCAAAACATGTGACCAGAACTGGGACACCACAGGACATTCCCAAAACATGTGACCAGAACTGGGAAACCACAGGACATTCCCAAAAAAAGACCAGAACTGGAACCCCAATGGACATTCCCAAACCATGTGACCATAACTGGGAAACCACAGGACATTCCCAAAACATCTGGCCAGACCTGGGAAACCACAGGACATTCCCAAAACATGTGACCAGACTGGGACATCATAGAACATTCCCAAAATATGTGACCAGAACTGGGACACCACAGGACATTCCCAAAACATGTGACCAGAACTGGGACACCACAGGACATTCCCAAAACATGTGACCAGACTGGGACATCACAGGACATTCCCAAAACATGTGACCAGAACACCTCAGGACATTCCCAAAACATGTGACCAGAACTGGGACCCCACCGGACATTCCCAAAACATGTGACCAGAACTGGGACACCACAGGACATTCCCAAAACATGTGGCCAGAACTGGGAAACCACAGGACATTCCCAAAACATGTGACCAGACTGGGACATCACAGAACATTCCCAAAATATGTGACCAGAACTGGGACACCACAGGACATTCCCAAAACATGTGACCAGAACTGGGACACCACAGGACATTCCCAAAATATGTGACCAGAACTGGTAAAACACAGGAAATTCCCCAAAAAAGACCAGAACTGGAACCCCAATGGACATTCCCAAACCATGTGACCATAACTGGGAAACCAGAGGACATTCCCAAAACATTACCAGAACTGGGACCCCACAGGACATTCCAAAAACATGACCATAACTGGGACACCACAGGACATTCCCAAAATATGACCAGAACTGGGACCCCACAGGACATTACCAAAACATGTGGCCAGAACTGGGAAACCACAGGACATTCCAAAAACATGTGACCAGACTGGGACATCACAGGACATTCCCAAAACATGTGACCAGAACACCTCAGGACATTCCCAAAACATGTGACCAGAACTGGGACCCCACAGGACATTCCCAAAACATGACCATAACTGGGACACCACAGGACATTCCCAAAATATGAACAGAACTGGGACACCACAGGACATTTCCAAAACATGTTACCAGAACTGGGACCCCACTGGACATTCCCAAAACATGTGGCCAGAACTGGGAAACCACAGGACATTCCCAAAACATGTGACCAGACTGGGACATCACAGGACATTCCCAAAACATGTGACCAGAACACCTCAGGAAATTCCCAAAACATGTGACCAGAACTGGGACACCACAGGACATTCCCAAAACATGTGCCCAGACTGGGACATCACGGGACATTCTCAAAACATGTGACCAGAACACCTCAGGACATTCCCAAAACATGTGACCAGAACTGTGACCCCACAGGACATTCCCAAAACATGTGACCAGACCTGGGACACCACAGGACATTCCCAAAACATGTGACCAGACTGGGACATCACAGGACATTCCCAAAACATGTGACCATAACACCTCAGGACATTCCCAAAACATGTGACCAGAACTGGGACCCCACAGGACATTCCCAAAACATGTGACCAGAACTGGGACACCACAGGACATTCCCAAAACATGTGACCAGAACTGGGAAACCACAGGACATTCCCAAAAAAAGACCAGAACTGGAACCCCAATGGACATTCCCAAACCATGTGACCATAACTGGGAAACCACAGGACATTCCCAAAACATCTGGCCAGACCTGGGAAACCACAGGACATTCCCAAAACATGTGACCAGACTGGGACATCATAGAACATTCCCAAAATATGTGACCAGAACTGGGACACCACAGGACATTCCCAAAACATGTGACCAGAACTGGGACACCACAGGACATTCCCAAAACAAGACCAGAACTGGGAAACCAATGGACATTCCCAAACCATGTGACCATAACTGGGAAACCACAGGACATTCCCAAAACATTACCAGAACTGGGAACCCACAGGACATTCCAAAAACATGACAATAACTGGGACAACACAGGACATTCCCAAAATATGACCAGAACTGGGACACCACAGGACATTCCCAAAACATGTTACCAGAACTGGGACATCACAGGGCATTCCCAAAACATGTGACCAGAACTGGGAAACCACAGGACATTCCCAAAACATGTGACCAGACTGGGACATCACAGGGCATTAACAAAACATGTGACCAGAACACCTCAGGACATTCCCAAAACATGTGACCAGAACTGGGACCCACAGGACATTCCCAAAACATGTGACCAGAACTGGGACACCACAGGACATTCCCTAAACATGTGGCCAGAACTGGGAAACCACAGGACATTCCCAAAACATGTGACCAGACTGGGACATCACAGGACATTCCCAAAATATGTGACCAGAACTGGAACACCACAGGAGATTCCCAAAACATGTGACCAGACCTGGGACACCACAGGACAGTCCCAAAACATGTGACCAGAACTGGGACAACACAGGACAATCCCAAAACATGTGACCAGAACTGGGAAACCACAGGACATTCCCAAAACAAGACCAGAACTGGAACCCCAATGGACATTCCCAAACCATGTGACCAGAACTGGGACAACACAGGACATTCCCAAGACATGACCAGAACTGGGACCCCACAGGACATTCCCAAAACATGACCATAACTGGGACACCACAGGACATTCCCAAAATATGAACAGAACTGGGACACCACAGGACATTCCCAAAACATGTTACCAGAACTGGGACCCCACTGGACATTCCCAAAACATGTGGCCAGAACTGGGAAACCACAGGACATTCCCAAAACATGTGACCAGACTGGGACATCACAGGACATTCCCAAAACATGTGACCAGAACACCTCAGGAAATTCCCAAAACATGTGACCAGAACTGGGACACCACAGGACATTCCCAAAACATGTGCCCAGACTGGGACATCACGGGACATTCTCAAAACATGTGACCAGAACACCTCAGGACATTCCCAAAACATGTGACCAGAACTGGGACCCCACAGGACATTCCCAAAACATGTGACCAGAACTGTGACCCCACAGGACATTCCCAAAACATGTGACCAGACCTGGGACATCACAGGGCATTCCCAAAACATGTGACCAGAACTGGGAAACCACAGGACATTCCCAAAACATGTGACCAGACTGGGACATCACAGGGCATTAACAAAACATGTGACCAGAACACCTCAGGACATTCCCAAAACATGTGACCAGAACTGGGACCCCACAGGACATTCCCAAAACATGTGACCAGAACTGGGACACCACAGGACATTCCCTAAACATGTGGCCAGAACTGGGAAACCACAGGACATTCCCAAAACATGTGACCAGACTGGGACATCACAGGACATTCCCAAAATATGTGACCAGAACTGGAACACCACAGGAGATTCCCAAAACATGTGACCAGACCTGGGACACCACAGGACAGTCCCAAAACATGTGACCAGAACTGGGACAACACAGGACAATCCCAAAACATGTGACCAGAACTGGGAAACCACAGGACATTCCCAAAACAAGACCAGAACTGGAACCCCAATGGACATTCCCAAACCATGTGACCAGAACTGGGACAACACAGGACATTCCCAAGACATGACCAGAACTGGGACCCCACAGGACATTCCCAAAACATGACCATAACTGGGACACCACAGGACATTCCCAAAATATGAACAGAACTGGGACACCACAGGACATTCCCAAAACATGTTACCAGAACTGGGACCCCACTGGACATTCCCAAAACATGTGGCCAGAACTGGGAAACCACAGGACATTCCCAAAACATGTGACCAGACTGGGACATCACAGGACATTCCCAAAACATGTGACCAGAACACCTCAGGAAATTCCCAAAACATGTGACCAGAACTGGGACACCACAGGACATTCCCAAAACATGTGCCCAGACTGGGACATCACGGGACATTCTCAAAACATGTGACCAGAACACCTCAGGACATTCCCAAAACATGTGACCAGAACTGTGACCCCACAGGACATTCCCAAAACATGTGACCAGACCTGGGACACCACAGGACATTCCCAAAAAATGTGACCAGACTGGGACATCACAGGACATTCCCAAAACATGTGACCATAACACCTCAGGACATTCCCAAAACATGTGACCAGAACTGGGACCCCACAGGACATTCCCAAAACATGTGACCAGAACTGGGACACCACAGGACATTCCCAAAACATGTGACCAGAACTGGGAAACCACAGGACATTCCCAAAAAAAGACCAGAACTGGAACCCCAATGGACATTCCCAAACCATGTGACCATAACTGGGAAACCACAGGACATTCCCAAAACATCTGGCCAGAACTGGGAAACCACAGGACATTCCCAAAACATGTGACCAGACTGGGACATCATAGAACATTCCCAAAATATGTGACCAGAACTGGGACACCACAGGACATTCCCAAAACATGTGACCAGAACTGGGACACCACAGGACATTCCCAAAACAAGACCAGAACTGGGAAACCACAGGACATTCCCAAAAAAAAGACCAGAACTGGAACCCCAATGGACATTCCCAAACCATGTGACCATAACTGGGAAACCACAGGACATTCCCAAAACATTACCAGAACTGGGAACCCACAGGACATTCCAAAAACATGACAATAACTGGGACAACACAGGACATTCCCAAAATATGACCAGAACTGGGACACCACAGGACATCCCCAAAACATGTTACCAGAACTGGGACATCACAGGGCATTCCCAAAACATGTGACCAGAACTGGGAAACCACAGGACATTCCCAAAACATGTGACCAGACTGGGACATCACAGGGCATTAACAAAATATGTGACCAGAACGGGAACACCACAGGAGATTCCCAAAACATGTGACCAGACCTGGGACACCACAGGACAGTCCCAAAACATGTGACCAGAACTGGGACAACACAGGACAATCCCAAAACATGTGACCAGAACTGGGAAACCACAGGACATTCCCAAAACAAGACCAGAACTGGAACCCCAATGGACATTCCCAAACCATGTGACCAGAACTGGGACAACACAGGACATTCCCAAGACATGACCAGAACTGGGACCCCACAGGACATTCCCAGAACAAGACCATAACTGGGACACCACAGGACATTCCCAAAATGTGACCAGAACTGGGACATGACAGGGCATTCCCAAAACATGTTACCGGAACTGGGACCCCACAAGACATTCCCAAAAACATGTGACCAGATCTTGGACCCAACAGGAAATTCCCAAAACACGTGGCCAGAACTGGGAAACCACAGGACATTCCCAAAACATGTGACCAGAACTGGGACAATACAGGACAATCCTAAAACATGTGACCAGAACTGGGACACCACAGGACATTCCCAAAACATGTGACCAGAACTGGGACACTACAGGACATTCCTAAAACATTTGACCAGAACTGGGACACCACAGGACATTCCCAAAACATGTGACCATTACTGGGACACCACAGGACATTCCCAAAAATGACCAGAACTGGGACCCCACAGGACATTCCCAAACCATGTGACCAGAACTGGGACACCACAGGACATTCCCAAAACATGACCATAACTGGGACACCACAGGACATTCCCAAAATGTGACCAGAACTGGGACACCACAGGTTATTCCCAAAACATGTTACCAGAACTGGGACACCACAAGACATTCCCAAAAACATGTTACCAGAATTGAGACTCAACAGGACAATCCCAAAACATGTTGCCAGAACTGGGACCCCACAGGACATTCCCAAAACATGTGGCCAGAACTGGGAAACCACAGGACATTCCAAAAACATGTGACCAGACTGGGACCCCACAGGACATTCCCAAAACATGTGACCAGAACACCTCAGGACATTCCCAAAACACGTGGCCAGAACTGGGAAACCACAGGACATTCCCAAAACATGTGACCAGACTGGGATATCACAGGACATTCCCAGAACATGTGACCAGAACACCTCAGGACATTCCCAAAACACGTGACCAGAACTGTGACCCCACAGGACATTCCCAAAACATGTGACCAGAACTGGGACACCACAGGACATTCCCAAAACATGTGACCAGACTGGGACATCACAGGACATTCCCAAAACATGTGACCAGAACACCTCAGGACATTCCCAAAACATGTGACCAGAACTGGGACCCCACCGGACATTCCCAAAACATGTGACCAGAACTGGGACACCACAGGACATTCCCAAAACATGTGGCCAGAACTGGGAAACCACAGGACATTCCCAAAACATGTGACCAGACTGGGACATCACAGAACATTCCCAAAATATGTGACCAGAACTGGGACACCACAGGACATTCCCAAAACATGTGACCAGAACTGGGACACCACAGGACATTCCCAAAATATGTGACCAGAACTGGTAAAACACAGGAAATTCCCCAAAAAAGACCAGAACTGGAACCCCAATGGACATTCCCAAACCATGTGACCATAACTGGGAAACCACAGGACATTCCCAAAACATTACCAGAACTGGGACCCCACAGGACATTCCAAAAACATGACCATAACTGGGACACCACAGGACATTCCCAAAATATGACCAGAACTGGGACCCCACAGGACATTACCAAAACATGTGGCCAGAACTGGGAAACCACAAGACATTCCAAAAACATGTGACCAGACTGGGACATCACAGGACATTCCCAAAACATGTGACCAGAACACCTCAGGACATTCCCAAAACATGTGACCAGAACTGGGACCCCACAGGACATTCCCAAAACATGACCATAACTGGGACACCACAGGACATTCCCAAAATATGAACAGAACTGGGACACCACAGGACATTCCCAAAACATGTTACCAGAACTGGGACCCCACTGGACATTCCCAAAACATGTGGCCAGAACTGGGAAACCACAGGACATTCCCAAAACATGTGACCAGACTGGGACATCACAGGACATTCCCAAAACATGTGACCAGAACACCTCAGGAAATTCCCAAAACATGTGACCAGAACTGGGACACCACAGGACATTCCCAAAACATGTGCCCAGACTGGGACATCACGGGACATTCTCAAAACATGTGAATAGAACACCTCAGGACATTCCCAAAACATGTGACCAGAACTGGGACCCCACAGGACATTCCCAAAACATGTGACCAGAACTGGGACACCACAGGACATTCCCAAAACATGTGACCAGAACTGGGAAACCACAGGACATTCCCAAAAAAAGACCAGAACTGGAACCCCAATGGACATTCCCAAACCATGTGACCATAACTTGGAAACCACAGGACATTCCCAAAACATCTGGCCAGAACTGGGAAACCACAGGACATTCCCAAAACATGTGACCAGACTGGGACATCATAGAACATTCCCAAAATATGTGACCAGAACTGGGACACCACAGGACATTCCCAAAACATGTGACCAGAACTGGGACACCACAGGACATTCCCAAAACAAGACCAGAACTGGGAAACCACAGGACATTCCCAAAAAAAAGACCAGAACTGGAACCCCAATGGACATTCCCAAACCATGTGACCATAACTGGGAAACCACAGGACATTCCCAAAACATTACCAGAACTGGGAACCCACAGGACATTCCAAAAACATGACAATAACTGGGACAACACAGGACATTCCCAAAATATGACCAGAACTGGGACACCACAGGACATCCCCAAAACATGTTACCAGAACTGGGACATCACAGGGCATTCCCAAAACATGTGACCAGAACTGGGAAACCACAGGACATTCCCAAAACATGTGACCAGACTGGGACATCACAGGGCATTAACAAAATATGTGACCAGAACGGGAACACCACAGGAGATTCCCAAAACATGTGACCAGACCTGGGACACCACAGGACAGTCCCAAAACATGTGACCAGAACTGGGACAACACAGGACAATCCCAAAACATGTGACCAGAACTGGGAAACCACAGGACATTCCCAAAACAAGACCAGAACTGGAACCCCAATGGACATTCCCAAACCATGTGACCAGAACTGGGACAACACAGGACATTCCCAAGACATGACCAGAACTGGGACCCCACAGGACATTCCCAGAACAAGACCATAACTGGGACACCACAGGACATTCCCAAAATGTGACCAGAACTGGGACATGACAGGGCATTCCCAAAACATGTTACCGGAACTGGGACCCCACAAGACATTCCCAAAAACATGTGACCAGATCTTGGACCCAACAGGAAATTCCCAAAACACGTGGCCAGAACTGGGAAACCACAGGACATTCCCAAAACATGTGACCAGAACTGGGACAATACAGGACAATCCTAAAACATGTGACCAGAACTGGGACACCACAGGACATTCCCAAAACATGTGACCAGAACTGGGACACTACAGGACATTCCTAAAACATTTGACCAGAACTGGGACACCACAGGACATTCCCAAAACATGTGACCATTACTGGGACACCACAGGACATTCCCAAAAATGACCAGAACTGGGACCCCACAGGACATTCCCAAACCATGTGACCAGAACTGGGACACCACAGGACATTCCCAAAACATGACCATAACTGGGACACCACAGGACATTCCCAAAATGTGACCAGAACTGGGACACCACAGGGCATTCCCAAAACATGTTACCAGAACTGGGACACCACAAGACATTCCCAAAAACATGTTACCAGAATTGAGACTCGACAGGACAATCCCAAAACATGTTGCCAGAACTGGGACCCCACAGGACATTCCCAAAACATGTGGCCAGAACTGGGAAACCACAGGACATTCCAAAAACATGTGACCAGACTGGGACCCCACAGGACATTCCCAAAACATGTGACCAGAACACCTCAGGACATTCCCAAAACACGTGACCAGAACTGTGACCCCACAGGACATTCCCAAAACATGTGACCAGAACTGGGACACCACAGGACATTCCCAAAACATGTGACCAGACTGGGACATCACAGGACATTCCCAAAACATGTGACCAGAACACCTCAGGACATTCCCAAAACATGTGACCAGAACTGGGACCCCACCGGACATTCCCAAAACATGTGACCAGAACTGGGACACCACAGGACATTCCCAAAACATGTGGCCAGAACTGGGAAACCACAGGACATTCCCAAAACATGTGACCAGACTGGGACATCACAGAACATTCCCAAAATATGTGACCAGAACTGGGACACCACAGGACATTCCCAAAACATGTGACCAGAACTGGGACACCACAGGACATTCCCAAAATATGTGACCAGAACTGGTAAAACACAGGAAATTCCCCAAAAAAGACCAGAACTGGAACCCCAATGGACATTCCCAAACCATGTGACCATAACTGGGAAACCACAGGACATTCCCAAAACATTACCAGAACTGGGACCCCACAGGACATTCCAAAAACATGACCATAACTGGGACACCACAGGACATTCCCAAAATATGACCAGAACTGGGACCCCACAGGACATTACCAAAACATGTGGCCAGAACTGGGAAACCACAGGACATTCCAAAAACATGTGACCAGACTGGGACATCACAGGACATTCCCAAAACATGTGACCAGAACACCTCAGGACATTCCCAAAACATGTGACCAGAACTGGGACCCCACAGGACATTCCCAAAACATGACCATAACTGGGACACCACAGGACATTCCCAAAATATGAACAGAACTGGGACACCACAGGACATTCCCAAAACATGTTACCAGAACTGGGACCCCACTGGACATTCCCAAAACATGTGGCCAGAACTGGGAAACCACAGGACATTCCCAAAACATGTGACCAGACTGGGACATCACAGGACATTCCCAAAACATGTGACCAGAACACCTCAGGAAATTCCCAAAACATGTGACCAGAACTGGGACACCACAGGACATTCCCAAAACATGTGCCCAGACTGGGACATCACGGGACATTCTCAAAACATGTGAATAGAACACCTCAGGACATTCCCAAAACATGTGACCAGAACTGTGACCCCACAGGACATTCCCAAAACATGTGACCAGACCTGGGACACCACAGGACATTCCCAAAACATGTGACCAGACTGGGACATCACAGGACATTCCCAAAACATGTGACCATAACACCTCAGGACATTCCCAAAACATGTGACCAGAACTGGGACCCCACAGGACATTCCCAAAACATGTGACCAGAACTGGGACACCACAGGACATTCCCAAAACATGTGACCAGAACTGGGAAACCACAGGACATTCCCAAAAAAAGACCAGAACTGGAACCCCAATGGACATTCCCAAACCATGTGACCATAACTTGGAAACCACAGGACATTCCCAAAACATCTGGCCAGAACTGGGAAACCACAGGACATTCCCAAAACATGTGACCAGACTGGGACATCATAGAACATTCCCAAAATATGTGACCAGAACTGGGACACCACAGGACATTCCCAAAACATGTGACCAGAACTGGGACACCACAGGACATTCCCAAAACAAGACCAGAACTGGGAAAGCACAGGACATTCCCAAAAAAAAGACCAGAACTGGAACCCCAATGGACATTCCCAAACCATGTGACCATAACTGGGAAACCACAGGACATTCCCAAAACATTACCAGAACTGGGAACCCACAGGACATTCCAAAAACATGACAATAACTGGGACAACACAGGACATTCCCAAAATATGACCAGAACTGGGACACCATAGGACATTCCCAAAACATGTTACCAGAACTGGGACATCACAGGGCACTCCCAAAACATGTGACCAGAACTGGGAAACCACAGGACATTCCCAAAACATGTGACCAGACTGGGACATCACAGGGCATTCCCAAAACATGTGACCAGAACACCTCAGGACATTCCCAAAACATGTGACCAGAACTGGGACCCCACAGGACATTCCCAAAACATGTGACCAGAACTGGGACACCACAGGACATTCCCTAAACATGTGGCCAGAACTGGGAAACCACAGGACATTCCCAAAACATGTGACCAGACTGGGACATCACAGGACATTCCCAAAATATGTGACCAGAACTGGAACACCACAGGAGATTCCCAAAACATGTGATCAGACCTGGGACACCACAGGACAGTCCCAAAACATGTGACCAGAACTGGGACAACACAGGACAATCCCAAAACATGTGACCAGAACTGGGAAACCACAGGACATTCCCAAAACAAGACCAGAACTGGAACCCCAATGGACATTCCCAAACCATGTGACCAGAACTGGGACAACACAGGACATTCCCAAGACATGACCAGAACTGGGACCCCACAGGACATTCCCAGAACAAGACCATAACTGGGACACCACAGGACATTCCCAAAATGTGACCAGAACTGGGACATGACAGGGCATTCCCAAAACATGTTACCGGAACTGGGACCCCACAAGACATTCCCAAAAACATGTGACCAGATCTTGGACCCAACAGGACATTCCCAAAACACGTGGCCAGAACTGGGAAACCACAGGACATTCCCAAAACATGTGACCAGACTGTGATATCACAGGACATTCCCAGAACATGTGACCAGAACACCTCAGGACATTCCCAAAACATGTGACCAGAATTGTGACCCCACAGGACATTCCCAAAACATGTGACCAGAACAGGGACACCACAGTACATTCCAAAAACATGACCATAACTGGGACACCACAAGACATTCCCAAAATATGACCAGAACTGGGACACCACAGGACATTCCCAAAACATGTTACCAGAACTGGGACCCCACAGGACATTCCCAAAACATGTGGCCAGAACTGGGAAACCACAGGACATTTCAAAAACATGTGACCAGACTGGGACATCACAGGACATTCCCAAAACATGTGACCAGAACACCTCAGGACATTCCCAAAACATGTGACCAGAACCGGGACCCCACAGGACATTCCCAAAACATGACCATAACTGGGACACCACAGGACATTCCCAAAATATGACCAGAACTGGGACACCACAGGACATTCCCAAAACATGTTACCAGAACTGGGAAACCACAGGACATTCCCAAATACATGTAACCAGAACTGGGACCCCACAAGATATTCCCAAAAACATGTAACCAGAACTGGGACACCACAGGACATTCCCAAAACATGTGGCCAGAACTGGGAAACCACAGGACATTCCCAAAACATGTGACCAGAACTGGGACAATACAGGACAATCCTAAAACATGTGACCAGAACTGGGACACCACAGGACATTCCCAAAACATGTGACCAGAACTGAGACACTACAGGACATTCCTAAAACATTTGACCAGAACTGGGACACCACAGGACATTCCCAAAACATGTGACCATTACTGGGACACCACAGGACATTCCCAAAAATGACCAGAACTGGGACCCCACAGGACATTCCCAAACCATGTGACCAGAACTGGGACACCACAGGACATTCCCAAAACATGACCATAACTGGGACACCACAGGACATTCCCAAAATGTGACCAGAACTGGGACACCACAGGGCATTCCCAAAACATGTTACCAGAACTGGGACACCACAAGACATTCCCAAAAACATGTTACCAGAATTGAGACTCAACAGGACAATCCCAAAACATGTGGCCAGAACTGGGACCCCACAGGACATTCCCAAAACATGTGGCCAGAACTGGGAAACCACAGGACATTCCAAAAACATGTGACCAGACTGTGACCCCACAGGACATTCCCAAAACATGTGACCAGAACACCTCAGGACATTCCCAAAACATGTGACCAGAACTGGGACCCCACAGGACATTCCCAAAACATGACCATAACTGGGACACCACAGGACATTCCCAAAATATGACCAGAACTGGGACACCACAGGACATTCCCAAAACATGTTACCAGAACTGGGACCCCACAGGACATTCCCAAAACATGCGGCCAGAACTGGGAAACCACAGGACATTCCAAAAACACGTGACCAGACTGGGACATCACAGGACATTCGCAAAACATGTGACCAGAACACCTCAGGACATTCCCAAAACATGTGACCAGAACTGGGACCCCACAGGACATTCCCAAAACATGACCATAACTTGGTCACCACAGGACATTCCCAAAATATGACCAGAACTGGGACACCACAGGACATTCCCAAAACATGTTACCAGAACTGGGACCCCACAGGACATTCCCAAAACATGTGGCCAGAACTGGGAAACCACAGGACATTCCAAAAACATGTGACCAGACTGGGACATCACAGGACATTCCCAAAACATGTGACCAGAACACCTCAGGACATTCCCAAAACATGTGACCAGAACTGGGAAACCACAGGACATTCCCAAAACATGACCATAACTGGGACACCACAGGACATTCCCAAAATGTGACCAGAACTGGGACACCACAGGGCATTCCCAAAACATGTTACCAGAACTGGGACACCACAGGACATTCCCAAAACATGTGACCAGAACTGGGACACTACAGGACATTCCTAAAACATTTGACCAGAACTGGGACACCACATGACATTCCCAAAACATGTGGCCAGAACTGGGAAACCACAGGACATTCCCAAAACATGTGACCAGAACTGGGACAATACAGGACAATCCTAAAACATGTGACCAGAACTGGGACACCACAGGACATTCCCAAAACATGTGACCAGAACTGGGACACTACAGGACATTCCTAAAACATTTGACCAGAACTGGGACACCACAGGACATTCCCAAAACATGTGACCATTACTGGGACACCACAGGACATTCCCAAAAATGACCAGAACTGGGACCCCACAGGACATTCCCAAACCATGTGACCAGAACTGGGACACCACAGGACAATCCCAAAACATGACCATAACTGGGACACCACAGGACATTCCCAAAATGTGACCAGAACTGGGACACCACAGGGCATTCCCAAAACATGTTACCAGAACTGGGACCCCATAGGACATTCCCAAAACATGACCATAACTGGGACACCACAGGACATTCCCAAAATATGACCAGAACTGGGACACCACAGGACATTCCCAAAACATGTTACCAGAACTGGGAAACCACAGGACATTCCCAAAAACATGTAACCAGAACTGGGACCCCACAAGACATTCCCAAAAACATGTAACCAGAACTGGGACACCACAGGACATTCCCAAAACATGTGGCCAGAACTGGGACACCACAGGACATTCCCAAAACATGTGACCAGACCTGGGACACCAAAGGACATTCCCAAAACATGTGACCAGAACTGGGACACCACAGGACATTCCCAAAACAAGACCAGAACTGGAACCCCACAAGACATTCCCAAAACATGTGACCAGACTGGGACATCACAGGACATTCCCAAATATGTGACCAGAACTGGGACAACACAGGACATTCCCAAAACATGTGACCAGAACACCTCAGGACATTTCCCAAAAATGTGACAAGAACTAGGACCACACAGGACATTCCCAAAACATGTGACCAGAACTGGGACACCACAGGACATTCCCAAAACAAGACCAGAACTGGAACCCCACAAGACATTCCCAAAACATGTGACCAGACTGGGACATCACAGGACATTCCCAAAACATGTGACCAGAACTTGGACACCACAGGACATTCCCAAAACATGTGACCAGAACTGGGACACCACAGGACATTCCCAAAACATGTGACCAGACCTGGGACACCACAGGACATTCCCAAAACATGTGACCAGAACTGGGACACCACAGGACATTCCCAAAACAAGACCAGAACTGGAACCCCACAAGACATTCCCAAAACATGTGACCAGACTGGGACATCACAGGACATTCCCAAAACATGTGACCAGAACTGGGACACCACAGGACATTCCCAAAACATGTGACCAGACTGGGACATCACAGGACATTCCCAAATATGTGACCAGAACTGGGACACCACAAGACATTCCCAAAACATGTGACCAGAACTGGGACACCACAGGACATTCCCAAAACATGTGACCAGAACACCTGGGACACCACAGGACATTCCCAAAACATGTGACCAGAACTGGGACACCACAGGACATTCCCAAAACAAGACCAGAACTGGAACCCCACAGGACATTCCCAAACCATGTGACCATAACTGGGAAACCACAGGACATTCCCAAAACAGGACCAGAACTGGGACACCACAGGACATTCCCAAAACATGACCAGAACTGGGACCTCACAGGACATTCCCAAAACATGACCATAACTGGGACACCACAGGACATTCCCAAAATATGTCAAGAACTGGGACACCACAGGACATTCCCAAAACATGTTACCAGAACTGGGACCGCACAGGACATTCCAAAAACATGTTGCCAGAACTGGGAAACCAGAGGACATTCCCAAAACATGTGACCAGACTGGGACATCACAGGACATTCCCAAAACATGTGACCAGAACACCTCAGGACATTCCCCAAAAATGTGACCAGAACTGGGACACCACAGTACATTCCCAAAACATGTGACCAGAACTGGGACACCACAGCACATTCCCAAAACATGTTACATGAACTGGGACCGCACAGGACATTCCAAAAACATGTTGCCAGAACTGGGAAACCACAGGACATTCCCAAAACATGTGACCAGACCTGGAACACCACAAGACATTCCCAAACCATGTGACCATAACTGGGAAACCACAGGACATTCCCAAAACATGACCAGAACTGGGACCTCACAGGACATTCCCAAAACATGACCATAACTGGGACACCACAGGACATTCCCAAAATTTGACCAGAACTGGGACACTACAGGACATTCCCAAAACATGTTACATGAACTGGGACCGCACAGGACATTCCAAAAACATGTTGCCAGAACTGGGAAACCACAGGACATTCCCAAAACATGTGACCAGACTGGGACATCACAGGACATTCCCAAAACATGTAACCATAAATGGGACACCACAGGACATTCTCAAAACATGTGACCATAACTGTGACCCCACAGGATTGTCCCAAACCATGTGAACATAACTGGGACACCACAGGACATTCCCAAAACATGTGACCAGAACACCTCAGGACATTCCCCAAAAATGTGACCAGAACTGGGACACCACAGCACATTCCCAAAACATGTGACCAGAACTGGGACACCACAGCACATTCCCAAAACATGTGACCAGACCTGGAACACCACAGGACATTCCCAAACCATGTGACCATAACTGGGAAACCACAGGACATTCCCAAAACATGACCAGAACTGGGACCTCACAGGACATTCCCAAAACATGAACATAACTGGGACACCACAGGACATTCCCAAAATTTGACCAGAACTGGGACACCACAGGACATTCCCAAAACATGTTACCAGAACTGGGACCGCACAGGACATTCCAAAAACATGTTGCCAGAACAGGGAAACCACAGGACATTCCCAAAACATGTGACCAGACTGGGACATCACAGGACATTCCCAAAACATGTAACCATAAATGGGACACCACAGGACATTCCCAAAACATGTGACCATAACTGGGACCCCACAGGATTGTCCCAAACCATGTGAACATAACTGGGACACCACAGGACATTCCCAAAACATGTGACCAGAACACCTCAGGACATTCCCCAAAAATGTGACCAGAACTGGGACACCACAGCACATTCCCAAAACATGTGACCAGAACTGGGACACCACAGCACATTCCCAAAACATGTGACCAGACCTGGAACCCCACAGGACATTCCCAAACCATGTGACCATAACTGGGAAACCACAGGACATTCCCAAAACATGACCAGAACTGAGACATCACAGGACATTCCCAAAACATGTGACCAGAACACCTCAGGACATTCCCAAAACATGTGACCAGAACTTGGACCCCACAGGACATTCCCAAAACATGACCATAACTGGGACACCACAGGACATTCCCAAAATATGACCAGAACTGGGACACCACAGGACATTCCCAAAACATGTTACCAGAACTGGGAAACCACAGGACATTCCCAAAAACATGTAACCAGAACTGGGACCCCACAAGACATTCCCAAAAACATGTAACCAGAACTGGGACACCACAGGACATTCCCAAAACATGTGGCCAGAACTGGGAAACCACAGGACATTCCCAAAACATGTGACCAGATTTGGGACAATACAGGACAATCCTAAAACATGTGACCAGAACTGGGACACCACAGGACATTCCCAAAACATGTGACCAGAACTGGGACACTACAGGACATTCCCAAAACATGTGACCTTACTGGGACACCACAGGACATTTCCAAAAATGACCAGAACTGGGACCCCACAGGACATTCCCAAACCATGTGACCAGAACTGGGACACCACAGGACAATCCCAAAACATGACCATAACTGGGACACCACAGGACATTCCCAAAATGTGACCAGAACTGGGACACCACAGGGCATTCCCAAAACATGTTACCAGAACTGGGACCCCATAGGACATTCCCAAAACATGACCATAACTGGGACACCACAGGACATTCCCAAAATATGACCAGAACTGGGACACCACAGGACATTCCCAAAACATGTTACCAGAACTGGGAAACCACAGGACATTCCCAAAAACATGTAACCAGAACTGGGACCCCACAAGACATTCCCAAAAACATGTAACCAGAACTGGGACACCACAGGACATTCCCAAAACATGTGGCCAGAACTGGGACACCACAGGACATTCCCAAAACATGTGACCAGACCTGGGACACCAAAGGACATTCCCAAAACATGTGACCAGAACTGGGACACCACAGGACATTCCCAAAACAAGACCAGAACTGGAACCCCACAAGACATTCCCAAAACATGTGACCAGACTGGGACATCACAGGACATTCCCAAATATGTGACCAGAACTGGGACACCACAGGACATTCCCAAAACATGTGACCAGAACACCTCAGGACATTTCCCAAAAATGTGACAAGAACTGGGACCACACAGGACATTCCCAAAACATGTGACCAGAACTGGGACACCACAGGACATTCCCAAAACAAGACCAGAACTGGAACCCCACAAGACATTCCCAAAACATGTGACCAGACTGGGACATCACAGGACATTCCCAAATATGTGACCAGAACTGGGACACCACAGGACATTCCCAAAATGTGACCAGAACTGGGACACCACAGGGCATTCCCAAAACATGTTACCAGAACTGGGACCCCATAGGACATTCCCAAAACATGACCATAACTGGGACACCACAGGACATTCCCAAAATATGACCAGAACTGGGACACCACAGGACATTCCCAAAACATGTTACCAGAACTGGGAAACCACAGGACATTCCCAAAAACATGTAACCAGAACTGGGACCCCACAAGACATTCCCAAAAACATGTAACCAGAACTGGGACACCACAGGACATTCCCAAAACATGTGGCCAGAACTGGGACACCACAGGACATTCCCAAAACATGTGACCAGACCTGGGACACCAAAGGACATTCCCAAAACATGTGACCAGAACTGGGACACCACAGGACATTCCCAAAACAAGACCAGAACTGGAACCCCACAAGACATTCCCAAAACATGTGACCAGACTGGGACATCACAGGACATTCCCAAATATGTGACCAGAACTGGGACACCACAGGACATTCCCAAAACATGTGACCAGAACACCTCAGGACATTTCCCAAAAATGTGACAAGAACTGGGACCACACAGGACATTCCCAAAACATGTGACCAGAACTGGGACACCACAGGACATTCCCAAAACAAGACCAGAACTGGAACCCCACAAGACATTCCCAAAACATGTGACCAGACTGGGACATCACAGGACATTCCCAAATATGTGACCAGAACTGGGACACCACAGGACATTCCCAAAATGTGACCAGAACTGGGACACCACAGGGCATTCCCAAAACATGTTACCAGAACTGGGACCCCATAGGACATTCCCAAAACATGACCATAACTGGGACACCACAGGACATTCCCAAAATATGACCAGAACTGGGACACCACAGGACATTCCCAAAACATGTTACCAGAACTGGGAAACCACAGGACATTCCCAAAAACATGTAACCAGAACTGGGACCCCACAAGACATTCCCAAAAACATGTAACCAGAACTGGGACACCACAGGACATTCCCAAAACATGTGGCCAGAACTGGGACACCACAGGACATTCCCAAAACATGTGACCAGACCTGGGACACCAAAGGACATTCCCAAAACATGTGACCAGAACTGGGACACCACAGGACATTCCCAAAACAAGACCAGAACTGGAACCCCACAAGACATTCCCAAAACATGTGACCAGACTGGGACATCACAGGACATTCCCAAATATGTGACCAGAACTGGGACACCACAGGACATTCCCAAAACATGTGACCAGAACACCTCAGGACATTTCCCAAAAATGTGACAAGAACTGGGACCACACAGGACATTCCCAAAACATGTGACCAGAACTGGGACACCACAGGACATTCCCAAAACAAGACCAGAACTGGAACCCCACAAGACATTCCCAAAACATGTGACCAGACTGGGACATCACAGGACAGTCCCAAATATGTGACCAGAACTGGGACACCACAGGACATTCCCAAAACATGTGACCAGAACTGGGACACCACAGGACATTCCCAAAACATGTGACCAGACCTGGGACACCACAGGACATTCCCAAAACATGTGACCAGAACTGGGACACCACAGGACATTCCCAAAACAAGACCAGAACTGGAACCCCACAAGACATTCCCAAAACATGTGACCAGACTGGGACATCACAGGACATTCCCAAATAAGTGACCAGAACTGGGACACCACAGGACATTCCCAAAACATGTGACCAGACTGGGACATCACAGGACATTCCCAAAATATGACCAGAACTGGGACACCACAGGACATTCCCAAAACATGTTACCAGAACTGGGAAACCACAGGACATTCCCAAAAACATGTAACCAGAACTGGGACCCCACAAGACATTCCCAAAAACATGTGACCAGAACTGGGACACCACAGGACATTCCCAAAACATGTGACCAGACTGGGACATCACAGGACATTCCCAAAACATGTGACCAGAACTGGGACACCACAGCACATTCCCAAAACATGTGACCAGACCTGGAACACCACAAGACATTCCCAAACCATGTGACCATAACTGGGAAACCACAGGACATTCCCAAAACATGACCAGAACTGGGACCTCACAGGACATTCCCAAAACATGACCATAACTGGGACACCACAGGACATTCCCAAAATTTGACCAGAACTGGGACACCACAGGACATTCCCAAAACATGTTACCAGAACTGGGACCGCACAGGACATTCCAAAAACATGTTGCCAGAACTGGGAAACCACAGGACATTCCCAAAACATGTGACCAGACTGGGACATCACAGGACATTCCCAAAAAATTATGACATACCAGCTAGATCTACTGTCTCTATTATATTATGACAGACAAGCTAGACCTACTGTCTCGATTGTATTGTGACAGACCAGCTAAATCTACTGTCTCTATTATATTTTGACAGACCAGGTAGATCTACTGTCTCTATTGTATTATGACAGACCAGCTAGATCTACTGTCTCTATTATATTATGACAGACCAGCTAGACCTACTGTCTCGATTGTATTATGACAGACCAGCTAAATCTACTGTCTCTATTATATTTTGACAGACCAGCTAGATCTACTTTCTCTATTATATTATGACAGACCAGCTAAATCTACTCTATCTATGTCCCTATGTCTCTATTATATTATGACAGACCAGCTAGATCTATTGTCTCTATTATGTTAAGACAGACCAGCTAAATCTACTGTCTCTGTGTCTCTATTATATTACGACAGACCAGCTAGATCTACTGTTTCTATTGTATTATGACAGACCAGCTAGATCTACTGTCTCTATTATATTATGACAGACCAGCTAGATCTACTGTCTATATTATGTTAAGACAGACCAGGTAAATCTACTGTCTCTGTATCTCTATTATATTACAAACAGACCAGCTAGATCTACTGTCTCTATTGTATAATGACAGACCAGCTAGATCTACTGTCTCTATTATCTTATGGCAGACCAGCTAGAACTACTGTCTCTATTATATTATGACAGACCAGCTAGACCCACTGTCTCGATTGTATTATGACAGACCAGCTAAATCTACTGTCTCTATTATATTTTGACAGACCAGCTAGATCTACTTTCTCTATTATATTATGACAGACCAGCTAAATCTACTCTATCTATGTCTCTATGTCTCTATTATATTATGACAGACCAGCTAGATCTACTGTCTCTATTATGTTAAGACAGACCAGCTAAATCTACTGTCTCTGTGTCTCTATTATATTACGACAGACCAGCTAGATCTACTGTCTCTATTGTATTATGACAGACCAGCTAGATCTACTGTCTCTATTATATTATGACAGACCAGCTAGATCTACTGTCTCTATGTCTCTATTATATTATGACATACCAGCTAGATCTACTGTCTCTATTATATTATGACAGACCAGCTAGATCTACTGTCTCTATTATATTATGACAGACCAGCTAAATCTACTGTCTCTATGTCTCTATTATATTATGACATACCAGCTGGATCTTCTGTCTCTATTATATTATGACATACCAGCTAGATCTACTGTCTCTATTATATTATGACAGACCAGCTAGATCTACTGTCTCTATTATATTATGACAGACAAGCTAGACCTACTGTCTCGATTGTATTATGACAGACCAGCTAAATCTACTGTCTCTATTATATTTTGACAGACCAGGTAGATCTACTGTCTCTATTGTATTATGACAGACCAGCTAGATCTACTGTCTCTATTATATTATGACAGACCAGCTAGACCTACTGTCTCGATTGTATTATGACAGACCAGCTAAATCTACTGTCTCTATTATATTTTGACAGACCAGCTAAATCTACTTTCTCAATTATATTATGACAGACCAGCTAAATCTACTGTATCTATGTCTCTATGTCTCTATTGTATTATGACAGACCAGCGAGATCTACTGTCTCTATTATATTATGGCAGACCAGCTAGATCTACTGTCTCGAATGTATTATGATAGACCAGCTAGACCTACTGTCTCGATTGTATTATGACAGACCAGCTAAATCTACTGTCTCTATTATATTTTGACAGACCAGCTAAATCTACTGTATCTATGTCTCTATGTCTCGATTGTATTATGACAGACCAGCTAAATCTACTGTCTCTATTATATTTTGACAGACCAGCTAGATCTACTTTCTCTATTATATTATGACAGACCAGCTAAATCTACTCTATCTATGTCCCTATGTCTCTATTATATTATGACAGACCAGCTAGATCTATTGTCTCTATTATGTTAAGACAGACCAGCTAAATCTACTGTCTCTGTGTCTCTATTATATTACGACAGACCAGCTAGATCTACTGTTTCTATTGTATTATGACAGACCAGCTAGATCTACTGTCTCTATTATATTATGACAGACCAGCTAGATCTACTGTCTATATTATGTTAAGACAGACCAGGTAAATCTACTGTCTCTGTATCTCTATTATATTACAAACAGACCAGCTAGATCTACTGTCTCTATTGTATTATGACAGACCAGCTAGATCTACTGTCTCTATTATCTTATGGCAGACCAGCTAGATCTACTGTCTCTATTATATTATGACAGACCAGCTAGACCCACTGTCTCGATTGTATTATGACAGACCAGCTAAATCTACTGTCTCTATTATATTTTGACAGACCAGCTAGATCTACTTTCTCTATTATATTATGACAGACCAGCTAAATCTACTCTATCTATGTCTCTATGTCTCTATTATATTATGACAGACCAGCTAGATCTACTGTCTCTATTATGTTAAGACAGACCAGCTAAATCTACTGTCTCTGTGTTTCTATTATATTACGACAGACCAGCTAGATCTACTGTCTCTATTGTATTATGACAGACCAGCTAGATCTACTGTCTCTATTATATTATGACAGACCAGCTAGATCTACTGTCTCTATGTCTCTATTATATTATGACATACCAGCTAGATCTACTGTCTCTATTATATTATGACAGACCAGCTAGATCTACTGTCTCTATTATATTATGACAGACCAGCTAAATCTACTGTCTCTATGTCTCTATTATATTATGACATACCAGCTGGATCTTCTGTCTCTATTATATTATGACATACCAGCTAGATCTACTGTCTCTATTATATTATGACAGACCAGCTAGATCTACTGTCTCTATTATATTATGACAGACAAGCTAGACCTACTGTCTCGATTGTATTATGACAGACCAGCTAAATCTACTGTCTCTATTATATTTTGACAGACCAGGTAGATCTACTGTCTCTATTGTATTATGACAGACCAGCTAGATCTACTGTCTCTATTATATTATGACAGACCAGCTAGACCTACTGTCTCGATTGTATTATGACAGACCAGCTAAATCTACTGTCTCTATTATATTTTGACAGACCAGCTAAATCTACTTTCTCAATTATATTATGACAGACCAGCTAAATCTACTGTATCTATGTCTCTATGTCTCTATTGTATTATGACAGACCAGCGAGATCTACTGTCTCTATTATATTATGGCAGACCAGCTAGATCTACTGTCTCGAATGTATTATGATAGACCAGCTAGACCTACTGTCTCGATTGTATTATGACAGACCAGCTAAATCTACTGTCTCTATTATATTTTGACAGACCAGCTAAATCTACTGTATCTATGTCTCTATGTCTCTATTGTATTATGACAGACCAGCTAGATCTACTGTCTCTATTATATTATGGCAGACAAGCTAGATCTACTGTCTCGAATGTATTATGACAGACCAGCTAGACCTACTGTCTCGATTGTATTATGACATACCAGCTAGATCTACTGTCTCTATTATATTATGACAGACCAGCTAGATCTACCGCCTCTATTATATTATGACAGACCAGCTAAATCTACTGTCTCTATGTCTCTATTATATTATGACATACCAGCTAGATCTTCTGTCTCTATTATATTATGACAGACCAGCTAGATCTACTTTGTCTATTATATTATGACAGACCAGCTAAATCGACTCTATCTATGTCTCTATTATATTATGACATACCAGCTAGATCTTCTGTCTCTATTATATTATGACATACCAGCTAGATCTACTGTCTCTATTATATTATGGCAGACCAGCTAGATCTACTGTCTCTATTATATTATGACAGACCAGCTAGATCTACTTTCTCTATTATATTATGAGAGACCAGCTAAATCTACTGTATCTATGTCTCTATTATATTATGACATACCAGCTAGATCTTCTGTCTCTATTATATTATGACATACCAGCTAGATCTACTTTCTCTATTATATTATGGCAGACCAGCTAGATCTACAGTCTGTATTATATTATGACAGACCAGCTAGATCTACTTTCTCTATTATATTATGAGAGACCAGCTAAATCTACTGTATCTATGTCTCTATTATATTATGACATACCAGCTAGATCTTCTGTCTCTATTATATTATGACATACCAGCTAGATCTACTGTCTCTACTATATTATGACAGACAAGCTAGACCTACTGTCTCGATTATATTAAGACAGACCAGCTAAATCTACTGTCTATATGTCTCTATTATATTACGACAGACCAGCTAGATCTACTGTCTCTATTGTATTATGACAGACCAGCTAGATCTACAGTCTCTATTATATTATGGCAGAACAGCTAGATCTACTGTCTCAATTGTATTATGACAGACCAGCTAGATCTACTGTCTCTATTATATTATGACAGACCAGCTAGATCTACTGTCTCTATTATATTATGACAGACCAGCTAGATATTCTGTCTCTATTATATTATGACATACCAGCTAGATCTTCTGTCTCTATTATATTATGACAGACCAGCTAGATCTACTTTGTCTATTATATTATGACAGACCAGCTAAATCGACTCTATCTATGTCTCTATTATATTATGACATACCAGCTAGATCTTCTGTCTCTATTATATTATGACATACCAGCTAGATCTACTGTCTCTATTATATTATGGCAGACCAGCTAGATCTACTGTCTCTATTATATTATGACAGACCAGCTAGATCTACTTTCTCTATTATATTATGAGAGACCAGCTAAATCTACTGAATCTCTGTCTCTATTATATTATGACATACCAGCTAGATCTTCTGTCTCTATTATATTATGACATACCAGCTAGATCTACTGTCTCTATTATATTATGGCAGACCAGCTAGATCTACTGTCTCTATTATATTATGACAGACCAGCTAGATCTACTTTCTCTATTATATTATGAGAGACCAGCTAAATCTACTGTATCTATGTCTCTATTATATTATGACATACCAGCTAGATCTTCTGTCTCTATTATATTATGACATACCAGCTAGATCTACTGTCTCTACTATATTATGACAGACCAGCTAGACCTACTGTCTCGATTGTATTATGACAGACCAGCTAAATCTACTGTCTCTATTATATTAAGACAGACCAGCTAAATCTACTGTCTATATGTCTCTATTATATTACGACAGACCAGCTAGATCTACTGTCTCTATTGTATTATGACAGACCAGCTAGATCTACTGTCTCTATTATATTATGGCAGAACAGCTAGATCTACTGTCTCAATTGTATTATGACAGACCAGCTAGATCTACTGTCTCTATTATATTATGACAGACCAGCTAGATCTACTGTCTCTATTATATTATGACAGACCAGCTAGATATTCTGTCTCTATTATATTATGACATACCAGCTAGATCTACTGTCTCTATTATATTATGACAGACCAGCTAGATCTACTGTCTCTTTTATATTATGACAGACCAGCTAAATCTACTGTCTATATGTCTCTATTATATTATGACAGACACGCTAGACCTACTGTCTCGATTGTATTATGACAGACCAGCTAAATCTACTGTCTCTATTATATTTTGACAGACCAGGTAGATCTACTGTCTCTATTGTATTATGACAGACCAGCTAGATCTACTGTCTCTATTATATTATGACAGACCAGCTAGACCTACTGTCTCGATTGTATTATGACAGACCAGCTAAATCTACTGTCTCTATTATATTTTGACAGACCAGCTAAATCTACTTTCTCAATTATATTATGACAGACCAGCTAAATCTACTGTATCTATGTCTCTATGTCTCTATTGTATTATGACAGACCAGCTAGATCTACTGTCTCTATTATATTATGGCAGACCAGCTAGATCTACTGTCTCGAATGTATTATGATAGACATGCTAGACCTACTGTCTCGATTGTATTATGACAGACCAGCTAAATCTACTGTCTCTATTATATTTTGACAGACCAGCTAAATCTACTTTCTCAATTATATTATGACAGACCAGCTAAATCTACTGTATCTATGTCTCTATGTCTCTATTGTATTATGACAGACCAGCTAGATCTACTGTCTCTATTATATTATGGCAGACAAGCTAGATCTACTGTCTCGAATGTATTATGACAGACCAGCTAGACCTACTGTCTCGATTGTATTATGACATACCAGCTAGATCTACTGTCTCTATTATATTATGACAGACCAGCTAGATCTACCGCCTCTATTATATTATGACAGACCAGCTAAATCTACTGTCTCTATGTCTCTATTATATTATGACATACCAGCTAGATCTTCTGTCTCTATTATATTATGACATACCAGCTAGATCTACTGTCTCTATTATATTATGACAGACCAGCTAGACCTACTGTCTCGATTGTATTATGACAGACCAGATAAATCTACTGTCTCTATTATATTTTGACAGACCAGGTAGATCTACTGTCTCTATTGTATTATGACAGACCAGCTAGATCTAATGTCTCTATTATATTATGACAGACCAGCTAGACCTACTGTCTCGATTGTATTATGACAGACCAGCTAAATCTACTGTCTCTATTATATTTTGACAGACCAGCTAGATCTACTTTGTCTATTATATTATTACAGACCAGCTAAATCTACTCTATCTATGTCTCTATTATATTATGACATACCAGCTCTATTATATTATGGCAGACCAGCTAGATCTACTGTCTCGAATGTATTATGATAGACCAGCTAGACCTACTGTCTCGATTGTATTATGACAGACCAGCTAAATCTACTGTCTCTATTATATTTTGACAGACCAGCTAAATCTACTTTCTCAATTATATTATGACAGACCAGCTAAATCTACCCTATCTATGTCTCTATGTCTCTATTGTATTATGACAGACCAGCTAGATCTACTGTCTCTATTAAATTATGGCAGACAAGCTAGATCTACTGTCTCGAATGTATTATGACAGACCAGCTAGACCTACTGTCTCGATTGTATTATGACAGACCAGCTAGATCTACCGCCTCTATTATATTGTGACAGACCATTATGACAGACCAGCTAGATCTACTGTCTCTATTATATTATGACAGACAAGCTAGACCTACTGTCTCGATTGTATTATGACAGACCAGATAAATCTACTGTCTCTATTATATTTTGACAGACCAGGTAGATCTACTGTCTCTATTGTATTATGACAGACCAGCTAGATCTAATGTCTCTATTATATTATGACAGACCAGCTAGACCTACCGCCTCTATTATATTATGACAGACCAGCTAAATCTACTGTCTCTATGTCTCTATTATATTATGACATACCAGCTAGATCTTCTGTCTCTATTATATTATGACATACCAGCTAGATCTACTGTCTCTATTATATTATGACAGACCAGCTAGACCTACTGTCTCGATTGTATTATGACAGACCAGATAAATCTACTGTCTCTATTATATTTTGACAGACCAGGTAGATCTACTGTCTCTATTGTATTATGACAGACCAGCTAGATCTAATGTCTCTATTATATTATGACAGACCAGCTAGACCTACTGTCTCGATTGTATTATGACAGACCAGCTAAATCTACTGTCTCTATTATATTTTGACAGACCAGCTAGATCTACTTTGTCTATTATATTATTACAGACCAGCTAAATCTACTCTATCTATGTCTCTATTATATTATGACATACCAGCTCTATTATATTATGGCAGACCAGCTAGATCTACTGTCTCGAATGTATTATGATAGACCAGCTAGACCTACTGTCTCGATTGTATTATGACAGACCAGCTAAATCTACTGTCTCTATTATATTTTGACAGACCAGCTAAATCTACTTTCTCAATTATATTATGACAGACCAGCTAAATCTACTGTATCTATGTCTCTATGTCTCTATTGTATTATGACAGACCAGCTAGATCTACTGTCTCTATTAAATTATGGCAGACAAGCTAGATCTACTGTCTCGAATGTATTATGACAGACCAGCTAGACCTACTGTCTCGATTGTATTATGACAGACCAGCTAGATCTACCGCCTCTATTATATTGTGACAGACCATTATGACAGACCAGCTAGATCTACTGTCTCTATTATATTATGACAGACAAGCTAGACCTACTGTCTCGATTGTATTATGACAGACCAGATAAATCTACTGTCTCTATTATATTTTGACAGACCAGGTAGATCTACTGTCTCTATTGTATTATGACAGACCAGCTAGATCTAATGTCTCTATTATATTATGACAGACCAGCTAGACCTACTGTCTCGATTGTATTATGACAGACCAGCTAAATCTACTGTCTCTATTATATTTTGACAGACCAGCTAGATCTACTTTGTCTATTATATTATGAAAGACCAGCTAAATCTACTCTATCTATGTCTCTATTATATTATGACATACCAGCTAGATCTTCGGTCTCTATTATATTATGACATACCAGCTAGATCTACTGTCTCTATTATATTATGGCAGACCAGCTAGATCTACTGTCTCTATTATATTATGACAGACCAGCTAGATCTACTTTCTCTATTATATTATGAGAGACCAGCTAAATCTACTGTATCTATGTCTCTATTATATTATGACATACCAGCTAGATCTTCAGTCTCTATTATATTATGACATACCAGCTAGATCTACTGTCTCTATTATATTATGGCAGACCAGCTAGATCTACTGTCTCTATTATATTATGACAGACCAGCTAGATCTACTTTCTCTATTATATTATGAGAGACCAGCTAAATCTACTGTATCTATGTCTCTATTATATTATGACATACCAGCTAGATCTTCTGTCTCTATTATATTATGACATACCAGCTAGATCTACTGTCTCTACTATATTATGACAGACCAGCTAGATCTACTGTCTCTATTATATTATGACAGACCAGCTAGACCTACTGTCTCGATTGTATTATGACAGACCAGCTAAATCTACTGTCTCTATTATATTAAGACAGACCAGCTAAATCTACTGTCTATATGTCTCTATTATATTACGACAGACCAGCTAGATCTACTGTCTCTATTGTATTATGACAGACCAGCTAGATCTACTGTCTCTATTATATTATGGCAGAACAGCTAGATCTACTGTCTCAATTGTATTATGACAGACCAGCTAGATCTACTGTCTCTATTATATTATGACAGACCAGCTAGATCTACTGTCTCTATTATATTATGACAGACCAGCTAGATCTTCTGTCTCTATTATATTATGACATACCAGCTAGATCTACTGTCTCTATTATATTATGACAGACCAGCTAGATCTACTGTCTCTTTTATATTATGACAGACCAGCTAGACCTACTGTCTCGATTGTATAATGACAGACCAGCTAAATCTACTGTCTCTATTATATTATGACAGACCAGGTAGATCTACTGTCTCTATTGTATTATGACAGACCAGCTAGATCTACTGTCTCTATTATATTATGACAGACCAGCTAGATCTACTGTCTCTATGGCTCTATTATATTATGACATACCAGCTAGATCTACTGTCTCTATTATATTATGACAGACCAGCTAGATCTACGGTCTCTATTATATTATGACAGACCAGCTAGACCTACTGTCTCTATTATATTATGGCAGACCAGCTAGATCTACTGTCTCTATTGTATTATGACAGACCAGCTAGATCTACTGTCTCTATTATATTATGGCAGACCAGCTAGATCTACTGTCTCTATTATATTATAACAGACCAGCTAGATCTACTTTCTCTATTATATTATGAGAGACCAGCTAAATCTACTGTATCTATGTCTCTATTATATTATGACAGACCAGCTAGATCTACTTTCTCTATTATATTATGACATACCAGCTAGATCTACTGTCTCTACTATATTATGACAGACCAGCTAGATCTACTGTCTCTATTATATTATGACAGACCAGCTAGAACTACTGTCTCGATTGTATTATGACAGACCAGCTAAATCTACTGTCTCTATTATATTTTGACAAACCAGGTAGATCTACTGTCTCTATTGTATTATGACAGACCAGCTAGATCTACTGTCCTGATTGTATTATGACAGACCAGCTAGATCTACTGTCTCTATTGTATTATGACAGACCAGCTAGATCTACTGTCCTGATTGTATTGTGACAGACCAGCTAGATCTACTTTCTCTATTATATTATGAGAGACCAGCTAAATCTACTGTATCTATGTCTCTATTATATTATGACATACCAGCTAGATCTTCAGTCTCTATTATATTATGACATACCAGCTAGATCTACTGTCTCTATTATATTATGGCAGACCAGCTAGATCTACTGTCTCTATTATATTATGACAGACCAGCTAGATCTACTTTCTCTATTATATTATGAGAGACCAGCTAAATCTACTGTATCTATGTCTCTATTATATTATGACATACCAGCTAGATCTTCTGTCTCTATTATATTATGACATACCAGCTAGATCTACTGTCTCTACTATATTATGACAGACCAGCTAGATCTACTGTCTCTATTATATTATGACAGACCAGCTAGACCTACTGTCTCGATTGTATTATGACAGACCAGCTAAATCTACTGTCTCTATTATATTAAGACAGACCAGCTAAATCTACTGTCTATATGTCTCTATTATATTACGACAGACCAGCTAGATCTACTGTCTCTATTGTATTATGACAGACCAGCTAGATCTACTGTCTCTATTATATTATGGCAGAACAGCTAGATCTACTGTCTCAATTGTATTATGACAGACCAGCTAGATCTACTGTCTCTATTATATTATGACAGACCAGCTAGATCTACTGTCTCTATTATATTATGACAGACCAGCTAGATCTTCTGTCTCTATTATATTATGACATACCAGCTAGATCTACTGTCTCTATTATATTATGACAGACCAGCTAGATCTACTGTCTCTTTTATATTATGACAGACCAGCTAGACCTACTGTCTCGATTGTATAATGACAGACCAGCTAAATCTACTGTCTCTATTATATTATGACAGACCAGGTAGATCTACTGTCTCTATTGTATTATGACAGACCAGCTAGATCTACTGTCTCTATTATATTATGACAGACCAGCTAGATCTACTGTCTCTATGGCTCTATTATATTATGACATACCAGCTAGATCTACTGTCTCTATTATATTATGACAGACCAGCTAGATCTACGGTCTCTATTATATTATGACAGACCAGCTAGACCTACTGTCTCTATTATATTATGGCAGACCAGCTAGATCTACTGTCTCTATTGTATTATGACAGACCAGCTAGATCTACTGTCTCTATTATATTATGGCAGACCAGCTAGATCTACTGTCTCTATTATATTATAACAGACCAGCTAGATCTACTTTCTCTATTATATTATGAGAGACCAGCTAAATCTACTGTATCTATGTCTCTATTATATTATGACAGACCAGCTAGATCTACTTTCTCTATTATATTATGACATACCAGCTAGATCTACTGTCTCTACTATATTATGACAGACCAGCTAGATCTACTGTCTCTATTATATTATGACAGACCAGCTAGAACTACTGTCTCGATTGTATTATGACAGACCAGCTAAATCTACTGTCTCTATTATATTTTGACAAACCAGGTAGATCTACTGTCTCTATTGTATTATGACAGACCAGCTAGATGTACTGTCCTGATTGTATTATGACAGACCAGCTAGATCTACTGTCTCTATTGTATTATGACAGACCAGCTAGATCTACTGTCCTGATTGTATTATGACAGACCAGCTAGATCTACTTCCTCTATTATATTATGACAGACCAGCTAAATCTACTGTATCTATGTCTCTATGTCTCTATTATATTATGACACACCAGCTAGATCTACTGTCTCTATTATATTAAGACAGACCAGCTAAATCTACTTTCTCTATTATATTATGACAGACCAGCTAAATCTACTGTAACTATGTCTCTATGTCTCTATTGTATTATGACAGACCAGCTAGATCTACTGTCTCTATTATATTATGGCAGACCAGCTAGATCTACTGTCTCGATTGTATTATGACAGACCAGCTAGATCTACTGTCACTATTATATTATGACAGACCAGCTAGATCTACTGTCTCTATTATATTATGACAGACCAGCTAGATCTTCTGTCTCTATTATATTATGACATACCAGCTAGATCTACTGTCTCTATTATATTATGACAGACCAGCTAGATCTACTGTCTCTTTTATATTATGACAGACCAGCTAGACCTACTGTCTCGATTGTATAATGACAGACCAGCTAAATCTACTGTCTCTATTATATTATGACAGACCAGGTAGATCTACTGTCTCTATTGTATTATGACAGACCAGCTAGATCTACTGTCTCTATTATATTATGACAGACCAGCTAGATCTACTGTCTCTTTGTCTCTATTATATTATGACATACCAGCTAGATCTACTGTCTCTATTATATTATGACAGACCAGCTAGATCTACTGTCTCTATTATATTATGACAGACCAGGTAGATCTACTGTCTCTATTGTATTATGACAGACCAGCTAGATCTAATGTCTCTATTATATTATGACAGACCAGCTAGATCTACTGTCTCTTTGTCTCTATTATATTATGACATACCAGCTAGATCTACTGTCTCTATTATATTATGACAGACCAGCTAGACCTACTGTCTCGATTGTATTATGACAGACCAGCTAAATCTACTGTCTCTATTATATTAAGACAGACCAGCTAAATCTACTGTCTATATGTCTCTATTATATTACGACAGACCAGCTAGATCTACTGTCTCTATTGTATTATGACAGACCAGCTAGATCTACTGTCTCTATTATATTATGGCAGAACAGCTAGATCTACTGTCTCAATTGTATTATGACAGACCAGCTAGATCTACTGTCTCTATTATATTATGACAGACCAGCTAGATCTACTGTCTCTATTATATTATGACAGACCAGCTAGATCTTCTGTCTCTATTATATTATGACATACCAGCTAGATCTACTGTCTCTATTATATTATGACAGACCAGCTAGATCTACTGTCTCTTTTATATTATGACAGACCAGCTAGACCTACTGTCTCGATTGTATAATGACAGACCAGCTAAATCTACTGTCTCTATTATATTATGACAGACCAGGTAGATCTACTGTCTCTATTGTATTATGACAGACCAGCTAGATCTACTGTCTCTATTATATTATGACAGACCAGCTAGATCTACGGTCTCTATTATATTATGACAGACCAGCTAGACCTACTGTCTCTATTATATTATGGCAGACCAGCTAGATCTACTGTCTCTATTGTATTATGACAGACCAGCTAGATCTACTGTCTCTATTATATTATGGCAGACCAGCTAGATCTACTGTCTCTGTTATATTATAACAGACCAGCTAGATCTACTTTCTCTATTATATTATGAGAGACCAGCTAAATCTACTGTATCTATGTCTCTATTATATTATGACAGACCAGCTAGATCTACTTTCTCTATTATATTATGACATACCAGCTAGATCTACTGTCTCTACTATATTATGACAGACCAGCTAGATCTACTGTCTCTATTATATTATGACAGACCAGCTAGAACTACTGTCTCGATTGTATTATGACAGACCAGCTAAATCTACTGTCTCTATTATATTTTGACAAACCAGGTAGATCTACTGTCTCTATTGTATTATGACAGACCAGCTAGATCTACTGTCCTGATTGTATTATGACAGACCAGCTAGATCTACTGTCTCTATTGTATTATGACAGACCAGCTAGATCTACTGTCCTGATTGTATTATGACAGACCAGCTAGATCTACTTCCTCTATTATATTATGACAGACCAGCTAAATCTACTGTATCTATGTCTCTATGTCTCTATTATATTATGACACACCAGCTAGATCTACTGTCTCTATTATATTAAGACAGACCAGCTAAATCTACTTTCTCTATTATATTATGACAGACCAGCTAAATCTACTGTAACTATGTCTCTATGTCTCTATTGTATTATGACAGACCAGCTAAATCTACTGTCTCTATTATATTATGGCAGACCAGCTAGATCTACTGTCTCGATTGTATTATGACAGACCAGCTAGATCTACTGTCACTATTATATTATGACAGACCAGCTAGATCTACTGTCTCTATTATATTATGACAGACCATCTAGATCTTCTGTCTCTATTATATTATGACATACCAGCTAGATCTACTGTCTCTATTATATTATGACAGACCAGCTAGATCTACTGTCTCTTTTATATTATGACAGACCAGCTAGACCTACTGTCTCGATTGTATAATGACAGACCAGCTAAATCTACTGTCTCTATTATATTATGACAGACCAGGTAGATCTACTGTCTCTATTGTATTATGACAGACCAGCTAGATCTACTGTCTCTATTATATTATGACAGACCAGCTAGATCTACTGTCTCTTTGTCTCTATTATATTATGACATACCAGCTAGATCTACTGTCTCTATTATATTATGACAGACCAGCTAGATCTACTGTCTCTATTATATTATGACAGACCAGCTAAATCTACTGTCTCTATGTCTCTATTATATTATGACATACCAGCTGGATCTTCTGTCTCTATTATATTATGACATACCAGCTAGATCTACTGTCTCTATTATATTATGACAGACCAGCTAGATCTACTGTCTCTATTATATTATGACAGACAAGCTAGACCTACTGTCTCGATTGTATTATGACAGACCAGCTAAATCTACTGTCTCTATTATATTTTGACAGACCAGGTAGATCTACTGTCTCTATTGTATTATGACAGACCAGCTAGATCTACTGTCTCTATTATATTATGACAGACCAGCTAGACCTACTGTCTCGATTGTATTATGACAGACCAGCTAAATCTACTGTCTCTATTATATTTTGACAGACCAGCTAGATCTACTCTATCTATTATATTATGACAGACCAGCTAAATCTACTCTATCTATGTCCCTATGTCTCTATTATATTATGACAGACCAGCTAGATCTACTGTCTCTATTATGTTAAGACAGACCAGCTAAATCTACTGTCTCTGTGTCTCTATTATATTACGACAGACCAGCTAGATCTACTGTCTCTATTGTACTATGACAGACCAGCTAGATCTACTGTCTCTATTATATTATGACAGACCAGCTAGATCTACTGTCTATATTATGTTAAGACAGACCAGGTAAATCTACTGTCTCTGTATCTCTATTATATTACGACAGACCAGCTAGATCTACTCTCTATTGTATTATGACAGACCAGCTAGATCTACTGTCACTATTATATTATGACAGACCAGCTAGATCTACTGTCTCTATTATATTATGACAGACCATCTAGATCTTCTGTCTCTATTATATTATGACATACCAGCTAGATCTACTGTCTCTATTATATTATGACAGACCAGCTAGATCTACTGTCTCTTTTATATTATGACAGACCAGCTAGACCTACTGTCTCGATTGTATAATGACAGACCAGCTAAATCTACTGTCTCTATTATATTATGACAGACCAGGTAGATCTACTGTCTCTATTGTATTATGACAGACCAGCTAGATCTACTGTCTCTATTATATTATGACAGACCAGCTAGATCTACTGTCTCTTTGTCTCTATTATATTATGACATACCAGCTAGATCTACTGTCTCTATTATATTATGACAGACCAGCTAGATCTACTGTCTCTATTATATTATGACAGACCAGCTAAATCTACTGTCTCTATGTCTCTATTATATTATGACATACCAGCTGGATCTTCTGTCTCTATTATATTATGACATACCAGCTAGATCTACTGTCTCTATTATATTATGACAGACCAGCTAGATCTACTGTCTCTATTATATTATGACAGACAAGCTAGACCTACTGTCTCGATTGTATTATGACAGACCAGCTAAATCTACTGTCTCTATTATATTTTGACAGACCAGGTAGATCTACTGTCTCTATTGTATTATGACAGACCAGCTAGATCTACTGTCTCTATTATATTATGACAGACCAGCTAGACCTACTGTCTCGATTGTATTATGACAGACCAGCTAAATCTACTGTCTCTATTATATTTTGACAGACCAGCTAGATCTACTCTATCTATTATATTATGACAGACCAGCTAAATCTACTCTATCTATGTCCCTATGTCTCTATTATATTATGACAGACCAGCTAGATCTACTGTCTCTATTATGTTAAGACAGACCAGCTAAATCTACTGTCTCTGTGTCTCTATTTTATTACGACAGACCAGCTAGATCTACTGTCTCTATTGTACTATGACAGACCAGCTAGATCTACTGTCTCTATTATATTATGACAGACCAGCTAGATCTACTGTCTATATTATGTTAAGACAGACCAGGTAAATCTACTGTCTCTGTATCTCTATTATATTACGACAGACCAGCTAGATCTACTCTCTATTGTATTATGACAGACCAGCTAGATCTACTGTCTCTATTATATTATGGCAGACCAGCTAGATCTACTGTCTCTATTATATTATGACAGACCAGCTAGATCTACTGTCTCTATTATATTATGGCAGACCAGCTAGATCTACTGTCTCTATTATATTATGACAGACCAGCTAGACCTACTGTCTCGATTGTATTATGACAGACCAGCTAAATCTACTGTCTCTATTATATTTTGACAGACCAGCTAGATCTACTTTCTCTATTATATTATGACAGACCAGCTAAATCTACTCTATCTATGTCTCTATGTCTCTATTATATTATGACAGACCAGCTAGATCTACTGTCTCTATTATGTTAAGACAGACCAGCTAAATCTACTGTCTCTGTGTCTCTATTATATTACGACAGACCAGCTAGATCTACTGTCTCTATTGTATTATGACAGACCAGCTAGATCTACTGTCTCTATTATATTATGACAGACCAGCTAGATCTACTGTCTCTATGTCTCTATTATATTATGACATACCAGCTAGATCTACTGTCTCTATTATATTATGACAGACCAGCTAGATCTGCTGTCTCTATTATATTATGACAGACCAGCTAAATCTACTGTCTCTATGTCTCTATTATATTATGACATACCAGCTGGATCTTCTGTCTCTATTATATTATGACATACCAGCTAGATGTACTGTCTCTATTATATTATGACAGACCAGCTAGATCTACTGTCTCTATTATATTATGACAGACAAGCTAGACCTACTGTCTCGATTGTATTATGACAGACCAGCTAAATCTACTGTCTCTATTATATTTTGACAGATCAGGTAGATCTACTGTCTCTATTGTATTATGACAGACCAGCTAGATCTACTGTCTCTATTATATTATGACAGACCAGCTAGACCTACTGTCTCGATTGTATTATGACAGACCAGCTAAATCTACTGTCTCTATTATATTTTGACAGACCAGCTAAATCTACTTTCTCAATTATATTATGACAGACCAGCTAAATCTACTGTATCTATTATATTATGACAGACCAGCTAGATCTTCTGTCTCTATTATATTATGACATACCAGCTAGATCTACTGTCTCTATTATATTATGACAGACCAGCTAGATCTACTGTCTCTTTTATATTATGACAGACCAGCTAGACCTACTGTCTCGATTGAATTATTACAGACCACCAAAATCTACTGTCTCTATTATATTATGACAGACCAGCTAGATCTACTGTCTCTATTATATTATGACAGACCAGCTATATCTACTGTCTCTTTGTCTCTATTATATTATGACATACCAGCTAGATCTACTGTCTCTATTATATTATGACAGACCAGCTAGATCTACTGTCTCTATTATATTATGACAGACCACCAAAATCTACTGTCTCTATTATATTATGACAGACCAGCTAGATCTACTGTCTCTATTATATTATGACAGACCAGCTAGATCTACTGTCTCTTTGTCTCTATTATATTATGACATACCAGCTAGATCTACTGTCTCTATTATATTATGACAGACCAGCTAGATCTACTGTCTCTATTATATTATGACAGACCAGCTAGATCTACTGTCTCTATTATGTTAAGACAGACCAGCTAAATCTACTGTCTCTGTGTCTCTATTATATTACGACAGACCAGCTAGATCTACTGTCTCTATTGTATTATGACAGACCAGCTAGATCTACTGTCTCTATTATATTATGACAGACCAGCTAGATCTACTGTCTCTATGTCTCTATTATATTATGACATACCAGCTAGATCTACTGTCTCTATTATATTATGACAGACCAGCTAGATCTGCTGTCTCTATTATATTATGACAGACCAGCTAAATCTACTGTCTCTATGTCTCTATTATATTATGACATACCAGCTGGATCTTCTGTCTCTATTATATTATGACATACCAGCTAGATGTACTGTCTCTATTATATTATGACAGACCAGCTAGATCTACTGTCTCTATTATATTATGACAGACAAGCTAGACCTACTGTCTCGATTGTATTATGACAGACCAGCTAAATCTACTGTCTCTATTATATTTTGACAGATCAGGTAGATCTACTGTCTCTATTGTATTATGACAGACCAGCTAGATCTACTGTCTCTATTATATTATGACAGACCAGCTAGACCTACTGTCTCGATTGTATTATGACAGACCAGCTAAATCTACTGTCTCTATTATATTTTGACAGACCAGCTAAATCTACTTTCTCAATTATATTATGACAGACCAGCTAAATCTACTGTATCTATTATATTATGACAGACCAGCTAGATCTTCTGTCTCTATTATATTATGACATACCAGCTAGATCTACTGTCTCTATTATATTATGACAGACCAGCTAGATCTACTGTCTCTTTTATATTATGACAGACCAGCTAGACCTACTGTCTCGATTGAATTATTACAGACCACCAAAATCTACTGTCTCTATTATATTATGACAGACCAGCTAGATCTACTGTCTCTATTATATTATGACAGACCAGCTAGATCTACTGTCTCTTTGTCTCTATTATATTATGACATACCAGCTAGATCTACTGTCTCTATTATATTATGACAGACCAGCTAGATCTACTGTCTCTATTATATTATGACAGACCAGCTAAATCTACTGTCTCTATGTCTCTATTATATTATGACATACCAGCTGGATCTTCTGTCTCTATTATATTATGACATACCAGCTAGATGTACTGTCTCTATTATATTATGACAGACCAGCTAGATCTACTGTCTCTATTATATTATGACAGACAAGCTAGACCTACTGTCTCGATTGTATTATGACAGACCAGCTAAATCTACTGTCTCTATTATATTTTGACAGATCAGGTAGATCTACTGTCTCTATTGTATTATGACAGACCAGCTAGATCTACTGTCTCTATTATATTATGACAGACCAGCTAGACCTACTGTCTCGATTGTATTATGACAGACCAGCTAAATCTACTGTCTCTATTATATTTTGACAGACCAGCTAAATCTACTTTCTCAATTATATTATGACAGACCAGCTAAATCTACTGTATCTATTATATTATGACAGACCAGCTAGATCTTCTGTCTCTATTATATTATGACATACCAGCTAGATCTACTGTCTCTATTATATTATGACAGACCAGCTAGATCTACTGTCTCTTTTATATTATGACAGACCAGCTAGACCTACTGTCTCGATTGAATTATTACAGACCACCAAAATCTACTGTCTCTATTATATTATGACAGACCAGCTAGATCTACTGTCTCTATTATATTATGACAGACCAGCTATATCTACTGTCTCTTTGTCTCTATTATATTATGACATACCAGCTAGATCTACTGTCTCTATTATATTATGACAGACCAGCTAGATCTACTGTCTCTATTATATTATGACAGACCACCAAAATCTACTGTCTCTATTATATTATGACAGACCAGCTAGATCTACTGTCTCTATTATATTATGACAGACCAGCTAGATCTACTGTCTCTTTGTCTCTATTATATTATGACATACCAGCTAGATCTACTGTCTCTATTATATTATGACAGACCAGCTAGATCTACTGTCTCTATTATATTATGACAGACCAGCTAGATCTACTGTCTCTATTATGTTAAGACAGACCAGCTAAATCTACTGTCTCTGTGTCTCTATTATATTACGACAGACCAGCTAGATCTACTGTCTCTATTGTATTATGACAGACCAGCTAGATCTACTGTCTCTATTATATTATGACAGACCAGCTAGATCTACTGTCTCTATGTCTCTATTATATTATGACATACCAGCTAGATCTACTGTCTCTATTATATTATGACAGACCAGCTAGATCTGCTGTCTCTATTATATTATGACAGACCAGCTAAATCTACTGTCTCTATGTCTCTATTATATTATGACATACCAGCTGGATCTTCTGTCTCTATTATATTATGACATACCAGCTAGATGTACTGTCTCTATTATATTATGACAGACCAGCTAGATCTACTGTCTCTATTATATTATGACAGACAAGCTAGACCTACTGTCTCGATTGTATTATGACAGACCAGCTAAATCTACTGTCTCTATTGTATTTTGACAGATCAGGTAGATCTACTGTCTCTATTGTATTATGACAGACCAGCTAGATCTACTGTCTCTATTATATTATGACAGACCAGCTAGACCTACTGTCTCGATTGTATTATGACAGACCAGCTAAATCTACTGTCTCTATTATATTTTGACAGACCAGCTAAATCTACTTTCTCAATTATATTATGACAGACCAGCTAAATCTACTGTATCTATTATATTATGACAGACCAGCTAGATCTTCTGTCTCTATTATATTATGACATACCAGCTAGATCTACTGTCTCTATTATATTATGACAGACCAGCTAGATCTACTGTCTCTTTTATATTATGACAGACCAGCTAGACCTACTGTCTCGATTGAATTATTACAGACCACCAAAATTTACTGTCTCTATTATATTATGACAGACCAGCTAGATCTACTGTCTCTATTATATTATGACAGACCAGCTAGATCTACTGTCTCTTTGTCTCTATTATATTATGACATACCAGCTAGATCTACTGTCTCTATTATATTATGACAGACCAGCTAGATCTACTGTCTCTATTATATTATGACAGACCAGCTAAATCTACTGTCTCTATGTCTCTATTATATTACGACATACCAGCTGGATCTTCTGTCTCTATTATATTATGACATACCAGCTAGATCTACTGTCTCTATTATATTATGACAGACCAGCTAGATCTACTGTCTCTATTATATTATGACAGACAAGCTAGACCTACTGTCTCGATTGTATTATGACAGACAAGCTAGACCTACTGTCTCGATTGTATTATGACAGACCAGCTAAATCTACTGTCTCTATTATATTTTGACAGATCAGGTAGATCTACTGTCTCTATTGTATTATGACAGACCAGCTAGATCTACTGTCTCTATTATATTATGACAGACCAGCTAGACCTACTGTCTCGATTGTATTATGACAGACCAGCTAAATCTACTGTCTCTATTATATTTTGACAGACCAGCTAAATCTACTTTCTCAATTATATTATGACAGACCAGCTAAATCTACTGTATCTATTATATTATGACAGACCAGCTAGATCTTCTGTCTCTATTATATTATGACATACCAGCTAGATCTACTGTCTCTATTATATTATGACAGACCAGCTAGATCTACTGTCTCTTTTATATTATGACAGACCAGCTAGACCTACTGTCTCGATTGAATTATTACAGACCACCAAAATCTACTGTCTCTATTATATTATGACAGACCAGCTAGATCTACTGTCTCTATTATATTATGACAGACCAGCTAGATCTACTGTCTCTTTGTCTCTATTATATTATGACATACCAGCTAGATCTACTGTCTCTATTATATTATGACAGACCAGCTAGATCTACTGTCTCTATTATATTATGACAGACCAGCTAAATCTACTGTCTCTATGTCTCTATTATATTACGACATACCAGCTGGATCTTCTGTCTCTATTATATTATGACATACCAGCTAGATCTACTGTCTCTATTATATTATGACAGACCAGCTAGATCTACTGTCTCTATTATATTATGACAGACAAGCTAGACCTACTGTCTCGATTGTATTATGACAGACCAGCTAAATCTAATGTCTCTATTATATTTTGAAAGACCAGGTAGATCTACTGTCTCTATTGTATTATGACAGACCAGCTAGATCTACTGTCTCTATTATATTATGACAGACCAGCTAGACCTACTGTCTCGATTGTATTATGACAGACCAGCTAAATCTACTGTCTCTATTATATTTTGACAGACCAGCTAGATCTACTCTATCTATTATATTATGACAGACCAGCTAAATCTACTCTATCTATGTCCCTATGTCTCTATTATATTATGACAGACCAGCTAGATCTACTGTCTCTATTATGTTAAGACAGACCAGCTAAATCTACTGTCTCTGTGTCTCTATTATATTACGACAGACCAGCTAGATCTACTGTCTCTATTGTATTATGACAGACCAGCTAGATCTACTGTCTCTATGTCTCTATTATATTATGACATACCAGCTAGATCTACTGTCTCTATTATATTATGACAGACCAGCTAGATCTACTGTCTCTATTATATTATGACAGACCAGCTAAATCTACTGTCTCTATGTCTCTATTATATTATGACATACCAGCTGGATCTTCTGTCTCTATTATATTATGACATATCAGCTAGATGTACTGTCTCTATTATATTATGACAGACCAGCTAGATCTACTGTCTCTATTATGTTAAGACAGACCAGCTAAATCTACTGTCTCTGTGTCTCTATTATATTACGACAGACCAGCTAGATCTACTGTCTCTATTGTATTATGACAGACCAGCTAGATCTACTGTCTCTATTATATTATGACAGACCAGCTAGATCTACTGTCTCTATGTCTCTATTATATTATGACATACCAGCTAGATCTACTGTCTCTATTATATTATGACAGACCAGCTAGATCTACTGTCTCTATTATATTATGACAGACCAGCTAAATCTACTGTCTCTATGTCTCTATTATATTATGACATACCAGCTGGATCTTCTGTCTCTATTATATTATGACATACCAGCTAGATGTACTGTCTCTATTATATTATGACAGACCAGCTAGATCTACTGTCTCTATTATATTATGACAGACCAGCTAGATCTACTGTCTCTATTATAATATGACAGACCAGCTAAATCTACTGTCTCTATGTCTCTATTATATTATGACATACCAGCTGGATCTTCTGTCTCTATTATATTATGACATACCAGCTAGATCTACTGTCTCTATTATATTATGACAGACCAGCTAGATCTACTGTCTCTATTATATTATGACAGACATGCTAGACCTACTGTCTCGATTGTATTATGACAGACCAGCTAAATCTACTGTCTCTATTATATTTTGACAGACTTGGTAGATCTACTGTCTCTATTGTATTATGACAGACCAGCTAGATCTACTGTCTCTATTATATTATGACAGACCAGCTAGACCTACTGTCTCGATTGTATTATGACAGACCAGCTAAATCTACTGTCTCTATTATATTTTGACAGACCAGCTAAATCTACTTTCTCAATTATATTATGACAGACCAGCTAAATCTACTGTATCTATGTCTCTATGTCTCTATTGGCCCTGTCCGGGGGTGTCCTCGGAGTGGGCCACAGTGTCTCCTGACCCCTCCTGTCTCAGCCTCCAGTATTTATGCTGCAGTAGTTTATGTGTCGGGGGGCTAGGGTCAGTTTGTTATATCTGGAGTACTTCTCCTGTCCTATTCGGTGTCCTGTGTGAATCTAAGTGTGCGTTATCTAATTCTCTCCTTCTCTCTTTCTCTCTCTCGGAGGACCTGAGCCCTAGGACCATGCCCCAGGACTACCTGACATGATGACTCCTTGCTGTCCCCAGTCCACCTGGCTGTGCTGCTGCTCCAGTTTCAACTGTTCTGCCTTATTATTATTCGACCATGCTGGTCATTTATGAACATTTGAACATCTTGGTCATGTTCTGTTATAATCTCCACCCGGCACAGCCAGAAGAGGACTGGCCATCCCACATATGCTCTCTCTAATTCTCTCTTTCTTTCTCTCTCTCGGAGGACCTGAGCCCTAGGACCATGCCCCAGGAATACCTGACATGATGACTCCTTGCTGTCCCCAGTCCACCTGACTGTGCTGCTGCTCCAGTTTCAACTATTCTGCCTTATTATTATTCGACCATGCTGGTCATTTATGAACATTTGAACATCTTGACCATGTTTTGTTATAATCTCCACCCGGCACAGCCAGAAGAGGACTGGCCACCCCACATAGCCTGGTTCCTCTCTAGGTTACTTCCTAGGTTTTGGCCTTTCTAGGGAGTTTTTCCTAGCCACCGTGCTTCTACACCTGCATTGCTTGCTGTTTGGGGTTTTAGGCTGGGTTTCTGTACAGCACTTTGAGATATCAGCTGATGTACGAAGGGCTATATAAATAAATTTGATTTGATTTGATATTGTATTATGACAGACCAGCTAGATCTACTGTCTCTATTATATTATGGCAGACCAGCTAGATCTACTGTCTCGAATGTATTATGACAGACCAGCTAGATCTACTGTCTCTATTATATTATGACAGACCAGCTAGATCTACTGTCTCTATTATATTATGACAGACCAGCTAGATCTTCTGTCTCTATTATATTATGACATACCAGCTAGATCTACTGTCTCTATTATATTATGACAGACCAGCTAGATCTACTGTCTCTTTTATATTATGACAGACCAGCTAGACCTACTGTCTCGATTGTATTATGACAGACCAGCTAAATCTACTGTCTCTATTATATTATGACAGACCAGGTAGATCTACTGTCTATTTTGTATTATGACAGACCAGCTATATCTACTGTCTCTATTATATTACGACAGACCAGCTAGATCTACTGTCTCTATTGTATTATGACAGACCAGCTAGATCTACTGTCTCTATGTCTCTATTATATTATGACATACCAGCTAGATCTACTGTCTCTATTATATTATGACAGACCAGCTAGATCTACTGTCTCTATTATATTATGACAGACCAGCTAAATCTACTGTCTCTATGTCTCTATTATATTATGACATACCAGCTGGATCTTCTGTCTCTATTATATTATGACATATCAGCTAGATGTACTGTCTCTATTATATTATGACAGACCAGCTAGATCTACTGTCTCTATTATGTTAAGACAGACCAGCTAAATCTACTGTCTCTGTGTCTCTATTATAGTACGACAGACCAGCTAGATCTACTGTCCCTATTGTATTATGACAGACCAGCTAGATCTACTGTCTCTTTTATATTATGACAGACCAGCTAGATCTACTGTCTCTATGTCTCTATTATATTATGACATACCAGCTAGATCTACTGTCTCTATTATATTATGACAGACCAGCTAGATCTACTGTCTCTATTATATTATGACAGACCAGCTAAATCTACTGTCTCTATGTCTCTATTATATTATGACATACCAGCTGGATCTTCTGTCTCTATTATATTATGACATACCAGCTAGATCTACTGTCTCTATTATATTATGACAGACCAGCTAGATCTACTGTCTCTATTATATTATGACAGACATGCTAGACCTACTGTCTCGATTGTATTATGACAGACCAGCTAAATCTACTGTCTCTATTATATTTTGACAGACTTGGTAGATCTACTGTCTCTATTGTATTATGACAGACCAGCTAGATCTACTGTCTCTATTATATTATGACAGACCAGCTAGACCTACTGTCTCGATTGTATTATGACAGACCAGCTAAATCTACTGTCTCTATTATATTTTGACAGACCAGCTAAATCTACTTTCTCAATTATATTATGACAGACCAGCTAAATCTACTGTATCTATGTCTCTATGTCTCTATTGGCCCTGTCCGGGGGTGTCCTCGGAGTGGGCCACAGTGTCTCCTGACCCCTCCTGTCTCAGCCTCCAGTATTTATGCTGCAGTAGTTTATGTGTCGGGGGGCTAGGGTCAGTTTGTTATATCTGGAGTACTTCTCCTGTCCTATTCGGTGTCCTGTGTGAATCTAAGTGTGCGTTATCTAATTCTCTCCTTCTCTCTTTCTCTCTCTCGGAGGACCTGAGCCCTAGGACCATGCCCCAGGACTACCTGACATGATGACTCCTTGCTGTCCCCAGTCCACCTGGCTGTGCTGCTGCTCCAGTTTCAACTGTTCTGCCTTATTATTATTCGACCATGCTGGTCATTTATGAACATTTGAACATCTTGGTCATGTTCTGTTATAATCTCCACCCGGCACAGCCAGAAGAGGACTGGCCATCCCACATATGCTCTCTCTAATTCTCTCTTTCTTTCTCTCTCTCGGAGGACCTGAGCCCTAGGACCATGCCCCAGGAATACCTGACATGATGACTCCTTGCTGTCCCCAGTCCACCTGACTGTGCTGCTGCTCCAGTTTCAACTATTCTGCCTTATTATTATTCGACCATGCTGGTCATTTATGAACATTTGAACATCTTGACCATGTTTTGTTATAATCTCCACCCGGCACAGCCAGAAGAGGACTGGCCACCCCACATAGCCTGGTTCCTCTCTAGGTTTCTTCCTAGGTTTTGGCCTTTCTAGGGAGTTTTTCCTAGCCACCGTGCTTCTACACCTGCATTGCTTGCTGTTTGGGGTTTTAGGCTGGGTTTCTGTACAGCACTTTGAGATATCAGCTGATGTACGAAGGGCTATATAAATAAATTTGATTTGATTTGATATTGTATTATGACAGACCAGCTAGATCTACTGTCTCTATTATATTATGGCAGACCAGCTAGATCTACTGTCTCGAATGTATTATGGCAGACCAGCTAGATCTACTGTCTCTATTATATTATGACAGACCAGCTAGATCTACTGTCTCTATTATATTATGACAGACCAGCTAGATCTTCTGTCTCTATTATATTATGACATACCAGCTAGATCTACTGTCTCTATTATATTATGACAGACCAGCTAGATCTACTGTCTCTTTTATATTATGACAGACCAGCTAGACCTACTGTCTCGATTGTATTATGACAGACCAGCTAAATCTACTGTCTCTATTATATTATGACAGACCAGGTAGATCTACTGTCTATTTTGTATTATGACAGACCAGCTATATCTACTGTCTCTATTATATTATGACAGACCAGCTAGATCTACTGTCTCTATGTCTCTATTATATTATGCCATACCAGCTAGATCTACTGTCTCTATTATATTATGACAGACAAGCTAGACCTACTGTCTTGATTGTATTATGACAGACCAGATAAATCTACTGTCTCTATTATATATTGACAGACCAGGTAGATCTACTGTCTCTATTGTATTATGACAGACCAGCTATATCTACTGTCTCTATTATATTATGACAGACCAGCTAGACCTACTGTCTCGATTGTATTATGACAGACCAGCTAAATCTACTGTCTCGATTATATTTTGACAGACCAGCTAGATCTACTGTCTCTATTATATTATGACAGACCAGCTAGATCTACTGTCTCTATTATAATATGACAGACCAGCTAAATCTACTGTCTCTATGTCTCTATTATATTATGACATACCAGCTGGATCTTCTGTCTCTATTATATTATGACATACCAGCTAGATCTACTGTCTCTATTATATTATGACAGACCAGCTAGATCTACTGTCTCTATTATATTATGACAGACCAGCTAGATCTACTGTCTCTATTATATTATGACAGACCAGCTAGATCTACTGTCTCTATGTCTCTATTATATTATGACATACCAGCTAGATCTACTGTCTCTATTATATTATGACAGACCAGCTAGATCTACTGTCTCTATTATATTATGACAGACCAGCTAAATCTACTGTCTCTATGTCTCTATTATATTATGACATACCAGCTGGATCTTCTGTCTCTATTATATTATGACATACCAGCTAGATGTACTGTCTCTATTATATTATGACAGACCAGCTAGATCTACTGTCTCTATTATATTATGACAGACCAGCTAGATCTACTGTCTCTATTATAATATGACAGACCAGCTAAATCTACTGTCTCTATGTCTCTATTATATTATGACATACCAGCTGGATCTTCTGTCTCTATTATATTATGATATACCAGCTAAATCTACTGTCTCTATTATATTTTGACAGACTTGGTAGATCTACTGTCTCTATTGTATTATGACAGACCAGCTAGATCTACTGTCTCTATTATATTATGACAGACCAGCTAGACCTACTGTCTCGATTGTATTATGACAGACCAGCTAAATCTACTGTCTCTATTATATTTTGACAGACCAGCTACATCTACTTTCTCAATTATATTATGACAGACCAGCTAAATCTACTGTATCTATGTCTCTATGTCTCTATTGGCCCTGTCCGGGGGTGTCCTCGGAGTGGGCCACAGTGTCTCCTGACCCCTCCTGTCTCAGCCTCCAGTATTTATGCTGCAGTAGTTTATGTGTCGGGGGGCTAGGGTCAGTTTGTTATATCTGGAGTACTTCTCCTGTCCTATTCGGTGTCCTGTGTGAATCTAAGTGTGCGTTATCTAATTCTCTCCTTCTCTCTTTCTCTCTCTCGGAGGACCTGAGCCCTAGGACCATGCCCCAGGACTACCTGACATGATGACTCCTTGCTGTCCCCAGTCCACCTGGCTGTGCTGCTGCTCCAGTTTCAACTGTTCTGCCTTATTATTATTCGACCATGCTGGTCATTTATGAACATTTGAACATCTTGGTCATGTTCTGTTATAATCTCCACCCGGCACAGCCAGAAGAGGACTGGCCATCCCACATATGCTCTCTCTAATTCTCTCTTTCTTTCTCTCTCTCGGAGGACCTGAGCCCTAGGACCATGCCCCAGGAATACCTGACATGATGACTCCTTGCTGTCCCCAGTCCACCTGACTGTGCTGCTGCTCCAGTTTCAACTATTCTGCCTTATTATTATTCGACCATGCTGGTCATTTATGAACATTTGAACATCTTGACCATGTTTTGTTATAATCTCCACCCGGCACAGCCAGAAGAGGACTGGCCACCCCACATAGCCTGGTTCCTCTCTAGGTTTCTTCCTAGGTTTTGGCCTTTCTAGGGAGTTTTTCCTAGCCACCGTGCTTCTACACCTGCATTGCTTGCTGTTTGGGGTTTTAGGCTGGGTTTCTGTACAGCACTTTGAGATATCAGCTGATGTACGAAGGGCTATATAAATAAATTTTATTTGATTTGATATTGTATTATGACAGACCAGCTAGATCTACTGTCTCTATTATATTATGGCAGACCAGCTAGATCTACTGTCTCGAATGTATTATGACAGACCAGCTAGATCTACTGTCTCTATTATATTATGACAGACCAGCTAGATCTACTGTCTCTATTATATTATGACAGACCAGCTAGATCTTCTGTCTCTATTATATTATGACATACCAGCTAGATCTACTGTCTCTATTATATTATGACAGACCAGCTAGATCTACTGTCTCTTTTATATTATGACAGACCAGCTAGACCTACTGTCTCGATTGTATTATGACAGACCAGCTAAATCTACTGTCTCTATTATATTATGACAGACCAGGTAGATCTACTGTCTATTTTGTATTATGACAGACCAGCTATATCTACTGTCTCTATTATATTATGACAGACCAGCTAGATCTACTGTCTCTATGTCTCTATTATATTATGCCATACCAGCTAGATCTACTGTCTCTATTATATTATGACAGACAAGCTAGACCTACTGTCTCGATTGTATTATGACAGACCAGATAAATCTACTGTCTCTATTATATATTGACAGACCAGGTAGATCTACTGTCTCTATTGTATTATGACAGACCAGCTAGATCTACTGTCTCTATTATATTATGACAGACCAGCTAGACCTACTGTCTCGATTGTATTATGACAGACCAGCTAAATCTACTGTCTCGATTATATTTTGACAGACCAGCTAGATCTACTTTGTCTATTATATTATGACAGACCAGCTAAATCTACTCTATCTATGTCTCTATGTCTCTATTATATTATGACATACCAGCTAGATCTACTGTCTCTATTATGTTAAGACAGACCAGCTAAATCTACTGTCTCTGTGTCTCTATTATATTACGACAGACCAGCTGGATCTACTGTCTCTATTGTATTATGACAGACCAGCTAGATCTACTGTCTATTATATTATGACAGACCAGCTAGATCTACTGTCTATATTATGTTAAGACAGACCAGCTAAATCTACTGTCTCTGTGTCTCTATTATATTACGACAGACCAGCTAGATCTACTGTCTTGAGTGTATTATGACAGACCAGCTAGATCTACTGTCTCTATTGTATTATGAAGGACCAGCTAGATCTACTGTCTCTATTATATTATGGCAGACCAGCTAGATCTACTGTCTCGAGTGTATTATGACAGACCAGCTAGATCTACTGTCTCGATTGTATTATGACAGACCAGCTAAATCTACTGTCTCTATTATTTTTTGACAGACCAGCTAGATCTACTTTCTCTATTATATTATGACAGACCAGCTAAATCTGCTCTATCAATGTCTCTATGTCTCTATTATATTATGACAGACCAGCTAGATCTACTGTCTCTGTTATGTTAAGACAGACCAGCTAAATCTACTGTCTCTATTATGTTAAGACAGACCATCTAAATCTACTGTCTCTGTGTCTCTTTTATATTACGACAGACCAGCTAGATCTACTGTCTCTATTGTATTATGACAGACCAGCTAGATCTACTGTCTCTATTATATTATGGCAGACCAGCTAGATCTACTGTCTCGATTGTATTATGACAGACCAGCTAGATCTACTGTCTCTATTGTATTATGACAGACCAGCTAGATCTACTGTCTCGACTGTATTATGACAGACCAGCTAGATCTACTGTCTCTATTATATTATGACAGACCAGCTAAATCTACTGTCTCTATTATATTTTGACAGACCAGGTAGATCTACTGTCTCTATTGTATTATGACAGACCAGCTAGATCTACTGTCTCTGTTATGTTAAGACAGACGAGCTAAATCTACTGTCTCTGTGTCTCTATTATATTACGACAGACCAGCTAGATCTACTGTCTCTATTGTATTATGACAGACCAGCTAGATCTACTGTCTCTATTATGTTAAGACAGACCAGCTAGATCTACTGTCTCGATTGTATTATGACAGACCAGCTAAATCTACTGTCTCTATTATATTTTGACAGACCAGCTAGATCTACTTTCTCTATTATATTATGACAGACCAGCTAAATCTGCTCTATCAATGTCTCTATGTCTCTATTATATTATGACAGACCAGCTAGATCTACTGTCTCTGTTATGTTAAGACAGACCAGCTAAATCTACTGTCTCTATTATGTTAAGACAGACCATCTAAATCTACTGTCTCTGTGTCTCTTTTATATTACGACAGACCAGCTAGATCTACTGTCTCTATTGTATTATGACAGACCAGCTAGATCTACTGTCTCTATTATATTATGGCAGACCAGCTAGATCTACTGTCTCGATTGTATTATGACAGACCAGCTAGATCTACTGTCTCTATTGTATTATGACAGACCAGCTAGATCTACTGTCTCGACTGTATTATGACAGACCAGCTAGATCTACTGTCTCTATTATATTATGACAGACCAGCTAAATCTACTGTCTCTATTGTATTATGACAGACCGGCTAGATCTACTGTCTCTATTGTATTATGGCAGACCAGCTAAATCTACTCTATCTATGTCTCTATGTCTCTATTATATTATGACAGACCAGCTAGATCTTCTGTCTCTATTATATTATGACAGACCAGCTAGACCTTCTGTCTCGATTGTAATATGACAGACAAGCTAGACCTACTGTCTCGATTGTATTATGACAGACCAGCTAAATCTACTGTCTCTATTATATTTTGACAGACCAGGTAGATCTACTGTCTCTATTGTATTATGACAGACCAGCTAGATCTACTGTCTCTATAATATTATGACAGACCAGCTAGATCTACTGTCTCTGTTATGTTAAGACAGACGAGCTAAATCTACTGTCTCTGTGTCTCTATTATATTACGACAGACCAGCTAGATCTACTGTCTCTATTGTATTATGACAGACCAGCTAGATCTACTGTCCCTATTATATTATGACAGACCAGCTAGATCTACTGTCTCTATTATGTTAAGACAGACCAGCTAAATCTACTGTCTCTGTGTCTCTATTATATTAAGACAGACCAGCTAGATCTACCTTCTCTATTGTATTATGACAGACCAGCTAGATCTACTGTCTCTATTATATTATGGCAGACCAGCTAGATCTACTGTCTCGATTGTATTATGACAGACCAGCTAGATCTACTGTCTCTATTGTATTATGACAGACCAGCTAGATCTACTGTCTCGACTGTATTATGACAGACCAGCTAGATCTACTGTCTCTATTATATTATGACAGACCAGCTAAATCTACTGTCTCTATTGTATTATGACAGACCAGCTAAATCTACTCTATCTATGTCTCTATGTCTCTATTATATTATGACAGACCAGCTAGATCTTCTGTCTCTATTATATTATGACAGACCAGCTAGACGTTCTGTCTCGATTGTAATATGACAGACAAGCTAGACCTACTGTCTCGATTGTATTATGACAGACCAGCTAAATCTAATGTCTCTATTATATTTTGACAGACCAGGTAGATCTACTGTCTCTATTGTATTATGACAGACCAGCTAGATCTACTGTCTCTATAATATTATGACAGACCAGCTAGATCTACTGTCTCTGTTATGTTAAGACAGACAAGCTAAATCTACTGTCTCTGTGTCTCTATTATATTACGACAGACCAGCTAGATCTACTGTCTCTATTGTATTATGACAGACCAGCTATATCTACTGTCCCTATTATATTATGACAGACCAGCTAGATCTACTGTCTCTATTATGTTAAGACAGACCAGCTAAATCTACTGTCTCTGTGTCTCTATTATATTAAGACAGACCAGCTAGATCTACCTTCTCTATTGTATTATGACAGACCAGCTAGATCTACTGTCTCTTTTATATTATGGCAGACCAGCTAGATCCACTGTCTCGATTGTATTATGACAGACCAGCTAGATCTACTGTCTCTATTGTATTATGACAGACCAGCTAGATCTACTGTCTCGACTGTATTATGACAGACCAGCTAGATCTACTGTCTCTATTATATTATGACAGACCAGCTAAATCTACTGTCTCTATTGTATTATGACAGGCCGGCTAGATCTACTGTCTCTATTGTATTATGACAGACCAGCTAAATCTACTGTTTCTATGTCTCTATTATATTATGACATACCAGCTAGATCTTCTGTCTCTATTATATTATGACAGACCACCTAGACCTTCTGTCTCGATTGTATTATAACAGAAAAGCTAGACTTACTGTCTCGATTGTATTATGACAGACCAGCTAAATCTACTGTCTCTATTATATTTTGACAGACCAGGTAGATCTACTGTCTCTATTGTATTATGACAGAACAGCTAGATCTACTGTCTCTATTATATTATGACAGACCAGCTAGACCTACTGTCTCGATTGTATTATGACAGACCAGCCTAAATCTACTGTCTCTATTATATTTTGACAGACCAGCTAGATCTACTTTCTCTATTATATTATGACAGACCAGCTAAATCTACTCTATCCTTGTCTCTATGTCTCTATTATATTATGACAGACCAGCTAAATCTACTCTATCCTTGTCTCTATGTCTCTATTATGTTAAGACAGACCAGCTAAATCCACTGTCTCTGTGTCTCCTTTATATTTCGACATACCAGCTAGATCTACTGTCTCTATTGTATTATGACAGACCAGCTAGATCTACTGTCTCTATTATATTATGACAGACCAGCTAGATCTACTGTCTCTATTATGTTAAGACAGACCAGCTAAATCTACTGTCTCTGTGTCTCTATTATATTACGACAGACCAGCTAGATCTACTGTCTCTATTGTATTATGACAGACCAGCTAGATCTACTGTCTCTATTATATTATGACAGACCAGCTAGACCTACTGTCTCGATTGTATTATGACAGACCAGCTAAATCTACTGTCTCTATTATATTTTGACAGACCAGCTAGATCTACTTTCTCTATTATATTATGACAGACCAGCTAAATCTACTCTATCTTAGTCTCTATGTCTCTATTGTATTATGACAGACCAGCTAGATCTACTGTCTCTATTATATTATGACAGACCAGCTAGATCTACTGTCTCTATTATGTTAAGACAGACCAGCTAAATCTACTGTCTCTGTGTCTCTATTATATTATGACAGACCAGCTAGATCTACTGTCTCTATTGTATTATGACAGACCAACTAGATCTACTGTCTCTATTATATTATGGCAGACCAGCTAGATCTACTGTCTCTATTGTATTATGACAGACCAGCTAGATCTACTGTCTCTATTGTATTATGACAGACCAGCTAGATCTACTGTCTCGACTGTATTATGACAGACCGGCTAGATCTACTGTCTCTATTGTATTATGACATACCAGCTAAATCTACTGTCTTTATGTCTCTATTATATTATGACATACCAGCTAGATCTTCTGTCTCTATTATATTATGACAGACCAGCTAGACCTTCTGTCTCGATTGTATTATGACAGACCAGCCAAATCTACTGTCTCTATTACATTTTGATAGACCAGGTAGATCTACTGTCTTTATTGTATAATGACAGACCAGCTAGATCTACTGTCCTGATTGTATTATGTCAGACCAGCTAGATCTACTGTCTCTATTATATTATGACAGACCAGCTAGATCTACTGTCTCTATTATGTTAAGACAGACCATCTAAATCTACTGTCTCTGTGTCTCTTTTATATTACGACAGACCAGCTAGATTTACTGTCTCTATTGTATTATGACAGACCAGCTAGATCTACTGTCTCTATTATATTATGGCAGACCAGCTAGATCTACTGTCTCGATTGTATTATGACAGACCAGCTAGATCTACTGTCTCTATTGTATTATGACAGACCAGCTAGATCTACTGTCTCGACTGTATTATGACAGACCAGCTAGATCTACTGTCTCTATTATATTATGACAGACCAGCTAAATCTACTGTCTCTATTATATTTTGACAGACCAGCTAGATCTACTTTCTCTATTATATTATGACAGACCAGCTAAATCTACTCTATCCATGTCTCTATGTCTCTATTATATTATGACAGACCAGCTAGATTTACTGTCTCTATTATGTTAAGACAGACCAGCTAAATCCACTGTCTCTGTGTCTCCTTTATATTTCGACATACCAGCTAGATCTACTGTCTCTATTATATTATGACAGACCAGCTAGATCTACTGTCTCTATTATGTTAAGACAGACCAGCTAAATCTACTGTCTCTGTGTCTCTATTATATTACGACAGACCAGCTAGATCTACTGTCTCTATTGTATTATGACAGACCAGCTAGATCTACTGTCTCTATTATATTATGACAGACCAGCTAGACCTACTGTCTCGATTGTATTATGACAGACCAGCTAAATCTACTGTCTCTATTATATTTTGACAGACCAGCTAGATCTACTTTCTCTATTATATTATGACAGACCAGCTAAATCTACTCTATCTTAGTCTCTATGTCTCTATTGTATTATGACAGACCAGCTAGATCTACTGTCTCTATTATATTATGACAGACCAGCTAGATCTACTGTCTCTATTATGTTAAGACAGACCAGCTAAATCTACTGTGTCTGTGTCTCTATTATATTACGACAGACCAGCTAGATCTACTGTCTCTATTGTATTATGACAGACCAGCTAGATCTACTGTCTCTATTATATTATGGCAGACCAGCTAGATCTACTGTCTCTATTGTATTATGACAGACCAGCTAGATCTACTGTCTCTATTGTATTATGACAGACCAGCTAGATCTACTGTCTCGACTGTATTATGACAGACCGGCTAGATCTACTGTCTCTATTGTATTATGACAGACCAGCTAAATCTACTGTCTCTATTATATTTTGACAGACCAGCTAGATCTACTTTCTCTATTATATTATGACAGACCAGCTAAATCTACTCTATCCATGTCTCTATGTCTCTATTATATTATGACAGACCAGCTAGATTTACTGTCTCTATTATGTTAAGACAGACCAGCTAAATCCACTGTCTCTGTGTCTCCTTTATATTTCGACATACCAGCTAGATCTACTGTCTCTATTGTATTATGACAGACCAGCTAGATCTACTGTCTCTATTATATTATGACAGACCAGCTAGATCTACTGTCTCTATTATGTTAAGACAGACCAGCTAAATCTACTGTCTCTGTGTCTCTATTATATTACGACAGACCAGCTAGATCTACTGTCTCTATTGTATTATGACAGACCAGCTAGATCTACTGTCTCTATAATATTATGACAGACCATCTAGACCTACTGTCTCGATTGTATTATGACAGACCAGCTAAATCTACTGTCTCTATTATATTTTGACAGACCAGCTAGATCTACTTTCTCTATTATATTATGACAGACCAGCTAAATCTACTCTATCTTAGTCTCTATGTCTCTATTGTATTATGACAGACCAGCTAGATCTACTGTCTCTATTATATTATGACAGACCAGCTAGATCTACTGTCTCTATTATGTTAAGACAGACCAGCTAAATCTACTGTGTCTGTGTCTCTATTATATTACGACAGACCAGCTAGATCTACTGTCTCTATTGTATTATGACAGACCAGCTAGATCTACTGTCTCTATTATATTATGGCAGACCAGCTAGATCTACTGTCTCTATTGTATTATGACAGACCAGCTAGATCTACTGTCTCTATTGTATTATGACAGACCAGCTAGATCTACTGTCTCGACTGTATTATGACAGACCGGCTAGATCTACTGTCTCTATTGTATTATGACATACCAGCTAAATCTACTGTCTTTATGTCTCTATTATATTATGACATACCAGCTAGATCTTCTGTCTCTATTATATTATGACAGACCAGCTAGACCTTCTGTCTCGATTGTATTATGACAGACCAGCCAAATCTACTGTCTCTATTACATTTTGATAGACCAGGTAGATCTACTGTCTTTATTGTATAATGACAGACCAGCTAGATCTACTGTCCTGATTGTATTATGTCAGACCAGCTAGATCTACTGTCTCTATTATATTATGACAGACCAGCTAGATCTACTGTCTCTATTATGTTAAGACAGACCATCTAAATCTACTGTCTCTGTGTCTCTTTTATATTACGACAGACCAGCTAGATCTACTGTCTCTATTGTATTATGACAGACCAGCTAGATCTACTGTCTCTATTATATTATGGCAGACCAGCTAGATCTACTGTCTCGATTGTATTATGACAGACCAGCTAGATCTACTGTCTCTATTGTATTATGACAGACCAGCTAGATCTACTGTCTCGACTGTATTATGACAGACCAGCTAGATCTACTGTCTCTATTATATTATGACAGACCAGCTAAATCTACTGTCTCTATTGTATTATGACAGACCGGCTAGATCTACTGTCTCTATTGTATTATGACAGACCAGCTAAATCTAATCTATCTATGTCTCTATGTCTCTATTATATTTTGACAGACCAGGTAGATCTACTGTCTCTATTGTATTATGACAGACCAGCTAGATCTACTGTCTCTATAATATTATGACAGACCAGCTAGATCTACTGTCTCTGTTATGTTAAGACAGACGAGCTAAATCTACTGTCTCTGTGTCTCTATTATATTACGACAGACCAGCTAGATCTACTGTCTCTATTGTATTATGACAGACCAGCTAGATCTACTGTCCCTATTATATTATGACAGACCAGCTAGATCTACTGTCTCTATTATGTTAAGACAGACCAGCTAAATCTACTGTCTCTGTGTCTCTATTATATTAAGACAGACCAGCTAGATCTACCTTCTCTATTGTATTATGACAGACCAGCTAGATCTACTGTCTCTATTATATTATGGCAGACCAGCTAGATCTACTGTCTCGATTGTATTATGACAGACCAGCTAGATCTACTGTCTCGATTGTATTATGACAGACCAGCTAGATCTACTGTCTCGACTGTATTATGACAGACCAGCTAGATCTACTGTCTCTATTATATTATGACAGACCAGCTAAATCTAATGTCTCTATTGTATTATGACAGACCGGCTAGATCTACTGTCTCTATTGTATTATGACAGACCGGCTAGATCTACTGTCTCTATTGTATCATGACAGACCAGCTAAATCTACTGTTTCTATGTCTCTATTATATTATGACATACCAGCTAGATCTTCTGTCTCTATTGTATTATAACAGACAAGCTAGACATACTGTCTCGATTGTATTATGACAGACCAGCTAAATCTACTGTCTCTAATGTATTATGACAGACCGGCTAGATCTACTGTCTCTATTGTATTATGACAGACCAGCTAAATCTACTGTTTCTATGTCTCTATTATATTATGACAGACCAGCTAGACCTTCTGTCTCGATTGTATTATAACAGACAAGCTAGACCTACTGTCTCGATAGTATTATGACAGACCAGCTAGACCTACTGTCTCGATTGTATTATGACAGACCAGCTAAATCTACTGTCTCTATTATATTTTGACAGACCAGCTGGATCTACTTTCTCTATTATATTATGACAGACCAGCTAAATCTACTCTATCTTAGTCTCTATGTCTCTATTGTATTATGACAGACCAAATAGATCTACTGTCTCTATTATATTATGACAGACCAGCTAGATCTACTGTCTCTATTATATTTTGACAGACCAGGTAGATCTACTGTCTCGATTGTATTATGACAGACCAGCTAGATCTACTGTCTCTATTGTATTATGACAGACCAGCTAGATCTACTGTCTCGACTGTATTATGACAGACCAGCTAGATCTACTGTCTCTATTATATTATGACAGACCAGCTAAATCTACTGTCTCTATTGTATTATGACAGACCGGCTAGATCTACTGTCTCTATTGTATTATGACAGACCAGCTAAATCTACTGTTTCTATGTCTCTATTATATTATGACATACCAGCTAGATCTTCTGTCTCTATTATATTATGACAGACCACCTAGACCTTCTGTCTCGATTGTATTATAACAGACAAGCTAGACTTACTGTCTCGATTGTATTATGACAGACCAGCTAAATCTACTGTCTCTATTATATTTTGACAGACCAGGTAGATCTACTGTCTCTATTGTATTATGACAGACCAGCTAGATCTACTGTCTCTATTATATTATGACAGACCAGCTAGACCTACTGTCTCGATTGTATTATGACAGACCAGCCTAAATCTACTGTCTCTATTATATTTTGACAGACCAGCTAGATCTACTTTCTCTATTATATTATGACAGACCAGCTAAATCTACTCTATCCATGTCTCTATGTCTCTATTATATTATGACAGACCAGCTAGATCTACTGTCTCTATTATGTTAAGACAGACCAGCTAAATCCACTGTCTCTGTGTCTCTATTATATTTCGACAGACCAGCTAGATCTACTGTCTCTATTGTATTATGACAGACCAGCTAGATCTACTGTCTCTATTATATTATGACAGACCAGCTAGATCTACTGTCTCTATTATGTTAAGACAGACCAGCTAAATCTACTGTCTCTGTGTCTCTATTATATTACGACAGACCAGCTAGATCTACTGTCTCTATTGTATTATGACAGACCAGCTAGATCTACTGTCTCTATTATATTATGACAGACCAGCTAGACCTACTGTCTCGATTGTATTATGACAGACCAGCTAGATCTACTGTCTCTATTATATTATGACAGACCAGCTAAATCTACTGTCTCTATTGTATTATGACAGACCGGCTAGATCTACTGTCTCTATTGTATTATGACAGACCAGCTAGATCTACTGTCTCTATTGTATTATGACAGACCAGCTAGATCTACTGTCTCGACTGTATTATGACAGACCAGCTAGATCTACTGTCTCTATTATATTATGACAGACCAGCTAAATCTACTGTCTCTATTGTATTATGACAGACCGGCTAGATCTACTGTCTCTATTGTATTATGACAGACCAGCTAAATCTACTGTTTCTATGTCTCTATTATATTATGACATACCAGCTAGATCTTCTGTCTCTATTTTATTATGACAGACCACCTAGACCTTCTGTCTCGATTGTATTATAACAGACAAGCTAGACTTACTGTCTCGATTGTATTATGACAGACCAGCTAAATCTACTGTCTCTATTATATTTTGACAGACCAGGTAGATCTACTGTCTCTATTGTATTATGACAGACCAGCTAGATCTACTGTCTCTATTATATTATGACAGACCAGCTAGACCTACTGTCTCGATTGTATTATGACAGACCAGCCTAAATCTACTGTCTCTATTATATTTTGACAGACCAGCTAGATCTACTTTCTCTATTATATTATGACAGACCAGCTAAATCTACTCTATCCATGTCTCTATGTCTCTATTATATTATGACAGACCAGCTAGATCTACTGTCTCTATTATGTTAAGACAGACCAGCTAAATCCACTGTCTCTGTGTCTCTATTATATTTCGACAGACCAGCTAGATCTACTGTCTCTATTGTATTATGACAGACCAGCTAGATCTACTGTCTCTATTATATTATGACAGACCAGCTAGATCTACTGTCTCTATTATGTTAAGACAGACCAGCTAAATCTACTGTCTCTGTGTCTCTATTATATTACGACAGACCAGCTAGATCTACTGTCTCTATTGTATTATGACAGACCAGCTAGATCTACTGTCTCTATTATATTATGACAGACCAGCTAGACCTACTGTCTCGATTGTATTATGACAGACCAGCTAGATCTACTGTCTCTATTGTATTATGACAGACAAGCTAGATCTACTGTCTCTATTATATTATGACAGACCAGCTAGACCTACTGTCTCGATTGTATTATGACAGACCAGCTAAATCTACTGTCTCTATTATATTTTGACAGACCAGCTAGATCTACTTTCTCTATTATATTATGACAGACCAGCTAAATCTACTCTATCTTAGTCTCTATGTCTCTATTGTATTATGACAGACCAGCTAGATCTACTGTCTCTATTATATTATGACAGACCAGCTAGATCTACTGTCTCTATTATGTTAAGACAGACCAGCTAAATCTACTGTCTCTGTGTCTCTATTATATTACGACAGACCAGCTAGATCTACTGTCTCTATTGTATTATGACAGACCAGCTAGATCTACTGTCTCTATTATATTATGGCAGACCAGCTAGATCTACTGTCTCTATTGTATTATGACAGACCAGCTAGATCTACTGTCTCTATTGTATTATGACAGACCAGCTAGATCTACTGTCTCGACTGTATTATGACAGACCGGCTAGATCTACTGTCTCTATTGTATTATGACATACCAGCTAAATCTACTGTCTTTATGTCTCTATTATATTATGACATACCAGCTAGATCTTCTGTCTCTATTATATTATGACAGACCAGCTAGACCTTCTGTCTCGATTGTATTATGACAGACCAGCCAAATCTACTGTCTCTATTACATTTTGATAGACCAGGTAGATCTACTGTCTTTATTGTATAATGACAGACCAGCTAGATCTACTGTCCTGATTGTATTATGTCAGACCAGCTAGATCTACTGTCTCTATTATATTATGACAGACCAGCTAGATCTACTGTCTCTATTATGTTAAGACAGACCATCTAAATCTACTGTCTCTGTGTCTCTTTTATATTACGACAGACCAGCTAGATCTACTGTCTCTTTTGTATTATGACAGACCAGCTAGATCTACTGTCTCTATTATATTATGGCAGACCAGCTAGATCTACTGTCTCGATTGTATTATGACAGACCAGCTAGATCTACTGTCTCTATTGTATTATGACAGACCAGCTAGATCTACTGTCTCGACTGTATTATGACAGACCAGCTAGATCTACTGTCTCTATTATATTATGACAGACCAGCTAAATCTACTGTCTCTATTGTATTATGACAGACCGGCTAGATCTACTGTCTCTATTGTATTATGACAGACCAGCTAAATCTAATCTATCTATGTCTCTATGTCTCTATTATATTATGACAGACCAGCTAGATCTTCTGTCTCTATTATATTATGACAGACCAGCTAGACCTTCTGTCTCGATTGTAATATGACAGACAAGCTAGACCTACTGTCTCGATTGTATTATGACAGACCAGCTAAATCTACTGTCTCTATTATATTTTGACAGACCAGGTAGATCTACTGTCTCTATTGTATTATGACAGACCAGCTAGATCTACTGTCTCTATAATATTATGACAGACCAGCTAGATCTACTGTCTCTGTTATGTTAAGACAGACGAGCTAAATCTACTGTCTCTGTGTCTCTATTATATTACGACAGACAAGCTAGATCTACTGTCTCTATTGTATTATGACAGACCAGCTAGATCTACTGTCCCTATTATATTATGACAGACCAGCTAGATCTACTGTCTCTATTATGTTAAGACAGACCAGCTAAATCTACTGTCTCTGTGTCTCTATTATATTAAGACAGACCAGCTAGATCTACCTTCTCTATTGTATTATGACAGACCAGCTAGATCTACTGTCTCTATTATATTATGGCAGACCAGCTAGATCTACTGTCTCGATTGTATTATGACAGACCAGCTAGATCTACTGTCTCTATTGTATTATGACAGACCAGCTAGATCTACTGTCTCGACTGTATTATGACAGACCAGCTAGATCTACTGTCTCTATTATATTATGACAGACCAGCTAAATCTAATGTCTCTATTGTATTATGACAGACCGGCTAGATCTACTGTTTCTATGTCTCTATTATATTATGACAGACCAGCTAAATCTAATGTCTCTATTGTATTATGACAGACCGGCTAGATCTACTGTCTCTATTGTATTATGACAGACCAGCTAGATCTACTGTCTCGACTGTATTATGACAGACCGGCTAGATCTACTGTCTCTATTGTATTATGACATACCAGCTAAATCTACTGTCTTTATGTCTCTATTATATTATGACATACCAGCTAGATCTTCTGTCTCTATTATATTATGACAGACCAGCTAGACCTTCTGTCTCGATTGTATTATGACAGACCAGCCAAATCTACTGTCTCTATTACATTTTGATAGACCAGGTAGATCTACTGTCTTTATTGTATAATGACAGACCAGCTAGATCTACTGTCCTGATTGTATTATGTCAGACCAGCTAGATCTACTGTCTCTATTATATTATGACAGACCAGCTAGATCTACTGTCTCTATTATGTTAAGACAGACCATCTAAATCTACTGTCTCTGTGTCTCTTTTATATTACGACAGACCAGCTAGATCTACTGTCTCTATTGTATTATGACAGACCAGCTAGATCTACTGTCTCTATTATATTATGGCAGACCAGCTAGATCTACTGTCTCGATTGTATTATGACAGACCAGCTAGATCTACTGTCTCTATTGTATTATGACAGACCAGCTAGATCTACTGTCTCGACTGTATTATGACAGACCAGCTAGATCTACTGTCTCTATTATATTATGACAGACCACCTAGACCTTCTGTCTCGATTGTATTATAACAGACAAGCTAGACTTACTGTCTCGATTGTATTATGACAGACCAGCTAAATCTACTGTCTCTATTATATTTTGACAGACCAGGTAGATCTACTGTCTCTATTGTATTATGACAGACCAGCTAGATCTACTGTCTCTATTATATTATGACAGACCAGCTAGACCTACTGTCTCGATTGTATTATGACAGACCAGCCTAAATCTACTGTCTCTATTATATTTTGACAGACCAGCTAGATCTACTTTCTCTATTATATTATGACAGACCAGCTAAATCTACTCTATCCATGTCTCTATGTCTCTATTATATTATGACAGACCAGCTAGATCTACTGTCTCTATTATGTTAAGACAGACCAGCTAAATCCACTGTCTCTGTGTCTCTATTATATTTCGACAGACCAGCTAGATCTACTGTCTCTATTGTATTATGACAGACCAGCTAGATCTACTGTCTCTATTATATTATGACAGACCAGCTAGATCTACTGTCTCTATTATGTTAAGACAGACCAGCTAAATCTACTGTCTCTGTGTCTCTATTATATTACGACAGACCAGCTAGATCTACTGTCTCTATTGTATTATGACAGACCAGCTAGATCTACTGTCTCTATTATATTATGACAGACCAGCTAGACCTACTGTCTCGATTGTATTATGACAGACCAGCTAGATCTACTGTCTCTATTGTATTATGACAGACCAGCTAGATCTACTGTCTCTATTATATTATGACAGACCAGCTAAATCTACTGTCTCTATTGTATTATGACAGACCGGCTAGATCTACTGTCTCTATTGTATTATGACAGACCAGCTAGATCTACTGTCTCTATTGTATTATGACAGACCAGCTAGATCTACTGTCTCGACTGTATTATGACAGACCAGCTAGATCTACTGTCTCTATTATATTATGACAGACCAGCTAAATCTACTGTCTCTATTGTATTATGACAGACCGGCTAGATCTACTGTCTCTATTGTATTATGACAGACCAGCTAAATCTACTGTTTCTATGTCTCTATTATATTATGACATACCAGCTAGATCTTCTGTCTCTATTATATTATGACAGACCACCTAGACCTTCTGTCTCGATTGTATTATAACAGACAAGCTAGACTTACTGTCTCGATTGTATTATGACAGACTGTATTATGACAGACCAGCTAGATCTACTGTCTCTATTATATTATGACAGACCAGCTAAATCTACTGTCTCTATTGTATTATGACAGACCGGCTAGATCTACTGTCTCTATTGTATTATGACAGACCAGCTAAATCTAATCTATCTATGTCTCTATGTCTCTATTATATTATGACAGACCAGCTAGATCTTCTGTCTCTATTATATTATGACAGACCAGCTAGACCTTCTGTCTCGATTGTAATATGACAGACAAGCTAGACCTACTGTCTCGATTGTATTATGACAGACCAGCTAAATCTACTGTCTCTATTATATTTTGACAGACCAGGTAGATCTACTGTCTCTATTGTATTATGACAGACCAGCTAGATCTACTGTCTCTATAATATTATGACAGACCAGCTAGATCTACTGTCTCTGTTATGTTAAGACAGACGAGCTAAATCTACTGTCTCTGTGTCTCTATTATATTACGACAGACCAGCTAGATCTACTGTCTCTATTGTATTATGACAGACCAGCTAGATCTACTGTCCCTATTATATTATGACAGACCAGCTAGATCTACTGTCTCTATTATGTTAAGACAGACCAGCTAAATCTACTGTCTCTGTGTCTCTATTATATTAAGACAGACCAGCTAGATCTACCTTCTCTATTGTATTATGACAGACCAGCTAGATCTACTGTCTCTATTATATTATGGCAGACCAGCTAGATCTACTGTCTCGATTGTATTATGACAGACCAGCTAGATCTACTGTCTCTATTGTATTATGACAGACCAGCTAGATCTACTGTCTCGACTGTATTATGACAGACCAGCTAGATCTACTGTCTCTATTATATTATGACAGACCAGCTAAATCTAATGTCTCTATTGTATTATGACAGACCGGCTAGATCTACTGTCTCTATTGTATTATGACAGACCAGCTAAATCTACTGTTTCTATGTCTCTATTATATTATGACATACCAGCTAGATCTTCTGTCTCTATTGTATTATAACAGACAAGCTAGACCTACTGTCTCGATTGTATTATGACAGACCAGCTAAATCTACTGTCTCTATTGTATTATGACAGACCGGCTAGATCTACTGTCTCTATTGTATTATGACAGACCAGCTAAATCTACTGTTTCTATGTCTCTATTATATTATGACAGACCAGCTAGACCTTCTGTCTCGATTGTATTATAACAGACAAGCTAGACCTACTGTCTCGATAGTATTATGACAGACCAGCTAAATCTACTGTCTCTATTATATTTTGACAGACCAGGTAGATCTACTGTCTCGATTGTATTATGACAGACCAGCTAGATCTACTGTCTCTATTGTATTATGACAGACCAGCTAGATCTACTGTCTCGACTGTATTATGACAGACCAGCTAGATCTACTGTCTCTATTATATTATGACAGACCAGCTAAATCTACTGTCTCTATTGTATTATGACAGACCGGCTAGATCTACTGTCTCTATTGTATTATGACAGACCAGCTAAATCTACTCTATCTATGTCTCTATGTCTCTATTATATTATGACAGACCAGCTAGATCTTCTGTCTCTATTATATTATGACAGACCAGCTAGACCTTCTGTCTCGATTGTAATATGACAGACAAGCTAGACCTACTGTCTCGATTGTATTATGACAGACCAGCTAAATCTACTGTCTCTATTATATTTTGACAGACCAGGTAGATCTACTGTCTCTATTGTATTATGACAGACCAGCTAGATCTACTGTCTCTATAATATTATGACAGACCAGCTAGATCTACTGTCTGTTATGTTAAGACAGACGAGCTAAATCTACTGTCTCTGTGTCTCTATTATATTACGACAGACCAGCTAGATCTACTGTCTCTATTGTATTATGACAGACCAGCTAGATCTACTGTCCCTATTATATTATGACAGACCAGCTAGATCTACTGTCTCTATTATGTTAAGACAGACCAGCTAAATCTACTGTCTCTGCGTCTCTATTATATTAAGACAGACCAGCTAGATCTACCTTCTCTATTGTATTATGACAGACCAGCTAGATCTACTGTCTCTATTATATTATGGCAGACCAGCTAGATCTACTGTCTCGATTGTATTATGACAGACCAGCTAGATCTACTGTCTCTATTGTATTATGACAGACCAGCTAGATCTACTGTCTCGACTGTATTATGACAGACCAGCTAGATCTACTGTTTCTATTATATTATGACAGACCAGCTAAATCTAATGTCTCTATTGTATTATGACAGACCGGCTAGATCTACTGTCTCTATTGTATTATGACAGACCAGCTAGATCTACTGTCTCGACTGTATTATGACAGACCAGCTAGATCTACTGTCTCGATTGTATTATGACAGACCAGCTAAATCTACTGTCTCTATTATATTTTGACAGACCAGCTAGATCTACTTTCTCTATTATATTATGACAGACCAGCTAAATCTACTCTATCTTAGTCTCTATGTCTCTATTGTATTATGACAGACCAGCTAGATCTACTGTCTCTATTATATTATGACAGACCAGCTAGATCTACTGTCTCTATTATGTTAAGACAGACCAGCTAAATCTACTGTCTCTGTGTCTCTATTATATTACGACAGACCAGCTAGATCTACTGTCTCTATTGTATTATGACAGGCCAGCTAGATCTACTGTCTCTATTATATTATGGCAGACCAGCTAGATCTACTGTCTCTATTGTATTATGACAGACCAGCTAGATCTACTGTCTCTATTGTATTATGACAGACCAGCTAGATCTACTGTCTCGACTGTATTATGACAGACCGGCTAGATCTACTGTCTCTATTGTATTATGACATAACAGCTAAATCTACTGTCTTTATGTCTCTATTATATTATGACATACCAGCTAGATCTTCTGTCTCTATTATATTATGACAGACCAGCTAGACCTTCTGTCTCGATTGTATTATGACAGACCAGCCAAATCTACTGTCTCTATTACATTTTGATAGACCAGGTAGATCTACTGTCTTTATTGTATAATGACAGACCAGCTAGATCTACTGTCCTGATTGTATTATGTCAGACCAGCTAGATCTACTGTCTCTATTATATTATGACAGACCAGCTAGATCTACTGTCTCTATTATGTTAAGACAGACCATCTAAATCTACTGTCTCTGTGTCTCTTTTATATTACGACAGACCAGCTAGATCTACTGTCTCTTTTGTATTATGACAGACCAGCTAGATCTACTGTCTCTATTATATTATGGCAGACCAGCTAGATCTACTGTCTCGATTGTATTATGACAGACCAGCTAGATCTACTGTCTCTATTGTATTATGACAGACCAGCTAGATCTACTGTCTCGACTGTATTATGACAGACCAGCTAGATCTACTGTCTCTATTATATTATGACAGACCAGCTAAATCTACTGTCTCTATTGTATTATGACAGACCGGCTAGATCTACTGTCTCTATTGTATTATGACAGACCAGCTAAATCTAATCTATCTATGTCTCTATGTCTCTATTATATTATGACAGACCAGCTAGATCTTCTGTCTCTATTATATTATGACAGACCAGCTAGACCTTCTGTCTCGATTGTAATATGACAGACAAGCTAGACCTACTGTCTCGATTGTATTATGACAGACCAGCTAAATCTACTGTCTCTATTATATTTTGACAGACCAGGTAGATCTACTGTCTCTATTGTATTATGACAGACCAGCTAGATCTACTGTCTCTATAATATTATGACAGACCAGCTAGATCTACTGTCTCTGTTATGTTAAGACAGACGAGCTAAATCTACTGTCTCTGTGTCTCTATTATATTACGACAGACCAGCTAGATCTACTGTCTCTATTGTATTATGACAGACCAGCTAGATCTACTGTCCCTATTATATTATGACAGACCAGCTAGATCTACTGTCTCTATTATGTTAAGACAGACCAGCTAAATCTACTGTCTCTGTGTCTCTATTATATTAAGACAGACCAGCTAGATCTACCTTCTCTATTGTATTATGACAGACCAGCTAGATCTACTGTCTCTATTATATTATGGCAGACCAGCTAGATCTACTGTCTCGATTGTATTATGACAGACCAGCTAGATCTACTGTCTCTATTGTATTATGACAGACCAGCTAGATCTACTGTCTCGACTGTATTATGACAGACCAGCTAGATCTACTGTCTCTATTATATTATGACAGACCAGCTAAATCTAATGTCTCTATTGTATTATGACAGACCGGCTAGATCTACTGTTTCTATGTCTCTATTATATTATGACAGACCAGCTAAATCTAATGTCTCTATTGTATTATGACAGACCGGCTAGATCTACTGTCTCTATTGTATTATGACAGACCAGCTAGATCTACTGTCTCGACTGTATTATGACAGACCGGCTAGATCTACTGTCTCTATTGTATTATGACATACCAGCTAAATCTACTGTCTTTATGTCTCTATTATATTATGACATACCAGCTAGATCTTCTGTCTCTATTATATTATGACAGACCAGCTAGACCTTCTGTCTCGATTGTATTATGACAGACCAGCCAAATCTACTGTCTCTATTACATTTTGATAGACCAGGTAGATCTACTGTCTTTATTGTATAATGACAGACCAGCTAGATCTACTGTCCTGATTGTATTATGTCAGACCAGCTAGATCTACTGTCTCTATTATATTATGACAGACCAGCTAGATCTACTGTCTCTATTATGTTAAGACAGACCATCTAAATCTACTGTCTCTGTGTCTCTTTTATATTACGACAGACCAGCTAGATCTACTGTCTCTATTGTATTATGACAGACCAGCTAGATCTACTGTCTCTATTATATTATGGCAGACCAGCTAGATCTACTGTCTCGATTGTATTATGACAGACCAGCTAGATCTACTGTCTCTATTGTATTATGACAGACCAGCTAGATCTACTGTCTCGACTGTATTATGACAGACCAGCTAGATCTACTGTCTCTATTATATTATGACAGACCAGCTAAATCTACTGTCTCTATTGTATTATGACAGACCGGCTAGATCTACTGTCTCTATTGTATTATGACAGACCAGCTAAATCTAATCTATCTATGTCTCTATGTCTCTATTATATTATGACAGACCAGCTAGATCTTCTGTCTCTATTATATTATGACAGACCAGCTAGACCTTCTGTCTCGATTGTAATATGACAGACAAGCTAGACCTACTGTCTCGATTGTATTATGACAGACCAGCTAAATCTACTGTCTCTATTATATTTTGACAGACCAGGTAGATCTACTGTCTCTATTGTATTATGACAGACCAGCTAGATCTACTGTCTCTATAATATTATGACAGACCAGCTAGATCTACTGTCTCTGTTATGTTAAGACAGACGAGCTAAATCTACTGTCTCCGTGTCTCTATTATATTACGACAGACCAGCTAGATCTACTGTCTCTATTGTATTATGACAGACCAGCTAGATCTACTGTCCCTATTATATTATGACAGACCAGCTAGATCTACTGTCTCTATTATGTTAAGACAGACCAGCTAAATCTACTGTCTCTGTGTCTCTATTATATTAAGACAGACCAGCTAGATCTACCTTCTCTATTGTATTATGACAGACCAGCTAGATCTACTGTCTCTATTATATTATGGCAGACCAGCTAGATCTACTGTCTCGATTGTATTATGACAGACCAGCTAGATCTACTGTCTCTATTGTATTATGACAGACCAGCTAGATCTACTGTCTCGACTGTATTATGACAGACCAGCTAGATCTACTGTCTCTATTATATTATGACAGACCAGCTAAATCTAATGTCTCTATTGTATTATGACAGACCGGCTAGATCTACTGTCTCTATTGTATTATGACAGACCAGCTAAATCTACTGTTTCTATGTCTCTATTATATTATGACATACCAGCTAGATCTTCTGTCTCTATTGTATTATAACAGACAAGCTAGACCTACTGTCTCGATTGTATTATGACAGACCAGCTAAATCTACTGTCTCTATTGTATTATGACAGACCGGCTAGATCTACTGTCTCTATTGTATTATGACAGACCAGCTAAATCTACTGTTTCTATGTCTCTATTATATTATGACAGACCAGCTAGACCTTCTGTCTCGATTGTATTATAACAGACAAGCTAGACCTACTGTCTCGATAGTATTATGACAGACCAGCTAAATCTACTGTCTCTATTATATTTTGACAGACCAGGTAGATCTACTGTCTCGATTGTATTATGACAGACCAGCTAGATCTACTGTCTCTATTGTATTATGACAGACCAGCTAGATCTACTGTCTCGACTGTATTATGACAGACCAGCTAGATCTACTGTCTCTATTATATTATGACAGACCAGCTAAATCTACTGTCTCTATTGTATTATGACAGACCGGCTAGATCTACTGTCTCTATTGTATTATGACAGACCAGCTAAATCTACTCTATCTATGTCTCTATGTCTCTATTATATTATGACAGACCAGCTAGATCTTCTGTCTCTATTATATTATGACAGACCAGCTAGACCTTCTGTCTCGATTGTAATATGACAGACAAGCTAGACCTACTGTCTCGATTGTATTATGACAGACCAGCTAAATCTACTGTCTCTATTATATTTTGACAGACCAGGTAGATCTACTGTCTCTATTGTATTATGACAGACCAGCTAGATCTACTGTCTCTATAATATTATGACAGACCAGCTAGATCTACTGTCTGTTATGTTAAGACAGACGAGCTAAATCTACTGTCTCTGTGTCTCTATTATATTACGACAGACCAGCTAGATCTACTGTCTCTATTGTATTATGACAGACCAGCTAGATCTACTGTCCCTATTATATTATGACAGACCAGCTAGATCTACTGTCTCTATTATGTTAAGACAGACCAGCTAAATCTACTGTCTCTGCGTCTCTATTATATTAAGACAGACCAGCTAGATCTACCTTCTCTATTGTATTATGACAGACCAGCTAGATCTACTGTCTCTATTATATTATGGCAGACCAGCTAGATCTACTGTCTCGATTGTATTATGACAGACCAGCTAGATCTACTGTCTCTATTGTATTATGACAGACCAGCTAGATCTACTGTCTCGACTGTATTATGACAGACCAGCTAGATCTACTGTTTCTATTATATTATGACAGACCAGCTAAATCTAATGTCTCTATTGTATTATGACAGACCGGCTAGATCTACTGTCTCTATTGTATTATGACAGACCAGCTAAATCTACTGTTTCTATGTCTCTATTATATTATGACATACCAGCTAGATCTTCTGTCTCTATTGTATTATAACAGACAAGCTAGACCTACTGTCTCGATTGTATTATGACAGACCAGCTAAATCTACTGTCTCTATTGTATTATGACAGACCAGCTAGATCTACTGTCTCTATTGTATTATGAAAGACCAGCTAAATCTACTGTTTCTATGTCTCTATTATATTATGACAGACCAGCTAGACCTTCTGTCTCGATTGTATTATAACAGACAAGCTAGACCTACTGTCTCGATAGTATTATGACAGACCAGCTAAATCTACTGTCTCTATTATATTTTGACAGACCAGGTAGATCTACTGTCTCGATTGTATTATGACAGACCAGCTAGATCTACTGTCTCTATTGTATTATGACAGACCAGCTAGATCTACTGTCTCGACTGTATTATGACAGACCAGCTAGATCTACTGTCTCTATTATATTATGACAGACCAGCTAAATCTACTGTCTCTATTGTATTATGACAGACCGGCTAGATCTACTGTCTCTATTGTATTATGACAGACCAGCTAAATCTACTGTTTCTATGTCTCTATTATATTATGACATACCAGCTAGATCTTCTGTCTCTATTATATTATGACAGACCACCTAGACCTTCTGTCTCGATTGTACTATAACAGACAAGCTAGACCTACTGTCTCGATTGTATTATGACAGACCAGCTAAATCTACTGTCTCTATTATATTTTGACAGACCAGGTAGATCTACTGTCTCTATTGTATTATGACAGACCAGCTAGATCTACTGTCGCTATTATATTATGACAGACCAGCTAGACCTACTGTCTCGATTGTATTATGACAGACCAGCCTAAATCTACTGTCTCTATTATATTTTGACAGACCAGCTAGATCTACTTTCTCTATTATATTATGACAGACCAGCTAAATCTACTCTATCCATGTCTCTATGTCTCTATTATATTATGACAGACCAGCTAGATCTACTGTCTCTATTATGTTAAGACAGACCAGCTAAATCCACTGTCTCTGTGTCTCTATTATATTTCGACAGACCAGCTAGATCTACTGTCTCTATTGTATTATGACAGACCAGCTAGATCTACTGTCTCTATTATATTATGACAGACCAGCTAGATCTACTGTCTCTATTATGTTAAGACAGACCAGCTAAATCTACTGTCTCTGTGTCTCTATTATATTACGACAGACCAGCTAGATCTACTGTCTCTATTGTATTATGACAGACCAGCTAGATCTACTGTCTCTATTATATTATGACAGACCAGCTAGACCTACTGTCTCGATTGTATTATGACAGACCAGCTAAATCTACTGTCTCTATTATATTTTGACAGACCAGCTAGATCTACTTTCTCTATTATATTATGACAGACCAGCTAAATCTACTCTATCTTAGTCTCTATGTCTCTATTGTATTATGACAGATCAGCTAGATCTACTGTCTCTATTATATTATGACAGACCAGCTAGATCTACTGTCTCTATTATGTTAAGACAGACCAGCTAAATCTACTGTCTCTGTGTCTCTATTATATTACGACAGACCAGCTAGATCTACTGTCTCTATTGTATTATGACAGACCAGCTAGATCTACTGTCTCTATTATATTATGGCAGACCAGCTAGATCTACTGTCTCCATTGTATTATGAAAGACCAGCTAGATCTACTGTCTCTATTGTATTATGACAGACCAGCTAGATCTACTGTCTCGACTGTATTATGACAGACCGGCTAGATCTACTGTCTCTATTGTATTATGACATACCAGCTAAATCTACTGTCTTTATGTCTCTATTATATTATGACATACCAGCTAGATCTTCTGTCTCTATTATATTATGACAGACCAGCTAGACCTTCTGTCTCGATTGTATTATGACAGACCAGCCAAATCTACTGTCTCTATTATATTTTGATAGACCAGGTAGATCTACTGTCTTTATTGTATTATGACAGACCAGCTAGATCTACTGTTTCTATGTCTCTATTATATTATGACATACCAGCTAGATCTTCTGTCTCTATTGTATTATAACAGACAAGCTAGACCTACTGTCTCGATTGTATTATGACAGACCAGCTAAATCTACTGTCTCTATTGTATTATGACAGACCAGCTAGATCTACTGTCTCTATTGTATTATGAAAGACCAGCTAAATCTACTGTTTCTATGTCTCTATTATATTATGACAGACCAGCTAGACCTTCTGTCTCGATTGTATTATAACAGACAAGCTAGACCTACTGTCTCGATAGTATTATGACAGACCAGCTAAATCTACTGTCTCTATTATATTATGGCAGACCAGCTAGATCTACTGTCTCGATTGTATTATGACAGACCAGCTAGATCTACTGTCTCTATTGTATTATGACAGACCAGCTAGATCTACTGTCTCGACTGTATTATGACAGACCAGCTAGATCTACTGTCTCTATTATATTATGACAGACCAGCTAAATCTACTGTCTCTATTGTATTATGACAGACCGGCTAGATCTACTGTCTCTATTGTATTATGACACACCAGCTAAATCTACTCTATCTATGTCTCTATGTCTCTATTATATTATGACAGACCAGCTAGATCTTCTGTCTCTATTATATTATGACAGACCAGCTAGACCTTCTGTCTCGATTGTAATATGACAGACAAGCTAGACCTACTGTCTCGATTGTATTATGACAGACCAGCTAAATCTACTGTCTCTATTATATTTTGACAGACCAGGTAGATCTACTGTCTCTATTGTATTATGACAGACCAGCTAGATCTACTGTCTCTATAATATTATGACAGACCAGCTAGATCTACTGTCTGTTATGTTAAGACAGACGAGCTAAATCTACTGTCTCTGTGTCTCTATTATATTACGACAGACCAGCTAGATCTACTGTCTCTATTGTATTATGACAGACCAGCTAGATCTACTGTCCCTATTATATTATGACAGACCAGCTAGATCTACTGTCTCTATTATGTTAAGACAGACCAGCTAAATCTACTGTCTCTGCGTCTCTATTATATTAAGACAGACCAGCTAGATCTACCTTCTCTATTGTATTATGACAGACCAGCTAGATCTACTGTCTCTATTATATTATGGCAGACCAGCTAGATCTACTGTCTCGATTGTATTATGACAGACCAGCTAGATCTACTGTCTCTATTGTATTATGACAGACCAGCTAGATCTACTGTCTCGACTGTATTATGACAGACCAGCTAGATCTACTGTTTCTATTATATTATGACAGACCAGCTAAATCTAATGTCTCTATTGTATTATGACAGACCGGCTAGATCTACTGTCTCTATTGTATTATGACAGACCAGCTAAATCTACTGTTTCTATGTCTCTATTATATTATGACATACCAGCTAGATCTTCTGTCTCTATTGTATTATAACAGACAAGCTAGACCTACTGTCTCGATTGTATTATGACAGACCAGCTAAATCTACTGTCTCTATTGTATTATGACAGACCAGCTAGATCTACTGTCTCTATTGTATTATGAAAGACCAGCTAAATCTACTGTTTCTATGTCTCTATTATATTATGACAGACCAGCTAGACCTTCTGTCTCGATTGTATTATAACAGACAAGCTAGACCTACTGTCTCGATAGTATTATGACAGACCAGCTAAATCTACTGTCTCTATTATATTTTGACAGACCAGGTAGATCTACTGTCTCGATTGTATTATGACAGACCAGCTAGATCTACTGTCTCTATTGTATTATGACAGACCAGCTAGATCTACTGTCTCGACTGTATTATGACAGACCAGCTAGATCTACTGTCTCTAGTATATTATGACAGACCAGCTAAATCTACTGTCTCTATTGTATAATGACAGACCGGCTAGATCTACTGTCTCTATTGTATTATGACAGACCAGCTAAATCTACTGTTTCTATGTCTCTATTATATTATGACATACCAGCTAGATCTTCTGTCTCTATTATATTATGACAGACCACCTAGACCTTCTGTCTCGATTGTACTATAACAGACAAGCTAGACCTACTGTCTCGATTGTATTATGACAGACCAGCTAAATCTACTGTCTCTATTATATTTTGACAGACCAGGTAGATCTACTGTCTCTATTGTATTATGACAGACCAGCTAGATCTACTGTCTCTATTATATTATGACAGACCAGCTAGACCTACTGTCTCGATTGTATTATGACAGACCAGCCTAAATCTACTGTCTCTATTATATTTTGACAGACCAGCTAGATCTACTTTCTCTATTATATTATGACAGACCAGCTAAATCTACTCTATCCATGTCTCTATGTCTCTATTATATTATGACAGACCAGCTAGATCTACTGTCTCTATTATGTTAAGACAGACCAGCTAAATCCACTGTCTCTGTGTCTCTATTATATTTCGACAGACCAGCTAGATCTACTGTCTCTATTGTATTATGACAGACCAGCTAGATCTACTGTCTCTATTATATTATGACAGACCAGCTAGATCTACTGTCTCTATTATGTTAAGACAGACCAGCTAAATCTACTGTCTCTGTGTCTCTATTATATTACGACAGACCAGCTAGATCTACTGTCTCTATTGTATTATGACAGACCAGCTAGATCTACTGTCTCTATTATATTATGACAGACCAGCTAGACCTACTGTCTCGATTGTATTATGACAGACCAGCTAAATCTACTGTCTCTATTATATTTTGACAGACCAGCTAGATCTACTTTCTCTATTATATTATGACAGACCAGCTAAATCTACTCTATCTTAGTCTCTATGTCTCTATTGTATTATGACAGATCAGCTAGATCTACTGTCTCTATTATATTATGACAGACCAGCTAGATCTACTGTCTCTATTATGTTAAGACAGACCAGCTAAATCTACTGTCTCTGTGTCTCTATTATATTACGACAGACCAGCTAGATCTACTGTCTCTATTGTATTATGACAGACCAGCTAGATCTACTGTCTCTATTATATTATGGCAGACCAGCTAGATCTACTGTCTCCATTGTATTATGAAAGACCAGCTAGATCTACTGTCTCTATTGTATTATGACAGACCAGCTAGATCTACTGTCTCGACTGTATTATGACAGACCGGCTAGATCTACTGTCTCTATTGTATTATGACATACCAGCTAAATCTACTGTCTTTATGTCTCTATTATATTATGACATACCAGCTAGATCTTCTGTCTCTATTATATTATGACAGACCAGCTAGACCTTCTGTCTCGATTGTATTATGACAGACCAGCCAAATCTACTGTCTCTATTATATTTTGATAGACCAGGTAGATCTACTGTCTTTATTGTATTATGACAGACCAGCTAGATCTACTGTCTCTATTGTATTATGAAAGACCAGCTAAATCCACTGTTTCTATGTCTCTATTATATTATGACAGACCAGCTAGACCTTCTGTCTCGATTGTATTATAACAGACAAGCTAGACCTACTGTCTCGATAGTATTATGACAGACCAGCTAAATCTACTGTCTCTATTATATTTTGACAGACCAGGTAGATCTACTGTCTCGATTGTATTATGACAGACCAGCTAGATCTACTGTCTCTATTGTATTATGACAGACCAGCTAGATCTACTGTCTCGACTGTATTATGACAGACCAGCTGGATCTACTGTCTCTATTATATTATGACAGACCAGCTAAATCTACTGTCTCTATTGTATTATGACAGACCGGCTAGATCTACTGTCTCTATTGTATTATGACAGACCAGCTAAATCTACTGTTTCTATGTCTCTATTATATTATGACATACCAGCTAGATCTTCTGTCTCTATTGTATTATAACAGACAAGCTAGACCTACTGTCTCGATTGTATTATGACAGACCAGCTAAATCTACTGTCTCTATTGTATTATGACAGACCAGCTAGATCTACTGTCTCTATTGTATTATGAAAGACCAGCTAAATCTACTGTTTCTATGTCTCTATTATATTATGACAGACCAGCTAGATCTACTGTCTCTATTATGTTAAGACAGACCAGCTAAATCCACTGTCTCTGTGTCTCTATTATATTTCGACAGACCAGCTAGATCTACTGTCTCTATTGTATTATGACAGACCAGCTAGATCTACTGTCTCTATTATATTATGACAGACCAGCTAGATCTACTGTCTCTATTGTATTATGAAAGACCAGCTAAATCTACTGTTTCTATGTCTCTATTATATTATGACAGACCAGCTAGACCTTCTGTCTCGATTGTATTATAACAGACAAGCTAGACCTACTGTCTCGATAGTATTATGACAGACCAGCTAAATCTACTGTCTCTATTATATTTTGACAGACCAGGTAGATCTACTGTCTCGATTGTATTATGACAGACCAGCTAGATCTACTGTCTCTATTGTATTATGACAGACCAGCTAGATCTACTGTCTCGACTGTATTATGACAGACCAGCTGGATCTACTGTCTCTATTATATTATGACAGACCAGCTAAATCTACTGTCTCTATTGTATTATGACAGACCGGCTAGATCTACTGTCTCTATTGTATTATGACAGACCAGCTAAATCTACTGTTTCTATGTCTCTATTATATTATGACATACCAGCTAGATCTTCTGTCTCTATTGTATTATAACAGACAAGCTAGACCTACTGTCTCGATTGTATTATGACAGACCAGCTAAATCTACTGTCTCTATTGTATTATGACAGACCAGCTAGATCTACTGTCTCTATTATGTTAAGACAGACCAGCTAAATCTACTGTCTCTGTGTCTCTATTATATTACGACAGACCAGCTAGATCTACTGTCTCTATTGTATTATGACAGACCAGCTAGATCTACTGTCTCTATTATGTTAAGACAGACCAGCTAAATCTACTGTCTCTGTGTCTCTATTATATTACGACAGACCAGCTAGATCTACTGTCTCTATTGTATTATGACAGACCAGCTAGATCTACTGTCTCTATTATATTATGGCAGACCAGCTAGATCTACTGTCTCCATTGTATTATGAAAGACCAGCTAGATCTACTGTCTCTATTGTATTATGACAGACCAGCTAGATCTACTGTCTCGACTGTATTATGACAGACCGGCTAGATCTACTGTCTCTATTGTATTATGACAGACCAGCTAAATCTACTGTCTCTATTGTATTATGACAGACCAGCTAGATCTACTGTCTCTATTGTATTATGAAAGACCAGCTAAATCTACTGTTTCTATGTCTCTATTATATTATGACAGACCAGCTAGATCTACTGTCTCTATTATGTTAAGACAGACCAGCTAAATCCACTGTCTCTGTGTCTCTATTATATTTCGACAGACCAGCTAGATCTACTGTCTCTATTGTATTATGACAGACCAGCTAGATCTACTGTCTCTATTATATTATGACAGACCAGCTAGATCTACTGTCTCTATTGTATTATGAAAGACCAGCTAAATCTACTGTTTCTATGTCTCTATTATATTATGACAGACCAGCTAGACCTTCTGTCTCGATTGTATTATAACAGACAAGCTAGACCTACTGTCTCGATAGTATTATGACAGACCAGCTAAATCTACTGTCTCTATTATATTTTGACAGACCAGGTAGATCTACTGTCTCGATTGTATTATGACAGACCAGCTAGATCTACTGTCTCTATTGTATTATGACAGACCAGCTAGATCTACTGTCTCGACTGTATTATGACAGACCAGCTAGATCTACTGTCTCTATTATGTTAAGACAGACCAGCTAAATCTACTGTCTCTGTGTCTCTATTATATTACGACAGACCAGCTAGATCTACTGTCTCTATTGTATTATGACAGACCAGCTAGATCTACTGTCTCTATTATATTATGGCAGACCAGCTAGATCTACTGTCTCCATTGTATTATGAAAGACCAGCTAGATCTACTGTCTCTATTGTATTATGACAGACCAGCTAGATCTACTGTCTCGACTGTATTATGACAGACCGGCTAGATCTACTGTCTCTATTGTATTATGACAGACCAGCTAAATCTACTGTCTCTATTGTATTATGACAGACCAGCTAGATCTACTGTCTCTATTGTATTATGAAAGACCAGCTAAATCTACTGTTTCTATGTCTCTATTATATTATGACAGACCAGCTAGATCTACTGTCTCTATTATGTTAAGACAGACCAGCTAAATCCACTGTCTCTGTGTCTCTATTATATTTCGACAGACCAGCTAGATCTACTGTCTCTATTGTATTATGACAGACCAGCTAGATCTACTGTCTCTATTATATTATGACAGACCAGCTAGATCTACTGTCTCTATTGTATTATGAAAGACCAGCTAAATCTACTGTTTCTATGTCTCTATTATATTATGACAGACCAGCTAGACCTTCTGTCTCGATTGTATTATAACAGACAAGCTAGACCTACTGTCTCGATAGTATTATGACAGACCAGCTAAATCTACTGTCTCTATTATATTTTGACAGACCAGGTAGATCTACTGTCTCGATTGTATTATGACAGACCAGCTAGATCTACTGTCTCTATTGTATTATGACAGACCAGCTAGATCTACTGTCTCGACTGTATTATGACAGACCAGCTGGATCTACTGTCTCTATTATATTATGACAGACCAGCTAAATCTACTGTCTCTATTGTATTATGACAGACCGGCTAGATCTACTGTCTCTATTGTATTATGACAGACCAGCTAAATCTACTGTTTCTATGTCTCTATTATATTATGACATACCAGCTAGATCTTCTGTCTCTATTGTATTATAACAGACAAGCTAGACCTACTGTCTCGATTGTATTATGACAGACCAGCTAAATCTACTGTCTCTATTGTATTATGACAGACCAGCTAGATCTACTGTCTCTATTGTATTATGAAAGACCAGCTAAATCTACTGTTTCTATGTCTCTATTATATTATGACAGACCAGCTAGACCTTCTGTCTCGATTGTATTATAACAGACAAGCTAGACCTACTGTCTCGATAGTATTATGACAGACCAGCTAAATCTACTGTCTCTATTATATTTTGACAGACCAGGTAGATCTACTGTCTCGATTGTATTATGACAGACCAGCTAGATCTACTGTCTCTATTGTATTATGACAGACCAGCTAGATCTACTGTCTCGACTGTATTATGACAGACCAGCTAGATCTACTGTCTCTATTATATTATGACAGACCAGCTAAATCTACTGTCTCTATTGTATTATGACAGACCGGCTAGATCTACTGTCTCTATTGTATTATGACAGACCAGCTAAATCTACTGTTTCTATGTCTCTATTATATTATGACATACCAGCTAGATCTTCTGTCTCTATTATATTATGACAGACCACCTAGACCTTCTGTCTCGATTGTATTATAACAGACAAGCTAGACCTACTGTCTCGATTGAATTATGACAGACCAGCTAAATCTACTGTCTCTATTATATTTTGACAGACCAGGTAGATCTACTGTCTCTATTGTATTATGACAGACCAGCTAGATCTACTGTCTCTATTATATTATGACAGACCAGCTAGACCTACTGTCTCGATTGTATTATGACAGACCAGCCTAAATCTACTGTCTCTATTATATTTTGACAGACCAGCTAGATCTACTTTCTCTATTATATTATGACAGACCAGCTAAATCTACTCTATCCATGTCTCTATGTCTCTATTATATTATGACAGACCAGCTAGATCTATTGTCTCTATTATGTTAAGACAGACCAGCTAAATCCACTGTCTCTGTGTCTCTATTATATTTCGACAGACCAGCTAGATCTACTGTCTCTATTGTATTATGACAGACCAGCTAGATCTACTGTCTCTATTATATTATGACAGACCAGCTAGATCTACTGTCTCTATTATGTTAAGACAGACCAGCTAAATCTACTGTCTCTGTGTCTCTATTATATTACGACAGACCAGCTAGATCTACTGTCTCTATTGTATTATGACAGACCAGCTAGATCTACTGTCTCTATTATGTTAAGACAGACCAGCTAAATCTACTGTCTCTGTGTCTCTATTATATTACGACAGACCAGCTAGATCTACTGTCTCTATTGTATTATGACAGACCAGCTAGATCTACTGTCTCTATTATATTATGGCAGACCAGCTAGATCTACTGTCTCCATTGTATTATGAAAGACCAGCTAGATCTACTGTCTCTATTGTATTATGACAGACCAGCTAGATCTACTGTCTCGACTGTATTATGACAGACCGGCTAGATCTACTGTCTCTATTGTATTATGACATACCAGCTAAATCTACTGTCTTTATGTCTCTATTATATTATGACATACCAGTTAGATCTTCTGTCTCTATTATATTATGACAGACCAGCTAGACCTTCTGTCTCGATTGTATTATGACAGACCAGCCAAATCTACTGTCTCTATTATATTTTGATAGACCAGGTAGATCTACTGTCTTTATTGTATTATGACAGACCAGCTAGATCTACTGTTTCTATGTCTCTATTATATTATTACATACCAGCTAGATCTTCTGTCTCTATTGTATTATAACAGACAAGCTAGACCTACTGTCTCGATTGTATTATGACAGACCAGCTAAATCTACTGTCTCTATTGTATTATGACAGACCAGCTAGATCTACTGTCTCTATTGTATTATGAAAGACCAGCTAAATCTACTGTTTCTATGTCTCTATTATATTATGACAGACCAGCTAGACCTTCTGTCTCGATTGTATTATAACAGACAAGCTAGACCTACTGTCTCGATAGTATTATGACAGACCAGCTAAATCTACTGTCTCTATTATATTTTGACAGACCAGGTAGATCTACTGTCTCAATTGTATTATGACAGACCAGCTAGATCTACTGTCTCTATTGTATTATGACAGACCAGCTAGATCTACTGTCTCGACTGTATTATGACAGAGCAGCTAGATCTACTGTCTCTATTATATTATGACAGACCAGCTAAATCTACTGTCTCTATTGTATTATGACAGACCGGCTAGATCTACTGTCTCTATTGTATTATGACAGACCAGCTAAATCTACTGTTTCTATGTCTCTATTATATTATGACATACCAGCTAGATCTTCTGTCTCTATTATATTATGACAGACCACCTAGACCTTCTGTCTCGATTGTATTATAACAGACAAGCTAGACCTACTGTCTCGATTGTATTATGACAGACCAGCTAAATCTACTGTCTCTATTATATTTTGACAGACCAGGTAGATCTACTGTCTCTATTGTATTATGACAGACCAGCTAGATCTACTGTCTCTATTATATTATGACAGACCAGCTAGACCTACTGTCTCGATTGTATTATGACAGACCAGCCTAAATCTACTGTCTCTATTATATTTTGACAGACCAGCTAGATCTACTTTCTCTATTATATTATGACAGACCAGCTAAATCTACTCTATCCATGTCTCTATGTCTCTATTATATTATGACAGACCAGCTAGATCTACTGTCTCTATTATGTTAAGACAGACCAGCTAAATCCACTGTCTCTGTGTCTCTATTATATTTCGACAGACCAGCTAGATCTACTGTCTCTATTGTATTATGACAGACCAGCTAGATCTACTGTCTCTATTATATTATGACAGACCAGCTAGATCTACTGTCTCTATTATGTTAAGACAGACCAGCTAAATCTACTGTCTCTGTGTCTCTATTATATTTCGACAGACCAGCTAGATCTACTGTCTCTATTGTATTATGACAGACCAGCTAAATCTACTGTCTCTATTGTATTATGACAGACCAGCTAGATCTACTGTCTCTATTGTATTATGAAAGACCAGCTAAATCTACTGTTTCTATGTCTCTATTATATTATGACAGACCAGCTAGACCTTCTGTCTCGATTGTATTATAACAGACAAGCTAGACCTACTGTCTCGATAGTATTATGACAGACCAGCCAAATCTACTGTCTCTATTATATTTTGATAGACCAGGTAGATCTACTGTCTTTATTGTATTATGACAGACCAGCTAGATCTACTGTTTCTATGTCTCTATTATATTATGACATACCAGCTAGATCTTCTGTCTCTATTGTATTATAACAGACAAGCTAGACCTACTGTCTCGATTGTATTATGACAGACCAGCTAAATCTACTGTCTCTATTGTATTATGACAGACCAGCTAGATCTACTGTCTCTATTGTATTATGAAAGACCAGCTAAATCTACTGTTTCTATGTCTCTATTATATTATGACAGACCAGCTAGACCTTCTGTCTCGATTGTATTATAACAGACAAGCTAGACCTACTGTCTCGATAGTATTATGACAGACCAGCTAAATCTACTGTCTCTATTATATTTTGACAGACCAGGTAGATCTACTGTCTCGATTGTATTATGACAGACCAGCTAGATCTACTGTCTCTATTGTATTATGACAGACCAGCTAGATCTACTGTCTCGACTGTATTATGACAGAGCAGCTAGATCTACTGTCTCTATTATATTATGACAGACCAGCTAAATCTACTGTCTCTATTGTATTATGACAGACCGGCTAGATCTACTGTCTCTATTGTATTATGACAGACCAGCTAAATCTACTGTTTCTATGTCTCTATTATATTATGACATACCAGCTAGATCTTCTGTCTCTATTATATTATGACAGACCACCTAGACCTTCTGTCTCGATTGTATTATAACAGACAAGCTAGACCTACTGTCTCGATTGTATTATGACAGACCAGCTAAATCTACTGTCTCTATTATATTTTGACAGACCAGGTAGATCTACTGTCTCTATTGTATTATGACAGACCAGCTAGATCTACTGTCTCTATTATATTATGACAGACCAGCTAGACCTACTGTCTCGATTGTATTATGACAGACCAGCCTAAATCTACTGTCTCTATTATATTTTGACAGACCAGCTAGATCTACTTTCTCTATTATATTATGACAGACCAGCTAAATCTACTCTATCCATGTCTCTATGTCTCTATTATATTATGACAGACCAGCTAGATCTACTGTCTCTATTATGTTAAGACAGACCAGCTAAATCCACTGTCTCTGTGTCTCTATTATATTTCGACAGACCAGCTAGATCTACTGTCTCTATTGTATTATGACAGACCAGCTAGATCTACTGTCTCTATTATATTATGACAGACCAGCTAGATCTACTGTCTCTATTATGTTAAGACAGACCAGCTAAATCTACTGTCTCTGTGTCTCTATTATATTACGACAGACCAGCTAGATCTACTGTCTCTATTGTATTATGACAGACCAGCTAAATCTAGTGTCTCTATTGTATTATGACAGACCAGCTAGATCTACTGTCTCTATTGTATTATGAAAGACCAGCTAAATCTACTGTTTCTATGTCTCTATTATATTATGACAGACCAGCTAGACCTTCTGTCTCGATTGTATTATAACAGACAAGCTAGACCTACTGTCTCGATAGTATTATGACAGACCAGCTAAATCTACTGTCTCTATTATATTTTGACAGACCAGGTAGATCTACTGTCTCGATTGTATTATGACAGACCAGCTAGATCTACTGTCTCTATTATATTATGACAGACCAGCTAAATCTACTGTCTCTATTGTATTATGACAGACCGGCTAGATCTACTGTCTCTATTGTATTATGACAGACCAGCTAAATCTACTGTTTCTATGTCTCTATTATATTATGACATACCAGCTAGATCTTCTGTCTCTATTATATTATGACAGACCACCTAGACCTTCTGTCTCGATTGTATTATAACAGACAAGCTAGACCTACTGTCTCGATTGTATTATGACAGACCAGCTAAATCTACTGTCTCTATTATATTTTGACAGACCAGGTAGATCTACTGTCTCTATTGTATTATGACAGACCAGCTAGATCTACTGTCTCTATTATATTATGACAGACCAGCTAGACCTACTGTTTCGATTGTATTATGACAGACCAGCCTAAATCTACTGTCTCTATTATATTTTGACAGACCAGCTAGATCTACTTTCTCTATTATATTATGACAGACCAGCTAAATCTACTCTATCCATGTCTCTATGTCTCTATTATATTATGACAGACCAGCTAGATCTACTGTCTCTATTATGTTAAGACAGACCAGCTAAATCCACTGTCTCTGTGTCTCTAATATATTTCGACAGACCAGCTAGATCTACTGTCTCTATTGTATTATGACAGACCAGCTAGATCTACTGTCTCTATTATATTATGACAGACCAGCTAGATCTACTGTCTCTATTATGTTAAGACAGACCAGCTAAATCTACTGTCTCTGTGTCTCTATTATATTACGACAGACCAGCTAGATCTACTGTCTCTATTGTATTATGACAGACCAGCTAGATCTACTGTCTCTATTATATTATGACAGACTAGCTAGACCTACTGTCTCGATTGTATTATGACAGACCAGCTAAATTTACTGTCTCTATTATATTTTGACAGACCAGCTAGATCTACTTTCTCGATTGTATTATGACAGACCAGCTAGATCTACTGTCTCTATTGTATTATGACAGACCAGCTAGATCTACTGTCTCGACTGTATTATGACAGACCAGCTAGATCTACTGTCTCTATTATATTATGACAGACCAGCTAAATCTACTGTCTCTATTGTATTATGACAGACCAGCTAGATCTACTGTCTCTATTGTATTATGACAGACCAGCTAAATCTACTGTTTCTATGTCTCTATTATATTATGACATACCAGCTAGATCTTCTGTCTCTATTATATTATGACAGACCACCTAGACCTTCTGTCTCGATTGTATTATAACAGACAAGCTAGACCTACTGTCTCGATTGTATTATGACAGACCAGCTAAATCTACTGTCTCTATTATATTTTGACAGACCAGGTAGATCTACTGTCTCTATTGTATTATGACAGACCAGCTAGATCTACTGTCTCTATTATATTATGACAGACCAGCTAGACCTACTGTTTCGATTGTATTATGACAGACCAGCCTAAATCTACTGTCTCTATTATATTTTGACAGACCAGCTAGATCTACTTTCTCTATTATATTATGACAGACCAGCTAAATCTACTCTATCCATGTCTCTATGTCTCTATTATATTATGACAGACCAGCTAGATCTACTGTCTCTATTATGTTAAGACAGACCAGCTAAATCCACTGTCTCTGTGTCTCTATTATATTTCGACAGACCAGCTAGATCTACTGTCTCTATTGTATTATGACAGACCAGCTAGATCTACTGTCTCTATTATATTATGACAGACCAGCTAGATCTACTGTCTCTATTATGTTAAGACAGACCAGCTAAATCTACTGTCTCTGTGTCTCTATTATATTACGACAGACCAGCTAGATCTACTGTCTCTATTGTATTATGACAGACAAGCTAGATCTACTGTCTCTATTATATTATGACAGACCAGCTAGACCTACTGTCTCGATTGTATTATGACAGACCAGCTAAATCTACTGTCTCTATTATATTTTGACAGACCAGCTAGATCTACTTTCTCTATTATATTATGACAGACCAGCTAAATCTACTCTATCTTAGTCTCTATGTCTCTATTGTATTATGACAGACCAGCTAGATCTACTGTCTCTATTATATTATGACAGACCAACTAGATCTACTGTCTCTATTATGTTAAGACAGACCAGCTAAATCTACTGTCTCTGTGTCTCTATTATATTACGACAGACCAGCTAGATCTACTGTCTCTATTGTATTATGACAGACCAGCTAGATCTACTGTCTCGACTGTATTATGACAGAGCAGCTAGATCTACTGTCTCTATTATATTATGACAGACCAGCTAAATCTACTGTCTCTATTGTATTATGACAGACCGGCTAGATCTACTGTCTCTATTGTATTATGACAGACCAGCTAAATCTACTGTTTCTATGTCTCTATTATATTATGACATACCAGCTAGATCTTCTGTCTCTATTATATTATGACAGACCACCTAGACCTTCTGTCTCGATTGTATTATAACAGACAAGCTAGACCTACTGTCTCGATTGTATTATGACAGACCAGCTAAATCTACTGTCTCTATTATATTTTGACAGACCAGGTAGATCTACTGTCTCTATTGTATTATGACAGACCAGCTAGATCTACTGTCTCTATTATATTATGACAGACCAGCTAGACCTACTGTCTCGATTGTATTATGACAGACCAGCCTAAATCTACTGTCTCTATTATATTTTGACAGACCAGCTAGATCTACTTTCTCTATTATATTATGACAGACCAGCTAAATCTACTCTATCCATGTCTCTATGTCTCTATTATATTATGACAGACCAGCTAGATCTACTGTCTCTATTATGTTAAGACAGACCAGCTAAATCCACTGTCTCTGTGTCTCTATTATATTTCGACAGACCAGCTAGATCTACTGTCTCTATTGTATTATGACAGACCAGCTAGATCTACTGTCTCTATTATATTATGACAGACCAGCTAGATCTACTGTCTCTATTATGTTAAGACAGACCAGCTAAATCTACTGTCTCTGTGTCTCTATTATATTACGACAGACCAGCTAGATCTACTGTCTCTATTGTATTATGACAGACCAGCTAAATCTACTGTCTCTATTGTATTATGACAGACCAGCTAGATCTACTGTCTCTATTGTATTATGAAAGACCAGCTAAATCTACTGTTTCTATGTCTCTATTATATTATGACAGACCAGCTAGACCTTCTGTCTCGATTGTATTATAACAGACAAGCTAGACCTACTGTCTCGATAGTATTATGACAGACCAGCTAAATCTACTGTCTCTATTATATTTTGACAGACCAGGTAGATCTACTGTCTCGATTGTATTATGACAGACCAGCTAGATCTACTGTCTCTATTGTATTATGACAGACCAGCTAGATCTACTGTCTCGACTGTATTATGACAGACCAGCTAGATCTACTGTCTCTATTATATTATGACAGACCAGCTAAATCTACTGTCTCTATTGTATTATGACAGACCAGCTAAATCTACTCTATCCATGTCTCTATGTCTCTATTATATTATGACAGACCAGCTAGATCTACTGTCTCTATTATGTTAAGACAGACCAGCTAAATCCACTGTCTCTGTGTCTCTATTATATTTCGACAGACCAGCTAGATCTACTGTCTCTATTGTATTATGACAGACCAGCTAGATCTACTGTCTCTATTATATTATGACAGACCAGCTAGATCTACTGTCTCTATTATGTTAAGACAGACCAGCTAAATCTACTGTCTCTGTGTCTCTATTATATTACGACAGACCAGCTAGATCTACTGTCTCTATTGTATTATGACAGACCAGCTAAATCTACTGTCTCTATTGTATTATGACAGACCAGCTAGATCTACTGTCTCTATTGTATTATGAAAGACCAGCTAAATCTACTGTTTCTATGTCTCTATTATATTATGACAGACCAGCTAGACCTTCTGTCTCGATTGTATTATAACAGACAAGCTAGACCTACTGTCTCGATAGTATTATGACAGACCAGCTAAATCTACTGTCTCTATTATATTTTGACAGACCAGGTAGATCTACTGTCTCGATTGTATTATGACAGACCAGCTAGATCTACTGTCTCTATTGTATTATGACAGACCAGCTAGATCTACTGTCTCGACTGTATTATGACAGACCAGCTAGATCTACTGTCTCTATTATATTATGACAGACCAGCTAAATCTACTGTCTCTATTGTATTATGACAGACCGGCTAGATCTACTGTCTCTATTGTATTATGACAGACCAGCTAAATCTACTGTTTCTATGTCTCTATTATATTATGACATACCAGCTAGATCTTCTGTCTCTATTATATTATGACAGACCACCTAGACCATCTGTCTCGATTGTATTATAACAGACAAGCTAGACCTACTGTCTCGATTGTATTATGACAGACCAGCTAAATCTACTGTCTCTATTATATTTTGACAGACCAGGTAGATCTACTGTCTCTATTGTATTATGACAGACCAGCTAGATCTACTGTCTCTATTATATTATGACAGACCAGCTAGACCTACTGTTTCGATTGTATTATGACAGACCAGCCTAAATCTACTGTCTCTATTATATTTTGACAGACCAGCTAGATCTACTTTCTCTATTATATTATGACAGACCAGCTAAATCTACTCTATCCATGTCTCTATGTCTCTATTATATTATGACAGACCAGCTAGATCTACTGTCTCTATTATGTTAAGACAGACCAGCTAAATCCACTGTCTCTGTGTCTCTATTATATTTCGACAGACCAGCTAGATCTACTGTCTCTATTGTATTATGACAGACCAGCTAGATCTACTGTCTCTATTATATTATGACAGACCAGCTAGATCTACTGTCTCTATTATGTTAAGACAGACCAGCTAAATCTACTGTCTCTGTGTCTCTATTATATTACGACAGACCAGCTAGATCTACTGTCTCTATTGTATTATGACAGACCAGCTAGATCTACTGTCTCTATTATATTATGACAGACTAGCTAGACCTACTGTCTCGATTGTATTATGACAGACCAGCTAAATCTACTGTCTCTATTATATTTTGACAGACCAGCTAGATCTACTTTCTCGATTGTATTATGACAGACCAGCTAGATCTACTGTCTCGACTGTATTATGACAGACCAGCTAGATCTACTGTCTCTATTATATTATGACAGACCAGCTAAATCTACTGTCTCTATTGTATTATGACAGACCAGCTAGATCTACTGTCTCTATTGTATTATGACAGACCAGCTAAATCTACTGTTTCTATGTCTCTATTATATTATGACATACCAGCTAGATCTTCTGTCTCTATTATATTATGACAGACCACCTAGACCTTCTGTCTCGATTGTATTATAACAGACAAGCTAGACCTACTGTCTCGATTGTATTATGACAGACCAGCTAAATCTACTGTCTCTATTATATTTTGACAGACCAGGTAGATCTACTGTCTCTATTGTATTATGACAGACCAGCTAGATCTACTGTCTCTATTATATTATGACAGACCAGCTAGACCTACTGTTTCGATTGTATTATGACAGACCAGCCTAAATCTACTGTCTCTATTATATTTTGACAGACCAGCTAGATCTACTTTCTCTATTATATTATGACAGACCAGCTAAATCTACTCTATCCATGTCTCTATGTCTCTATTATATTATGACAGACCAGCTAGATCTACTGTCTCTATTATGTTAAGACAGACCAGCTAAATCCACTGTCTCTGTGTCTCTATTATATTTCGACAGACCAGCTAGATCTACTGTCTCTATTGTATTATGACAGACCAGCTAGATCTACTGTCTCTATTATATTATGACAGACCAGCTAGATCTACTGTCTCTATTATGTTAAGACAGACCAGCTAAATCTACTGTCTCTGTGTCTCTATTATATTACGACAGACCAGCTAGATCTACTGTCTCTATTGTATTATGACAGACCAGCTAGATCTACTGTCTCTATTATATTATGACAGACCAGCTAGACCTACTGTCTCGATTGTATTATGACAGACCAGCTAGATCTACTGTCTCTATTATATTATGACAGACCAACTAGATCTACTGTCTCTATTATGTTAAGACAGACCAGCTAAATCTACTGTCTCTGTGTCTCTATTATATTACTACAGACCAGCTAGATCTACTGTCTCTCTTGTATTATGACAGACCAGCTAGATCTACTGTCTCTATTATATTATGGCAGACCAGCTAGATCTACTGTCTCCATTGTATAATGAAAGACCAGCTAGATCTACTGTCTCTATTGTATTATGACAGACCAGCTAGATCTACTGTCTGTACTGTATTATGACAGACCGGCTAGATCTACTGTCTCTATTGTATTATGACATACCAGCTAAATCTACTGTCTTTATGTCTCTATTATATTATGACATACCAGCTAGATCTTCTGTCTCTATTATATTATGACAGACCAGCTAGACCTTCTGTCTCGATTGTATTATGACAGACCAGCCAAATCTACTGTCTCTATTATATTTTGATAGACCAGGTAGATCTACTGTCTTTATTGTATTATGACAGACCAGCTAGATCTACTGTCCTTATTGTATTATGACAGACCAGCTAGATCTACTGTCTCTATTATATTATGACAGACCAGCTAGATCTACTGTCTCTATTATGTTAAGACAGACCATCTAAATCTACTGTCTCTGTGTCTCTTTTATATTACGACAGACCAGCTAGATCTACTGTCTCTATTGTATTATGACAGACCAGCTAGATCTACTGTCTCTATTATATTATTGCAGACCAGCTAGATCTACTGTCTCGATTGTATTATGACAGACCAGCTAGATCTACTGTCTCTATTGTATTATGACAGACCAGCTAGATCTACTGTCTCGACTGTATTATGACAGACCAGCTAGATCTACTGTCTCTATTATATTATGACAGACCAGCTAAATCTACTGTCTCTATTGTATTATGACAGACCGGCTAGATCTACTGTCTCTATTGTATTATGACAGACCAGCTAAATCTACTCTATCTATGTCTCTATGTCTCTATTATATTATGACAGACCAGCTAGATCTTCTGTCTCTATTATATTATGACAGACCAGCTAGACCTTCTGTCTCGATTGTAATATGACAGACAAGCTAGACCTACTGTCTCGATTGTATTATGACAGACCAGCTAAATCTACTGTCTCTATTATATTTTGACAGACCAGGTAGATCTACTGTCTCTATTGTATTATGACAGACCAGCTAGATCTACTGTCTCTATAATATTATGACAGACCAGCTAGATCTACTGTCTCTGTTATGTTAAGACAGACGAGCTAAATCCACTGTCTCTGTGTCTCTATTATATTACTACAGACCAGCTAGATCTACTGTCTCTATTGTATTATGACAGACCAGCTAGATCTACTGTCCCTATTATATTATGACAGACCAGCTAGATCTACTGTCTCTATTATGTTAAGACATTCCAGCTAAATCTACTGTCTCTGTGTCTCTATTATATTAAGACAGACCAGCTAGATCTACCTTCTCTATTGTATTATGACAGACCAGCTAGATCTACTGTCTCTATTATATTATGGCAGACCAGCTAGATCTACTGTCTCGATTGTATTATGACAGACCAGCTAGATCTACTGTCTCTATTGTATTATGACAGACCAGCTAGATCTACTGTCTCGACTGTATTATGACAGACCAGCTAGATCTACTGTCTCTATTATATTATGACAGACCAGCTAAATCTAATGTCTCTATTGTATTATGACAGACCGGCTAGATCTACTGTCTCTATTGTATTATGACAGACCAGCTAAATCTACTGTTTCTATGTCTCTATTATATTATGACATACCAGCTAGATCTTCTGTCTCGATTGTATTATAACAGACAAGCTAGACCTACTGTCTCGATAGTATTATGACAGACCAGCTAAATCTACTGTCTCTATTATATTTTGACAGACCAGGTAGATCTACTGTCTCTATTGTATTATGACAGACCAGCTAGATCTACTGTCTCTATTATATTATGACAGACCAGCTAGACCTACTGTCTCGATTGTATTATGACAGACCAGCCTAAATCTACTGTCTCTATTATATTTTGACAGACCAGCTAGATCTACTTTCTCTATTATATTATGACAGACCAGCTAAATCTACTCTATCCATGTCTCTATGGCTCTATTATATTATGACAGACCAGCTAGATCTACTGTCTCTATTATGTTAAGACAGACCAGCTAAATCCACTGTCTCTGTGTCTCTATTATATTTCGACAGACAAGCTAGATCTACTGTCTCTATTGTATTATGACAGACCAGCTAGATCTACTGTCTCTATTATATTATGACAGACCAGCTAGATCTACTGTCTCTATTATGTTAAGACAGAACTGCTAAATCTACTGTCTCTGTGTCTCTATTATATTACGACAGACCAGCTAGATCTACTGTCTCTATTGTATTATGACAGACCAGCTAGATCTACTGTCTCTATTATATTATGACAGACCAGCTAGACCTACTGTCTCGATTGTATTATGACAGACCAGCTAAATCTACTGTCTCTATTATATTTTGACAGACCAGCTAGATCTACTTTCTCTATTATATTATGACAGACCAGCTAAATCTACTCTATCTATGTCTCTATGTCTCTATTGTATTATGACAGACCAGCTAGATCTACTGTCTCTATTGTATTATGACAGACCAGCTAGATCTACTGTCTCTATTATATTATGACAGACCAGCTAGATCTACTGTCTCTATTATGTTAAGACAGACGAGCTAAATCTACTGTCTCTGTGTCTCTATTATATTACGACAGACCAGCTAGATCTACTGTCTCTATTGTATTATGACAGACCAGCTAGATCTACTGTCTCTATTATATTATGGCAGACCAGCTAGATCTACTGTCTCGATTGTATTATGAAAGACCAGCTAGATCTACTGTCTCTATTGTATTATGACAGACCAGCTGGATCTACTGTCTCGACTGTATTATGACAGACCGGCTAGATCTACTGTCTCTATTGTATTATGACATACCAGCTAAATCTACTGTCTTTATGTCTCTATTATATTATGACACACCAGCTAGATCTTCTGTCTCTATTATCTTATGACAGACCAGCTAGACCTTCTGTCTCGATTGTATTATGACAGACCAGCCAAATCTACTGTCTCTATTATATTTTGATAGACCAGGTAGATCTACTGTCTTTATTGTATTATGACAGACCAGCTAGATCTACTGTCCTGATTGTATTATGACAGACCAGCTAGATCTACTTCCTCTCTTATATTATGACAGACCAGCTAAATCTACTGTCTCTATGTCTCTATGTCTCTATTATATTATGACAGACCAGCTAGATCTACTTTCTCTATTATATTATGACAGACCAGCTAAATCTACTGTATCTATGTCTCTATGTCTCTATTATATTATGACAGACCAGATAGATCTACTGTCTCTATTATATTATGACAGCCCAGATAAATCTACTGTCTCTATGTCTCTATTATATTACGACATACCAGCTAGATCTATTGTCTCTATTATATTATGACATACCAGCTAGATCTACTGTCTATATTATATTATGGCAGACCAGCTAGATCTACTGTCTCTATTATATTATGACATACTAGCTAGATCTACTGTCCCGATTGTATTATGACAGACCAGCTAGATCTACTTTCTCTATTATATTATGACAGACCAGCTAAATCTACTGTATCTATGTCTCTATGTCTCTATTATATTATGACAGACCAGCTAGATCTACTGTCTCTGTTGTATTATGGCAGACCAGCTAGATCTACTGTCTCTATTATATTATGACATACCAGCTGGATCTACTGTCTTGATTGTATTATGACAGACCAGCTAGATCTACTGTCTCTATTATATTATGACAGACCAGCTAGATCTACTGTCTCTATTGTATTATGACAGACCACCTAAATCTACTGGATCTATTTCTCTATGTCTCTATTATATTATGACAGACCAGCTAGATCTACTGTCTCTATTATATTTTGACAGACCAGGTAGATCTACTGTCTCTATTGTATTATGACAGACCAGCTAGATCTACTGTCTCTATTATATTTTGACAGACCAGGTAGATCTACTTTCTCTATTGTATTATGAAAGACCAGCTAGATCTACTGTCTATATTGTATTATGACAGACCAGCTAGATCTACTGTCTCTATTATATTATGGCAGACCAGCTAGATCTACTGTCTCTATTATATTATGACAGACCAGCTAAATCTACTGTCTCTATGTCTCTATGTCTCTATTATATTATGACAGACCAGCTAGATCTACTTTCTCTATTATATTATGACAGACCAGCTAAATGTACTGTATCTATGTCTCTATGTCTCTATCATATTATGACAGACCAGCTAGATCTACTTTCTCTATTATATTGTGACAGACCAGCTAAATCTACTGTATCTATGTCTCTATGTCTCTATTATATTATGACAGACCAGCTAGATCTACTGTCTCTATTGTATTATGACAGATCAGCTAGATCTTCTGTCTCTATTATAATATGGCGGACCAGCTAGATCTACGGTCTCTATTATATTATGACAGACCAGCTAATACTACTGTATCAATGTCTCTATGTCTCTATTATATTATGACAGACCAGCTAGATCTACTGTCTCTATTATATTATGACAGACCAGCTAAATCTACTGTCTCTATGTCTCTATTATATTATGACAGACCAGCTAGATCTGCTGTCTCGATTGTATTATGACAGACCTGCTAGATCTACTGTCACTATTATATCATGACAGACCAGCTAGATCTACTGTCTCTATTATATTATGACAGACCAGCTAAATCTACTGTATCTATGTCTCTATGTCTCTATTATATTATGACAGACCAGCTAGATCTACTGTCTCTATTATATTATGACAGACCAGCTAAATCTACTGTCTCTATTGTATTATGACAGACCGGCTAGATCTACTGTCTCTATTGTATTATGACAGACCAGCTAAATCTACTCTATCTATGTCTCTATGTCTCTATTATATTATGACAGACCAGCTAGATCTTCTGTCTCTATTATATTATGACAGACCAGCTAGACCTTCTGTCTCGATTGTAATATGACAGACAAGCTAGACCTACTGTCTCGATTGTATTATGACAGACCAGCTAAATCTACTGTCTCTATTATATTTTGACAGACCAGGTAGATCTACTGTCTCTATTGTATTATGACAGACCAGCTAGATCTACTGTCTCTATAATATTATGACAGACCAGCTAGATCTACTGTCTCTGTTATGTTAAGACAGACGAGCTAAATCCACTGTCTCTGTGTCTCTATTATATTACTACAGACCAGCTAGATCTACTGTCTCTATTGTATTATGACAGACCAGCTAGATCTACTGTCCCTATTATATTATGACAGACCAGCTAGATCTACTGTCTCTATTATGTTAAGACATTCCAGCTAAATCTACTGTCTCTGTGTCTCTATTATATTAAGACAGACCAGCTAGATCTACCTTCTCTATTGTATTATGACAGACCAGCTAGATCTACTGTCTCTATTATATTATGGCAGACCAGCTAGATCTACTGTCTCGATTGTATTATGACAGACCAGCTAGATCTACTGTCTCTATTGTATTATGACAGACCAGCTAGATCTACTGTCTCGACTGTATTATGACAGACCAGCTAGATCTACTGTCTCTATTATATTATGACAGACCAGCTAAATCTAATGTCTCTATTGTATTATGACAGACCGGCTAGATCTACTGTCTCTATTGTATTATGACAGACCAGCTAAATCTACTGTTTCTATGTCTCTATTATATTATGACATACCAGCTAGATCTTCTGTCTCGATTGTATTATAACAGACAAGCTAGACCTACTGTCTCGATAGTATTATGACAGACCAGCTAAATCTACTGTCTCTATTATATTTTGACAGACCAGGTAGATCTACTGTCTCTATTGTATTATGACAGACCAGCTAGATCTACTGTCTCTATTATATTATGACAGACCAGCTAGACCTACTGTCTCGATTGTATTATGACAGACCAGCCTAAATCTACTGTCTCTATTATATTTTGACAGACCAGCTAGATCTACTTTCTCTATTATATTATGACAGACCAGCTAAATCTACTCTATCCATGTCTCGATGGCTCTATTATATTATGACAGACCAGCTAGATCTACTGTCTCTATTATGTTAAGACAGACCAGCTAAATCCACTGTCTCTGTGTCTCTATTATATTTCGACAGACAAGCTAGATCTACTGTCTCTATTGTATTATGACAGACCAGCTAGATCTACTGTCTCTATTATATTATGACAGACCAGCTAGATCTACTGTCTCTATTATGTTAAGACAGACCAGCTAAATCTACTGTCTCTGTGTCTCTATTATATTACGACAGACCAGCTAGATCTACTGTCTCTATTGTATTATGACAGACCAGCTAGATCTACTGTCTCTATTATATTATGACAGACCAGCTAGACCTACTGTCTCGATTGTATTATGACAGACCAGCTAAATCTACTGTCTCTATTATATTTTGACAGACCAGCTAGATCTATTTTCTCTATTATATTATGACAGACCAGCTAAATCTACTCTATCTATGTCTCTATGTCTCTATTGTATTATGACAGACCAGCTAGATCTACTGTCTCTATTGTATTATGACAGACCAGCTAGATCTACTGTCTCTATTATATTATGACAGACCAGCTAGATCTACTGTCTCTATTATGTTAAGACAGACGAGCTAAATCTACTGTCTCTGTGTCTCTATTATATTACGACAGACCAGCTAGATCTACTGTCTCTATTGTATTATGACAGACCAGCTAGATCTACTGTCTCTATTATATTATGGCAGACCAGCTAGATCTACTGTCTCGATTGTATTATGAAAGACCAGCTAGATCTACTGTCTCTATTGTATTATGACAGACCAGCTGGATCTACTGTCTCGACTGTATTATGACAGACCGGCTAGATCTACTGTCTCTATTGTATTATGACATACCAGCTAAATCTACTGTCTTTATGTCTCTATTATATTATGACACACCAGCTAGATCTTCTGTCTCTATTATCTTATGACAGACCAGCTAGACCTTCTGTCTCGATTGTATTATGACAGACCAGCCAAATCTACTGTCTCTATTATATTTTGATAGACCAGGTAGATCTACTGTCTTTATTGTATTATGACAGACCAGCTAGATCTACTGTCCTGATTGTATTATGACAGACCAGCTAGATCTACTTCCTCTCTTATATCATGACAGACCAGCTAAATCTACTGTCTCTATGTCTCTATGTCTCTATTATATTATGACAGACCAGCTAGATCTACTTTCTCTATTATATTATGACAGACCAGCTTAATCTACTGTCTCTATGTCTCTATTATATTACGACATACCAGCTAGATCTATTGTCTCTATTATATTATGACATACCAGCTAGATCTACTGTCTCTATTGTATTATGACAGACCAGCTAGATCTACTGTCTCGACTGTATTATGACAGACCAGCTAGATCTACTGTCTCTGTGTCTCTATTATATTAAGACAGACCAGCTAGATCTACCTTCTCTATTGTATTATGACAGACCAGCTAGATCTACTGTCTCTATTATATTATGGCAGACCAGCTAGATCTACTGTCTCGATTGTATTATGACAGACCAGCTAGATCTACTGTCTCTATTGTATTATGACAGACCAGCTAGATCTACTGTCTCGACTGTATTATGACAGACCAGCTAGATCTACTGTCTCTATTATATTATGACAGACCAGCTAAATCTAATGTCTCTATTGTATTATGACAGACCGGCTAGATCTACTGTCTCTATTGTATTATGACAGACCAGCTAAATCTACTGTTTCTATGTCTCTATTATATTATGACATACCAGCTAGATCTTCTGTCTCGATTGTATTATAACAGACAAGCTAGACCTACTGTCTCGATAGTATTATGACAGACCAGCTAAATCTACTGTCTCTATTATATTTTGACAGACCAGGTAGATCTACTGTCTCTATTGTATTATGACAGACCAGCTAGATCTACTGTCTCTATTATATTATGACAGACCAGCTAGACCTACTGTCTCGATTGTATTATGACAGACCAGCCTAAATCTACTGTCTCTATTATATTTTGACAGACCAGCTAGATCTACTTTCTCTATTATATTATGACAGACCAGCTAAATCTACTCTATCCATGTCTCTATGGCTCTATTATATTATGACAGACCAGCTAGATCTACTGTCTCTATTATGTTAAGACAGACCAGCTAAATCCACTGTCTCTGTGTCTCTATTATATTTCGACAGACAAGCTAGATCTACTGTCTCTATTGTATTATGACAGACCAGCTAGATCTACTGTCTCTATTATATTATGACAGACCAGCTAGATCTACTGTCTCTATTATGTTAAGACAGACCAGCTAAATCTACTGTCTCTGTGTCTCTATTATATTACGACAGACCAGCTAGATCTACTGTCTCTATTGTATTATGACAGACCAGCTAGATCTACTGTCTCTATTATATTATGACAGACCAGCTAGACCTACTGTCTCGATTGTATTATGACAGACCAGCTAAATCTACTGTCTCTATTATATTTTGACAGACCAGCTAGATCTACTTTCTCTATTATATTATGACAGACCAGCTAAATCTACTCTATCTATGTCTCTATGTCTCTATTGTATTATGACAGACCAGCTAGATCTACTGTCTCTATTGTATTATGACAGACCAGCTAGATCTACTGTCTCTATTATATTATGACAGACCAGCTAGATCTACTGTCTCTATTATGTTAAGACAGACGAGCTAAATCTACTGTCTCTGTGTCTCTATTATATTACGACAGACCAGCTAGATCTACTGTCTCTATTGTATTATGACAGACCAGCTAGATCTACTGTCTCTATTATATTATGGCAGACCAGCTAGATCTACTGTCTCGATTGTATTATGAAAGACCAGCTAGATCTACTGTCTCTATTGTATTATGACAGACCAGCTGGATCTACTGTCTCGACTGTATTATGACAGACCGGCTAGATCTACTGTCTCTATTGTATTATGACATACCAGCTAAATCTACTGTCTTTATGTCTCTATTATATTATGACACACCAGCTAGATCTTCTGTCTCTATTATCTTATGACAGACCAGCTAGACCTTCTGTCTCGATTGTATTATGACAGACCAGCCAAATCTACTGTCTCTATTATATTTTGATAGACCAGGTAGATCTACTGTCTTTATTGTATTATGACAGACCAGCTAGATCTACTGTCCTGATTGTATTATGACAGACCAGCTAGATCTACTTCCTCTCTTATATTATGACAGACCAGCTAAATCTACTGTCTCTATGTCTCTATGTCTCTATTATATTATGACAGACCAGCTAGATCTACTTTCTCTATTATATTATGACAGACCAGCTTAATCTACTGTATCTATGTCTCTATGTCTCTATTATATTATGACAGACCAGATAGATCTACTGTCTCTATTATATTATGACAGCCCAGATAAATCTACTGTCTCTATGTCTCTATTATATTACGACATACCAGCTAGATCTATTGTCTCTATTATATTATGACATACCAGCTAGATCTACTGTCTATATTATATTATGGCAGACCAGCTAGATCTACTGTCTCTATTATATTATGACATACCAGCTAGATCTACTTTCTCTATTATATTATGACAGACCAGCTAGATCTACTGTCTCTATTATATTATGACAGACCAGCTAGACCTACTGTCTCGATTGTATTATGACAGACCAGCCTAAATCTACTGTCTCTATTATATTTTGACAGACCAGCTAGATCTACTTTCTCTATTATATTATGACAGACCAGCTAAATCTACTCTATCCATGTCTCTATGGCTCTATTATATTATGACAGACCAGCTAGATCTACTGTCTCTATTATGTTAAGACAGACCAGCTAAATCCACTGTCTCTGTGTCTCTATTATATTTCGACAGACAAGCTAGATCTACTGTCTCTATTGTATTATGACAGACCAGCTAGATCTACTGTCTCTATTATATTATGACAGACCAGCTAGATCTACTGTCTCTATTATGTTAAGACAGAACAGCTAAATCTACTGTCTCTGTGTCTCTATTATATTACGACAGACCAGCTAGATCTACTGTCTCTATTGTATTATGACAGACCAGCTAGATCTACTGTCTCTATTATATTATGACAGACCAGCTAGACCTACTGTCTCGATTGTATTATGACAGACCAGCTAAATCTACTGTCTCTATTATATTTTGACAGACCAGCTAGATCTACTTTCTCTATTATATTATGACAGACCAGCTAAATCTACTCTATCTATGTCTCTATGTCTCTATTGTATTATGACAGACCAGCTAGATCTACTGTCTCTATTGTATTATGACAGACCAGCTAGATCTACTGTCTCTATTATATTATGACAGACCAGCTAGATCTACTGTCTCTATTATGTTAAGACAGACGAGCTAAATCTACTGTCTCTGTGTCTCTATTATATTACGACAGACCAGCTAGATCTACTGTCTCTATTGTATTATGACAGACCAGCTAGATCTACTGTCTCTATTATATTATGGCAGACCAGCTAGATCTACTGTCTCGATTGTATTATGAAAGACCAGCTAGATCTACTGTCTCTATTGTATTATGACAGACCAGCTGGATCTACTGTCTCGACTGTATTATGACAGACCGGCTAGATCTACTGTCTCTATTGTATTATGACATACCAGCTAAATCTACTGTCTTTATGTCTCTATTATATTATGACACACCAGCTAGATCTTCTGTCTCTATTATCTTATGACAGACCAGCTAGACCTTCTGTCTCGATTGTATTATGACAGACCAGCCAAATCTACTGTCTCTATTATATTTTGATAGACCAGGTAGATCTACTGTCTTTATTGTATTATGACAGACCAGCTAGATCTACTGTCCTGATTGTATTATGACAGACCAGCTAGATCTACTTCCTCTCTTATATTATGACAGACCAGCTAAATCTACTGTCTCTATGTCTCTATGTCTCTATTATATTATGACAGACCAGCTAGATCTACTTTCTCTATTATATTATGACAGACCAGCTAAATCTACTGTATCTATGTCTCTATGTCTCTATTATATTATGACAGACCAGATAGATCTACTGTCTCTATTATATTATGACAGCCCAGATAAATCTACTGTCTCTATGTCTCTATTATATTACGACATACCAGCTAGATCTATTGTCTCTATTATATTATGACATACCAGCTAGATCTACTGTCTATATTATATTATGGCAGACCAGCTAGATCTACTGTCTCTATTATATTATGACATACTAGCTAGATCTACTGTCCCGATTGTATTATGACAGACCAGCTAGATCTACTTTCTCTATTATATTATGACAGACCAGCTAAATCTACTGTATCTATGTCTCTATGTCTCTATTATATTATGACAGACCAGCTAGATCTACTGTCTCTGTTGTATTATGGCAGACCAGCTAGATCTACTGTCTCTATTATATTATGACATACCAGCTGGATCTACTGTCTTGATTGTATTATGACAGACCAGCTAGATCTACTGTCTCTATTATATTATGACAGACCAGCTAGATCTACTGTCTCTATTGTATTATGACAGACCACCTAAATCTACTGTATCTATTTCTCTATGTCTCTATTATATTATGACAGACCAGCTAGATCTACTGTCTCTATTATATTTTGACAGACCAGGTAGATCTACTGTCTCTATTGTATTATGACAGACCAGCTAGATCTACTGTCTCTATTATATTTTGACAGACCAGGTAGATCTACTTTCTCTATTGTATTATGAAAGACCAGCTAGATCTACTGTCTATATTGTATTATGACAGACCAGCTAGATCTACTGTCTCTATTATATTATGGCAGACCAGCTAGATCTACTGTCTCTATTATATTATGACAGACCAGCTAAATCTACTGTCTCTATGTCTCTATGTCTCTATTATATTATGACAGACCAGCTAGATCTACTTTCTCTATTATATTATGACAGACCAGCTAAATGTACTGTATCTATGTCTCTATGTCTCTATTATATTATGACAGACCAGCTAGATCTACTTTCTCTATTATATTGTGACAGACCAGCTAAATCTACTGTATCTATGTCTCTATGTCTCTATTATATTATGACAGACCAGCTAGATCTACTGTCTCTATTGTATTATGACAGATCAGCTAGATCTTCTGTCTCTATTATAATATGGCGGACCAGCTAGATCTACGGTCTCTATTATATTATGACAGACCAGCTAATACTACTGTATCAATGTCTCTATGTCTCTATTATATTATGACAGACCAGCTAGATCTACTGTCTCTATTATATTATGACAGACCAGCTAAATCTACTGTCTCTATGTCTCTATTATATTATGACAGACCAGCTAGATCTGCTGTCTCGATTGTATTATGACAGACCTGCTAGATCTACTGTCACTATTATATCATGACAGACCAGCTAGATCTACTGTCTCTATTATATTATGACAGACCAGCTAAATCTACTGTATCTATGTCTCTATGTCTCTATTATATTATGACAGACCAGCTAGATCTACTGTCTCTATTATATTATGACAGACCAGCTAAATCTACTGTCTCTATTGTATTATGACAGACCGGCTAGATCTACTGTCTCTATTGTATTATGACAGACCAGCTAAATCTACTCTATCTATGTCTCTATGTCTCTATTATATTATGACAGACCAGCTAGATCTTCTGTCTCTATTATATTATGACAGACCAGCTAGACCTTCTGTCTCGATTGTAATATGACAGACAAGCTCAAATCAAATCAAATCAAATCAAATCAAATCAAATCAAATTTTATTTGTCACATACACATGGTTAGCAGATGTTAATGCGAGTGTAGCGAAATGCTTGTGCTTCTAGTTCCGACAATGCAGTAATAACAAGTAATCTAACTAACAATTCCAAAACTACTGTCTTGTACACAGTGTAAGGGGATAAAGAATATGTACATAAGGATATATGAATGAGTGATGGTACAGAGCAGCATAGGCAAGATACAGTAGATGGTATCGGGTACAGTATGTACAAATGAGATGAGTATGTAAACAAAGTGGCATAGTATAGTATAAAGTGGCTAGTGATACATGTATTACATAAGGATACCGTCGATGATATAGAGTACAGTATATACGTATGCGTATGAGATGAATAATGTAGGGTAAGTAACATTTATATAAGGTAGCATTGTTTAAAGTGGCTAGTGATATATTTACATCATTTCCCATCAATTCCCATTATTAAAGTGGCTGGAGTTGAGTCAGTGTCAGTGTGTTGGCAGCAGCCACTCAGTGTTAGTGGTGGCTGTTTAACAGTCTGATGGCCTTGAGATAGAAGCTGTTTTTCAGTCTCTCGGTCCCAGCTTTGATGCACCTGTACTGACCTCGCCTTCTGGATGATAGCGGGGTGAACAGGCAGTGGCTCGGGTGGTTGATGTCCTTGATGATCTTTATGGCCTTCCTGTGACATCGGGTGGTGTAGGTGTCCTGGAGGGCAGGTAGTTTGCCCCCGGTGATGCGTTGTGCAGACCTCACTACCCTCTGGAGAGCCTTACGGTTGAGGGCGGTGCAGTTGCCATACCAGGCGGTGATACAGCCCGCCAGGATGCTCTCGATTGTGCATCTGTAGAAGTTTGTGAGTGCTTTTGGTGACAAGCCGAATTTCTTCAGCCTCCTGAGGTTGAAGAGGCGCTGCTGCGCCTTCTTCACGATGCTGTCTGTGTGAGTGGACCAATTCAGTTTGTCTGTGATGTGTATGCCGAGGAACTTAAAACTTGCTACCCTCTCCACTACTGTTCCATCGATGTGGATAGGGGGGTGTTCCCTCTGCTGTTTCCTGAAGTCCACAATCATCTCCTTAGTTTTGTTGACGTTGAGTGTGAGGTTGTTTTCCTGACACCACACTCTGAGGGCCCTCACCTCCTCCCTGTAGGCCGTCTCATCGTTGTTGGTAATCAAGCCTACCACTGTTGTGTCGTCCGCAAACTTGATGATTGAGTTGGAGGCGTGCGTGGCCACGCAGTCGTGGGTGAACAGGGAGTACAGGAGAGGGCTCAGAACGCAACCTTGTGGGGCCCCAGTGTTGAGGATCAGCGGGGAGGAGATGTTGTTGCCTACCCTCACCACCTGGGGGCGGCCCGTCAGGAAGTCCAGTACCCAGTTGCACAGGGCGGGGTCGAGACCCAGGGTCTCGAGCTTGATGACGAGCTTGGAGGGTACTATGGTGTTGAATGCCGAGCTGTAGTCGATGAACAGCATTCTCACATAGGTATTCCTCTTGTCCAGATGGGTTAGGGCAGTGTGCAGTGTGGTTGAGATTGCATCGTCTGTGGACCTATTTGGGCGGTAAGCAAATTGGAGTGGGTCTAGGGTGTCAGGTAGGGTGGAGGTGATATGGTCCTTGACTAGTCTCTCAAAGCACTTCATGATGACGGATGTGAGTGCTACGGGGCGGTAGTCATTTAGCTCAGTTACCTTAGCTTTCTTGGGAACAGGAACAATGGTGGCCCTCTTGAAGCATGTGGGAACAGCAGACTGGTATAGGGATTGATTGAATATGTCCGTAAACACACCGGCCAGCTGGTCTGCGCATGCTCTGAGGGCGCGGCTGGGGATGCCATCTGGGCCTGCAGCCTTGCGAGGGTTAACACGTTTAAATGTCTTACTCACCTCGGCTGCAGTGAAGGAGAGACCGCATGTTTTCGTTGCAGGCCGTGTCAGTGGCACTGTATTGTCCTCAAAGCGGGCAAAAAAGTTATTTAGTCTGCCTGGGAGCAAGACATCCTGGTCCGTGACTGGGCTGGGTTTCTTCCTGTAGTCCGTGATTGACTGTAGACCCTGCCACATGCCTCTTGTGTCTGAGCCGTTGAATTGAGATTCTACTTTGTCTCTGTACTGGCGCTTAGCTTGTTTGATAGCCTTGCGGAGGGAATAGCTGCACTGTTTGTATTCGGTCATGTTACCAGACACCTTGCCCTGATTAAAAGCAGTGGTTCGCGCTTTCAGTTTCACACGAATGCTGCCATCAATCCACGGTTTCTGGTTAGGGAATGTTTTAATCGTTGCTATGGGAACGACATCTTCAACGCACGTTCTAATGAACTCGCACACCGAATCAGCGTATTCGTCAATGTTGTTATCTGACGCAATACGAAACATCTCCCAGTCCACGTGATGGAAGCAGTCTTGGAGTGTGGAGTCAGCTTGGTCGGACCAGCGTTGGACAGACCTCAGCGTGGGAGCCTCTTGTTTTAGTTTCTGTCTGTAGGCAGGGATCAACAAAATGGAGTCGTGGTCAGCTTTTCCGAAAGGGGGGCGGGGCAGGGCCTTATATGCGTCGCGGAAGTTAGAGTAACAATGGTCCAAGGTCTTTCCTCCCCTGGTTGCGCAATCGATATGCTGATAAAATTTGGGGAGTCTTGTTTTCAGATTAGCCTTGTTAAAATCCCCAGCTACAATGAATGCAGCCTCCGGATAAATTGTTTCCAGTTTGCAGAGAGTTAAATAAAGTTCGTTCAGAGCCATCGATGTGTCTGCTTGGGGGGGGATATATACGGCTGTGATTATAATCGATGAGAATTCTCTTGGTAGATAATGCGGTCTACATTTGATTGTGAGGAATTCTAAATCAGGTGAACAGAAGGATTTGAGTTCCTGTATGTTTCTTTCATCGCACCATGTCACGTTAGTCATAAGGCATACGCCCCCGCCCCTCTTTTTACCAGAAAGATGTTTTTTCCTGTCTGCGCGATGCGTGGAGAAACCTGTTGGCTGCACCGCTTCGGATTGCGTCTCTCCAGTAAGCCACGTTTCCGTGAAGCAAAGAACGTTACAGTCTCTGATGTCCCTCTGGAATGCTACCCTTGCTCGGATTTCATCAACCTTGTTGTCAAGAGACTGGACATTGGCAAGAAGAATGCTAGGGAGTGGTGTGCGCTGTGCCCGTCTCCGGAGTCTGACCAGTAGACCGCCTCGTTTCCCTCTCTTTCGGAGTCGTTTTTTTGGGTCGCTGCATAGGATCCACTCTGTTGTCCTGTTTGTAAGGCAGAACACAGGATCCGCGTCGCGAAAAACATATTCTTGGTCGTACTGATGGTGAGTTGATGCTGATCTTATATTCAGTAGTTCTTCTCGACTGTATGTAATGAAACCTAAGATGACCTGGGGTACTAATGTAAGAAATAACACGTAAAAAAACAAAAAACTGCATAGTTTCCTAGGAACGCGAAGCGAGGCGGCCATCTCTGTCGGCGCCGGAAGTAGACCTACTGTCTCGATTGTATTATGACAGACCAGCTAAATCTACTGTCTCTATTATATTTTGACAGACCAGGTAGATCTACTGTCTCTATTGTATTATGACAGACCAGCTAGATCTACTGTCTCTATAATATTATGACAGACCAGCTAGATCTACTGTCTCTGTTATGTTAAGACAGACGAGCTAAATCCACTGTCTCTGTGTCTCTATTATATTACTACAGACCAGCTAGATCTACTGTCTCTATTGTATTATGACAGACCAGCTAGATCTACTGTCCCTATTATATTATGACAGACCAGCTAGATCTACTGTCTCTATTATGTTAAGACATTCCAGCTAAATCTACTGTCTCTGTGTCTCTATTATATTAAGACAGACCAGCTAGATCTACCTTCTCTATTGTATTATGACAGACCAGCTAGATCTACTGTCTCTATTATATTATGGCAGACCAGCTAGATCTACTGTCTCGATTGTATTATGACAGACCAGCTAGATCTACTGTCTCTATTGTATTATGACAGACCAGCTAGATCTACTGTCTCGACTGTATTATGACAGACCAGCTAGATCTACTGTCTCTATTATATTATGACAGACCAGCTAAATCTAATGTCTCTATTGTATTATGACAGACCGGCTAGATCTACTGTCTCTATTGTATTATGACAGACCAGCTAAATCTACTGTTTCTATGTCTCTATTATATTATGACATACCAGCTAGATCTTCTGTCTCGATTGTATTATAACAGACAAGCTAGACCTACTGTCTCGATAGTATTATGACAGACCAGCTAAATCTACTGTCTCTATTATATTTTGACAGACCAGGTAGATCTACTGTCTCTATTGTATTATGACAGACCAGCTAGATCTACTGTCTCTATTATATTATGACAGACCAGCTAGACCTACTGTCTCGATTGTATTATGACAGACCAGCCTAAATCTACTGTCTCTATTATATTTTGACAGACCAGCTAGATCTACTTTCTCTATTATATTATGACAGACCAGCTAAATCTACTCTATCCATGTCTCTATGGCTCTATTATATTATGACAGACCAGCTAGATCTACTGTCTCTATTATGTTAAGACAGACCAGCTAAATCCACTGTCTCTGTGTCTCTATTATATTTCGACAGACAAGCTAGATCTACTGTCTCTATTGTATTATGACAGACCAGCTAGATCTACTGTCTCTATTATATTATGACAGACCAGCTAGACCTACTGTCTCGATTGTATTATGACAGACCAGCTAAATCTACTGTCTCTATTATATTTTGACAGACCAGCTAGATCTACTTTCTCTATTATATTATGACAGACCAGCTAAATCTACTCTATCTATGTCTCTATGTCTCTATTGTATTATGACAGACCAGCTAGATCTACTGTCTCTATTGTATTATGACAGACCAGCTAGATCTACTGTCTCTATTATATTATGACAGACCAGCTAGATCTACTGTCTCTATTATGTTAAGACAGACGAGCTAAATCTACTGTCTCTGTGTCTCTATTATATTACGACAGACCAGCTAGATCTACTGTCTCTATTGTATTATGACAGACCAGCTAGATCTACTGTCTCTATTATATTATGGCAGACCAGCTAGATCTACTGTCTCGATTGTATTATGAAAGACCAGCTAGATCTACTGTCTCTATTGTATTATGACAGACCAGCTGGATCTACTGTCTCGACTGTATTATGACAGACCGGCTAGATCTACTGTCTCTATTGTATTATGACATACCAGCTAAATCTACTGTCTTTATGTCTCTATTATATTATGACACACCAGCTAGATCTTCTGTCTCTATTATCTTATGACAGACCAGCTAGACCTTCTGTCTCGATTGTATTATGACAGACCAGCCAAATCTACTGTCTCTATTATATTTTGATAGACCAGGTAGATCTACTGTCTTTATTGTATTATGACAGACCAGCTAGATCTACTTCCTCTCTTATATTATGACAGACCAGCTAAATCTACTGTCTCTATGTCTCTATTATATTATGACAGACCAGCTAGATCTACTTTCTCTATTATATTATGACAGACCAGCTTAATCTACTGTATCTATGTCTCTATGTCTCTATTATATTATGACAGACCAGATAGATCTACTGTCTCTATTATATTATGACAGCCCAGATAAATCTACTGTCTCTATGTCTCTATTATATTACGACATACCAGCTAGATCTATTGTCTCTATTATATTATGACATACCAGCTAGATCTACTGTCTATATTATATTATGGCAGACCAGCTAGATCTACTGTCTCTATTATATTATGACATACCAGCTAGATCTACTGTCCCGATTGTATTATGACAGACCAGCTAGATCTACTTTCTCTATTATATTATGACAGACCAGCTAAATCTACTGTATCTATGTCTCTATGTCTCTATTATATTATGACAGACCAGCTAGATCTACTGTCTCTGTTGTATTATGGCAGACCAGCTAGATCTACTGTCTCTATTATATTATGACATACCAGCTGGATCTACTGTCTTGATTGTATTATGACAGACCAGCTAGATCTACTGTCTCTATTATATTATGACAGACCAGCTAGATCTACTGTCTCTATTGTATTATGACAGACCACCTAAATCTACTGTATCTATTTCTCTATGTCTCTATTATATTATGACAGACCAGCTAGATCTACTGTCTCTATTATATTTTGACAGACCAGGTAGATCTACTGTCTCTATTGTATTATGACAGACCAGCTAGATCTACTGTCTCTATTATATTTTGACAGACCAGGTAGATCTACTTTCTCTATTGTATTATGAAAGACCAGCTAGATCTACTGTCTATATTGTATTATGACAGACCAGCTAGATCTACTGTCTCTATTATATTATGGCAGACCAGCTAGATCTACTGTCTCTATTATATTATGACAGACCAGCTAAATCTACTGTCTCTATGTCTCTATGTCTCTATTATATTATGACAGACCAGCTAGATCTACTTTCTCTATTATATTATGACAGACCAGCTAAATCTACTGTATCTATGTCTCTATGTCTCTATTATATTATGACAGACCAGCTAGATCTACTTTCTCTATTATATTGTGACAGACCAGCTAAATCTACTGTATCTATGTCTCTATGTCTCTATTATATTATGACAGACCAGCTAGATCTACTGTCTCTATTATATTTTGACAGACCAGTTAGATCTACTGTCTCTATTGTATTATGACAGACCAGCTAGATCTACTGTCTCTATTATATTTTGACAGACCAGGTAGATCTACTTTCTCTATTGTATTATGACAGACCAGCTAGATCTACTGTCTCTATTGTATTATGACAGACCAGCTAGATCTACTGTCTCTATTATATTATGACAGACCAGCTAAATCTACTGTCTCTATGTCTCTATTATATTATGACAGACCAGCTAGATCTACTTTCTCTATTATATTATGACAGACCAGCTAAATCTACTGTATCTATGTCTCTATGTCTCTATTATAGTATGACAGACCAGCTAGATCTACTGTCTCTATTATATTTTGACAGACCAGGTAGATCTACTGTCTCTATTGTATTATGACAGACCAGCTAGATCTACTGTCTCTATTATATTTTGACAGACCAGGTAGATCTACTTTCTCTATTGTATTATGAAAGACCAGCTAGATCTACTGTCTATATTGTATTATGACAGACCAGCTAGATCTACTGTCTCTATTATATTATGGCAGACCAGCTAGATCTACTGTCTCTATTATATTATGACAGACCAGCTAAATCTACTGTCTCTATGTCTCTATGTCTCTATTATATTATGACAGACCAGCTAGATCTACTTTCTCTATTATATTATGACAGACCAGCTAAATCTACTGTATCTATGTCTCTATGTCTCTATTATATTATGACAGACCAGCTAGATCTACTTTCTCTATTATATTGTGACAGACCAGCTAAATCTACTGTATCTATGTCTCTATGTCTCTATTATATTATGACAGACCAGCTAGATCTACTTTCTCTATTATATTGTGACAGACCAGCTAAATCTACTGTCTCTATGTCTCTATGTCTCTATTATATTATGACAGACCAGCTAGATCTACTTTCTCTATTATATTATGACAGACCAGCTAAATCTACTGTATCTATGTCTCTATGTCTCTATTATATTATGACAGACCAGCTAGATCTACTTTCTCTATTATATTGTGACAGACCAGCTAAATCTACTGTATCTATGTCTCTATGTCTCTATTATATTATGACAGACCAGCTAGATCTACTGTCTCTATTATATTTTGACAGACCAGTTAGATCTACTGTCTCTATTGTATTATGACAGACCAGCTAGATCTACTGTCTCTATTATATTTTGACAGACCAGGTAGATCTACTTTCTCTATTGTATTATGACAGACCAGCCAGATCTACTGTCTCTATTGTATTATGACAGACCAGCTAGATCTACTGTCTCTATTATATTATGACAGACCAGCTAAATCTACTGTCTCTATGTCTCTATGTCTCTATTATATTATGACAGACCAGCTAGATCTATTTTCTCTATTATATTATGACAGACCAGCTAAATCTACTGTATCTATGTCTCTATGTCTCTATTATAGTATGACATACCAGCTAGATCTAATGTCTCTATTATATTATGGCAGACCAGCTAGATCTAATGTCTCTATTATATTATGGCAGACCAGCTAGATCTACTGTCTCTATTACATTATGACATACCAGCTGGATCTACTGTCTTGATTGTATTATGACAGACCAGCTAGATCTACTGTCTCTATTATATTATGACAGACCAGCTAGATCTACTGTCTCTATTGTATTATGACAGATCAGCTAGATCTTCTGTCTCTATTATAATATGGCGGACCAGCTAGATCTACTGTCTCTATTATATTATGACAGACCAGCTAATACTACTGTATCAATGTCTCTATGTCTCTATTAAATTATGACAAACCAGCTAGATCTACTGTCTCTATTGTATTATGACAGACCAGCTAAATCTACTGTCTCTATGTCTCTATTATATTATGACAGACCAGCTAGATCTGCTGTCTCGATTGTATTATGACAGACCTGCTAGATCTACTGTCACTATTATATCATGACAGACCAGCTAGATCTACTGTCTCTATTATATTATGACAGACCAGCTAAATCTACTGTATCTATGTCTCTATGTCTCTATTATATTATGACACACCAGCTAGATCTACTGTCTCTATTATATTAAGACAGACCAGCTAAATCTACTTTCTCAATTATATTATGACAGACCAGCTAAATCTACTGTATCTATGTCTCTATGTCTCTATTGTATTATGACAGACCAGCTAGATCTACTGTCTCTATTATATTATGGCAGACCAGCTAGATCTACTGTCTCGAATGTATTATGACAGACCAGCTAGATCTACTGTCTCTATTATATTATGACAGACCAGCTAGATATACTGTCTCTATTATATTATGACAGACCAGCTAGATCTACTGTCTCTTTTATATTATGAAAGACCAGCTAGACCTACTGTCTCGATTGTATTATGACAGACCAGCTAAATCTACTGTCTCTATTATATTATGACAGACCAGGTAGATCTACTGTCTATTTTGTATTATGACAGACCAGCTAGATCTACTGTCTCTATTATATTATGACAGACCAGCTAGATCTACTGTCTCTATGTCTCTATTATATTATGACATACCAGCTAGATCTACTGTCTCTATTATATTATGACAGACCAGCTAGATCTACCGTCTCTATTATATTATGACAGACCAGCTAAATCTACTATCTCTATTATATTATGACAGACCAGCTAAATCTACTGTCTCTATGTCTCTATGTCTCTATTATATTATGACAGACCAGCTAGATCTATTTTCTCTATTATATTATGACAGACCAGCTAAATCTACTGTATCTATGTCTCTATGTCTCTATTATAGTATGACAGACCAGCTAAATCTACTGTCTCTATTGTATTATGACATACCAGCTAGATCTAATGTCTCTATTATATTATGGCAGACCAGCTAGATCTAATGTCTCTATTATATTATGGCAGACCAGCTAGATCTACTGTCTCTATTACATTATGACATACCAGCTGGATCTACTGTCTTGATTGTATTATGACAGACCAGCTAGATCTACTGTCTCTATTATATTATGACAGACCAGCTAGATCTACTGTCTCTATTGTATTATGACAGATCAGCTAGATCTTCTGTCTCTATTATAATATGGCGGACCAGCTAGATCTACTGTCTCTATTATATTATGACAGACCAGCTAATACTACTGTATCAATGTCTCTATGTCTCTATTATATTATGACAAACCAGCTAGATCTACTGTCTCTATTATATTATGACAGACCAGCTAAATCTACTGTCTCTATGTCTCTATTATATTATGACAGACCAGCTAGATCTGCTGTCTCGATTGTATTATGACAGACCTGCTAGATCTACTGTCACTATTATATCATGACAGACCAGCTAGAACTACTTTCTCTATTATATTATGACAGACCAGCTAAATCTACTGTCTCTATTTCTCTATGTCTCTATTATATTATGACAGACCAGCTAGATCTACTTTCTCTATTATATTATGACAGATCAGCTAAATCTACTGTATCTATGTCTCTATGTCTCTATTATATTATGACAGACCAGATAGATCTACTTTCTCTATTATATTATGACAGACCAGCTAAATCTACTGTATCTATGTCTCTATGTCTCTATTATATTATGACAGACCAGCTAGATCTACTGTCTCTATTGTATTATGACATACCAGCTAGATCTAATGTCTCTATTATATTATGGCAGACCAGCTAGATCTAATGTCTCTATTATATTATGGCAGACCAGCTAGATCTAATGTCTCTATTATATTATGGCAGACCAGCTAGATCTACTGTCTCTATTATATTATGACAGACCAGCTAGATCTACTTTCTCTATTATATTATGACAGACCAGCTAAATCTACTGTATCAATGTCTCTATGTCTCTATTATATTATGACAGACCAGCTAGATCTACTGTCTCTATTATATTATGACAGACCAGCTAAATATACTGTCTCTATGTCTCTATTATATTATGACAGACCAGCTAGATCTGCTGTCTCGATTGTATTATGACAGACCAGCTAGATCTACTGTCACTATTATATCATGACAGACCAGCTAGATCTACTGTCTCTATTATATTATGACAGACCAGCTAAATCTACTGTATCTATGTCTCTATGTCTCTATTATATTATGACACACCAGCAAGATCTACTGTCTCTATTATATTAAGACAGACCAGCTAAATCTACTTTCTCAATTATATTATGACAGACCAGCTAAATCTACTGTATCTATGTCTCTATGTCTCTATTGTATTATGACAGACCAGCTAGATCTACTGTCTCTATTATATTATGGCAGACCAGCTAGATCTACTGTCTCGAATGTATTATGACAGACCAGCTAGATCTACTGTCTCTATTATATTATGACAGACCAGCTAGATCTACTGTCTCTATTATATTATGACAGACCAGCTAGATCTACTGTCTCTTTTATATTATGACAGACCAGCTAGACCTACTGTCTCGATTGTATTATGACAGACCAGCTAAATCTACTGTCTCTATTATATTATGACAGACCAGGTAGATCTACTGTCTATTTTGTATTATGACAGACCAGCTAGAACTACCGTCTCTATTATATTATGACAGACCAGCTAAATCTACTATCTCTATGTCTCTATTATATTATGACATACCAGCTAGATCTTCTGTCTTTATTATATTATGACATACCAGCTAGATCTACTGCCTCTATTATATTATGACAGACCAGCTAGATCTACTGTCTCTATTATATTATGACATACAAGCTAGACCTACTGTCTCGATTGTATTATGACAGACCAGATAAATCTACTGTCTCTATTATATTTTGACAGACCAGGTAGATCTACTGTCTCTATTGTATTATGACAGACCTGCTAGATCTACTGTCTCTATTATATTATGACAGACCAGCTAGACCTACTGTCTCGATTGTATTATGACAGACCAGCTAGATCTACTGTCACTATTATATCATGACAGACCAGCTAGATCTACTGTCTCTATTATATTATGACAGACCAGCTAAATCTACTGTATCTATGTCTCTATGTCTCTATTATATTATGACACACCAGCTAGATCTACTGTCTCTATTATATTAAGACAGACCAGCTAAATCTACTTTCTCAATTATATTATGACAGACCAGCTAAATCTACTGTATCTATGTCTCTATGTCTCTATTGTATTATGACAGACCAGCTAGATCTACTGTCTCTATTATATTATGGCAGACCAGCTAGATCTACTGTCTCGAATGTATTATGACAGACCAGCTAGATCTACTGTCTCTATTGTATTATGACAGACCAGCTAAATCTACTGTTTCTATGTCTCTATTATATTATGACATACCAGCTAGATCTTCTGTCTCGATTGTATTATAACAGACAAGCTAGACCTACTGTCTCGATAGTATTATGACAGACCAGCTAAATCTACTGTCTCTATTATATTTTGACAGACCAGGTAGATCTACTGTCTCTATTGTATTATGACAGACCAGCTAGACCTACTGTCTCGATTGTATTATGACAGACCAGCCTAAATCTACTGTCTCTATTATATTTTGACAGACCAGCTAGATCTACTTTCTCTATTATATTATAACAGACCAGCTAAATCTACTCTATCCATGTCTCTATGTCTCTATTATATTATAAAAGACCAGCTAGATCTACTGTCTCTATTATGTTAAGACAGACCAGCTAAATCCACTGTCTCTGTGTCTCTATTATATTTCGACAGACCAGCTAGATCTACTGTCTCTATTGTATTATGACAGACCAGCTAGATCTACTGTCTCTATTATATTATGACAGACCAGCTAGATCTACTGTCTCTATTATGTTAAGACAGACCAGCTAAATCTACTGTCTCTGTGTCTCTATTATATTACGACAGACCAGCTAGATCTACTGTCTCTATTGTATTATGACAGACCAGCTAGATCTACTGTCTCTATTATATTATGACAGACCAGCTAGACCTACTGTCTCGATTGTATTATGACAGACCAGCTAAATCTACTGTCTCTATTATATTTTGACAGACCAGCTAGATCTACTTTCTCTATTATATTATGACAGACCAGCTAAATCTACTCTATCTATGTCTCTATGTCTCTATTGTATTATGACAGACCAGCTAGATCTACTGTCTCTATTATATTATGACAGACCAGCTAGATCTACTGTCTCTATTCTGTTAAGACAGACGAGCTAAATCTACTGTCTCTGTGTCTCTATTATATTACGACAGACCAGCTAGATCTACTGTCTCTATTGTATTATGACAGACCAGCTAGATCTACTGTCTCTATTATATTATGGCAGACCAGCTAGATCTACTATCTCAATTGTATTATGAAAGACCAGCTAGATCTACTGTCTCTATTTTATTATGACAGACCAGCTGGATCTACTGTCTCGACTGTATTATGACAGACCGGCTAGATCTACTGTCTCTATTGTATTATGACATACCAGCTAAATCTACTGTCTTTATGTCTCTATTATATTATGACACACCAGCTAGATCTTCTGTCTCTATTATATTATGACAGACCAGCTAGACCTTCTGTCTCGATTGTATTATGACAGACCAGCCAAATCTACTGTCTCTATTATATTTTGATAGACCAGGTAGATCTACTGTCTTTATTGTATTATGACAGACCAGCTAGATCTACTGTCCTGATTGTATTATGACAGACCAGCTAGATCTACTTCCTCTCTTATATTATGACAGACCAGCTAAATCTACTGTCTCTATGTCTCTATGTCTCTATTATATTATGACAGACCAGCTAGATCTACTTTCTCTATTATATTATGACAGACCAGCTAAATCTACTGTATCTATGTCTCTATGTCTCTATTATATTATGACAGACCAGATAGATCTACTGTCTCTATTATATTATGACAGCCCACCTAAATCTACTGTCTCTATGTCTCTATTATATTACGACATACCAGCTAGATCTATTGTCTCTATTATATTATGACATACCAGCTAGATCTACTGTCTATATTATATTATGGCAGACCAGCTAGATCTACTGTCTCTATTATATTATGACATACCAGCTAGATCTACTGTCCCGATTGTATTATGACAGACCAGCTAGATCTACTTTCTCTATTATATTATGACAGACCAGCTAAATCTACTCTATCTATGTCTCTATGTCTCTATTATATTATGACAGACCAGCTAGATCTACTGTCTCTATTATATTATGACATACCAGCTGGATCTACTATCTTGATTGTATTATGACAGACCAGCTAGATCTACTGTCTCTATTATATTATGACAGACCAGCTAGAGCTACTGTCTCTATTGTATTATGACAGACCACCTAAATCTACTGTATCTATTTCTCTATGTCTCTATTATATTATGACAGACCAGCTAGATCTACTGTCTCTATTATATTTTGACAGACCAGGTAGATCTACTGTCTCTATTGTATTATGACAGACCAGCTAGATCTACTGTCTTTATTATATTTTGACAGACCAGGTAGATCTATTTTCTCTATTGTATTATGAAAGACCAGCTAGATCTACTGTCTCTATTGTATTATGACAGACCAGCTAGATCTACTGTCTCTATTATATCATGGCAGACCAGCTAGATCTACTGTCTCTATTATATTATGACAGACCAGCTAAATCTACTGTCTCTATGTCTCTATGTCTCTATTATATTATGACAGACCAGCTAGATCTACTTTCTCTATTATATTATGACAGACCAGCTAAATCTACTGTATCTATGTCTCTATGTCTCTATTATATTATGACAGACCAGCTAGATCTACTTTCTCTATTATATTGTGACAGACCAGCTAAATCTACTGTATCTATGTCTCTATGTCTCTATTATATTATGACAGACCAGCTAGATCTACTGTCTCTATTGTATTATGACATACCAGCTAGATCTAATGTCTCTATTATATTATGGCAGACCAGCTAGATCTAATGTCTCTATTATATTATGGCAGACCAGCTAGATCTAATGTCTCTATTATATTATGGCAGACCAGCTAGATCTACTGTCTCTATTATATTATGACAGACCAGCTAGATCTACTTTCTCTATTATATTATGACAGACCAGCTAAATCTACTGTATCAATGTCTCTATGTCTCTATTATATTATGACAGACCAGCTAGATCTACTGTCTCTATTATATTATGACAGACCAGCTAAATCTACTGTCTCTATGTCTCTATTATATTATGACAGACCAGCTAGATCTGCTGTCTCGATTGTATTATGACAGACCAGCTAGATCTACTGTCACTATTATATCATGACAGACCAGCTAGATCTACTGTCTCTATTATATTATGACAGACCAGCTAAATCTACTGTATCTATGTCTCTATGTCTCTATTATATTATGACACACCAGCAAGATCTACTGTCTCTATTATATTAAGACAGACCAGCTAAATCTACTTTCTCAATTATATTATGACAGACCAGCTAAATCTACTGTATCTATGTCTCTATGTCTCTATTGTATTATGACAGACCAGCTAGATCTACTGTCTCTATTATATTATGGCAGACCAGCTAGATCTACTGTCTCGAATGTATTATGACAGACCAGCTAGATCTACTGTCTCTATTATATTATGACAGACCAGCTAGATCTACTGTCTCTATTATATTATGACAGACCAGCTAGATCTACTGTCTCTTTTATATTATGACAGACCAGCTAGACCTACTGTCTCGATTGTATTATGACAGACCAGCTAAATCTACTGTCTCTATTATATTATGACAGACCAGGTAGATCTACTGTCTATTTTGTATTATGACAGACCAGCTAGATATACTGTCTCTATTATATTATGACAGACCAGCTAGATCTACTGTCTCTATGTCTCTATTATATTATGACATACCAGCTAGATCTACTGTCTCTATTATATTATGACAGACCAGCTAGATCTACCGTCTCTATTATATTATGACAGACCAGCTAAATCTACTATCTCTATGTCTCTATTATATTATGACATACCAGCTAGATCTTCTGTCTTTATTATATTATGACATACCAGCTAGATCTACTGCCTCTATTATATTATGACAGACCAGCTAGATCTACTGTCTCTATTATATTATGACAGACAAGCTAGACCTACTGTCTCGATTGTATTATGACAGACCAGATAAATCTACTGTCTCTATTATATTTTGACAGACCAGGTAGATCTACTGTCTCTATTGTATTATGACAGACCTGCTAGATCTACTGTCTCTATTATATTATGACAGACCAGCTAGACCTACTGTCTCGATTGTATTATGACAGACCAGCTAAATCTACTGTCTCTATTATATTTTGACAGACCAGATAGATCTACTTTGTCTATTATATTATGACAGACCATCTAAATCTACTGTATCTATGTCTCTATGTCTCTATTATATTATGACAGACCAGCTAGATCTACTGTCTCTATTGTATTATGACATACCAGCTAGATCTAATGTCTCTATTATATTATGGCAGACCAGCTAGATCTAATGTCTCTATTATATTATGGCAGACCAGCTAGATCTACTGTCTCTATTACATTATGACATACCAGCTGGATCTACTGTCTTGATTGTATTATGACAGACCAGCTAGATCTACTGTCTCTATTATTTTATGACAGACCAGCTAGATCTACTATCTCTATTGTATTATGACAGATCAGCTAGATCTTCTGTCTCTATTATAATATGGCAGACCAGCTAGATCAACTGTCTCTATTATATTATGACAGACCAGCTAATACTACTGTATCAATGTCTCTATGTCTCTATTATATTATGACAGACCAGCTAGATCTACTGTCTCTATTATATTATGACAGACCAGCTAAATCTACTGTCTCTATGTCTCTATTATATTATGACAGACCAGCTAGATCTGCTGTCTCGATTGTATTATGACAGACCAGCTAGATCTACTGTCACTATTATATCATGACAGACCAGCTAGATCTACTGTCTCTATTATATTATGACAGACCAGCTAAATCTACTGTATCTATGTCTCTATGTCTCTATTATATTATGACACACCAGCTAGATCTACTGTCTCTATTATATTAAGACAGACCAGCTAAATCTACTTTCTCAATTATATTATGACAGACCAGCTAAATCTACTGTATCTATGTCTCTATGTCTCTATTGTATTATGACAGACCAGCTAGATCTACTGTCTCTATTATATTATGGCAGACCAGCTAGATCTACTGTCTCGAATGTATTATGACAGACCAGCTAGATCTACTGTCTCTATTGTATTATGACAGACCAGCTAAATCTACTGTTTCTATGTCTCTATTATATTATGACATACCAGCTAGATCTTCTGTCTCGATTGTATTATAACAGACAAGCTAGACCTACTGTCTCGATAGTATTATGACAGACCAGCTAAATCTACTGTCTCTATTATATTTTGACAGACCAGGTAGATCTACTGTCTCTATTGTATTATGACAGACCAGCTAGACCTACTGTCTCGATTGTATTATGACAGACCAGCTAAATCTACTGTATCTATGTCTCTATGTCTCTATTGTATTATGACAGACCAGCTAGATCTACTGTCTCTATTATATTATGGCAGACCAGCTAGATCTACTGTCTCGAATGTATTATGACAGACCAGCTAGATCTACTGTCTCTATTATATTATGACAGACCAGCTAGATCTACTGTCTCTATTATATTATGACAGACCAGCTAGATCTACTGTCTCTTTTATATTATGACAGACCAGCTAGACCTACTGTCTCGATTGTATTATGACAGACCAGCTAAATCTACTGTCTCTATTATATTATGACAGACCAGGTAGATCTACTGTCTATTTTGTATTATGACAGACCAGCTAGATATACTGTCTCTATTATATTATGACAGACCAGCTAGATCTACTGTCTCTATGTCTCTATTATATTATGACATACCAGCTAGATCTACTGTCTCTATTATATTATGACAGACCAGCTAGATCTACCGTCTCTATTATATTATGACAGACCAGCTAAATCTACTATCTCTATGTCTCTATTATATTATGACATACCAGCTAGATCTTCTGTCTTTATTATATTATGACATACCAGCTAGATCTACTGCCTCTATTATATTATGACAGACCAGCTAGATCTACTGTCTCTATTATATTATGACAGACAAGCTAGACCTACTGTCTCGATTGTATTATGACAGACCAGATAAATCTACTGTCTCTATTATATTTTGACAGACCAGGTAGATCTACTCTCTCTATTGTATTATGACAGACCTGCTAGATCTACTGTCTCTATTATATTATGACAGACCAGCTAGACCTACTGTCTCGATTGTATTATGACAGACCAGCTAAATCTACTGTCTCTATTATATTTTGACAGACCAGATAGATCTACTTTGTCTATTATATTATGACAGACCATCTAAATCTACTGTATCTATGTCTCTATGTCTCTATTATATTATGACAGACCAGCTAGATCTACTGTCTCTATTGTATTATGACATACCAGCTAGATCTAATGTCTCTATTATATTATGGCAGACCAGCTAGATCTAATGTCTCTATTATATTATGGCAGACCAGCTAGATCTACTGTCTCTATTACATTATGACATACCAGCTGGATCTACTGTCTTGATTGTATTATGACAGACCAGCTAGATCTACTGTCTCTATTATTTTATGACAGACCAGCTAGATCTACTATCTCTATTGTATTATGACAGATCAGCTAGATCTTCTGTCTCTATTATAATATGGCAGACCAGCTAGATCAACTGTCTCTATTATATTATGACAGACCAGCTAATACTACTGTATCAATGTCTCTATGTCTCTATTATATTATGACAGACCAGCTAGATCTACTGTCTCTATTATATTATGACAGACCAGCTAAATCTACTGTCTCTATGTCTCTATTATATTATGACAGACCAGCTAGATCTGCTGTCTCGATTGTATTATGACAGACCAGCTAGATCTACTGTCACTATTATATCATGACAGACCAGCTAGATCTACTGTCTCTATTATATTATGACAGACCAGCTAAATCTACTGTATCTATGTCTCTATGTCTCTATTATATTATGACACACCAGCTAGATCTACTGTCTCTATTATATTAAGACAGACCAGCTAAATCTACTTTCTCAATTATATTATGACAGACCAGCTAAATCTACTGTATCTATGTCTCTATGTCTCTATTGTATTATGACAGACCAGCTAGATCTACTGTCTCTATTATATTATGGCAGACCAGCTAGATCTACTGTCTCGAATGTATTATGACAGACCAGCTAGATCTACTGTCTCTATTGTATTATGACAGACCAGCTAAATCTACTGTTTCTATGTCTCTATTATATTATGACATACCAGCTAGATCTTCTGTCTCGATTGTATTATAACAGACAAGCTAGACCTACTGTCTCGATAGTATTATGATAGACCAGCTAAATCTACTGTCTCTATTATATTTTGACAGACCAGGTAGATCTACTGTCTCTATTGTATTATGACAGACCAGCTAGACCTACTGTCTCGATTGTATTATGACAGACCAGCCTAAATCTACTGTCTCTATTATATTTTGACAGACCAGCTAGATCTACTTTCTCTATTATATTATAACAGACCAGCTAAATCTACTCTATCCATGTCTCTATGTCTCTATTATATTATGACAGACCAGCTAGATCTACTGTCTCTATTATGTTAAGACAGACCAGCTAAATCCACTGTCTCTGTGTCTCTATTATATTTCGACAGACCAGCTAGATCTACTGTCTCTATTGTATTATGACAGACCAGCTAGATCTACTGTCTCTATTATATTATGACAGACCAGCTAGATCTACTCTCTCTATTATGTTAAGACAGACCAGCTAAATCTACTGTCTCTGTGTCTCTATTATATTACGACAGACCAGCTAGATCTACTGTCTCTATTGTATTATGACAGACCAGCTAGATCTACTGTCTCTATTATATTATGACAGACCAGCTAGACCTACTGTCTCGATTGTATTATGACAGACCAGCTAAATCTACTGTCTCTATTATATTTTGACAGACCAGCTAGATCTACTTTCTCTATTATATTATGACAGACCAGCTAAATCTACTCTATCTATGTCTCTATGTCTCTATTGTATTATGACAGACCAGCTAGATCTACTGTCTCTATTATATTATGACGGACCAGCTAGATCTACTGTCTCTATTCTGTTAAGACAGACGAGCTAAATCTACTGTCTCTGTGTCTCTATTATATTACGACAGACCAGCTAGATCTACTGTCTCTATTGTATTATGACAGACCAGCTAGATCTACTGTCTCTATTATATTATGGCAGACCAGCTAGATCTACTGTCTCAATTGTATTATGAAAGACCAGCTAGATCTACTGCCTCTATTTTATTATGACAGACCAGCTGGATCTACTGTCTCGACTGTATTATGACAGACCGGCTAGATCTACTGTCTCTATTGTATTATGACATACCAGCTAAATCTACTGTCTTTATGTCTCTATTATATTATGACACACCAGCTAGATCTTCTGTCTCTATTATATTATGACAGACCAGCTAGACCTTCTGTCTCGATTGTATTATGACAGACCAGCCAAATCTACTGTCTCTATTATATTTTGATAGACCAGGTAGATCTACTGTCTTTATTGTATTATGACAGACCAGCTAGATCTACTGTCCTGATTGTATTATGACAGACCAGCTAGATCTACTTCCTCTCTTATATTATGACAGACCAGCTAAATCTACTGTCTCTATGTCTCTATGTCTCTATTATATTATGACAGACCAGCTAGATCTACTTTCTCTATTATATTATGACAGACCAGCTAAATCTACTGTATCTATGTCTCTATGTCTCTATTATATTATGACAGACCAGATAGATCTACTGTCTCTATTATATTATGACAGCCCACCTAAATCTACTGTCTCTATGTCTCTATTATATTACGACATACCAGCTAGATCTATTGTCTCTATTATATTATGACATACCAGCTAGATCTACTGTCTATATTATATTATGGCAGACCAGCTAGATCTACTGTCTCTATTATATTATGACATACCAGCTAGATCTACTGTCCCGATTGTATTATGACAGACCAGCTAGATCTACTTTCTCTATTATATTATGACAGACCAGCTAAATCTACTGTATCTATGTCTCTATGTCTCTATTATATTATGACAGACCAGCTAGATCTACTGTCTCTGTTGTATTATGGCAGACCAGCTAGATCTACTGTCTCTATTATATTATGAAATACCAGCTGGATCTACTGTCTTGATTGTATTATGACAGACCAGCTAGATCTACTGTCTCTATTATATTATGACAGACCAGCTAGATCTACTGTCTCTATTGTATTATGACAGACCACCTAAATCTACTGTATCTATTTCTCTATGTCTCTATTATATTATGACAGACCAGCTAGATCTACTGTCTCTATTATATTTTGACAGACCAGGTAGATCTACTGTCTCTATTGTATTATGACAGACCAGCTAGATCTACTGTCTCTATTATATTTTGACAGACCAGGTAGATCTATTTTCTCTATTGTATTATGAAAGACCAGCTAGATCTACTGTCTCTATTGTATTATGACAGACCAGCTAGATCTACTGTCTCTATTATATCATGGCAGACCAGCTAGATCTACTGTCTCTATTATATTATGACAGACCAGCTAAATCTACTGTCTCTATGTCTCTATGTCTCTATTATATTATGACAGACCAGCTAGATCTACTTTCTCTATTATATTATGACAGACCAGCTAAATCTACTGTATCTATGTCTCTATGTCTCTATTATATTATGACAGACCAGCTAGATCTACTTTCTCTATTATATTGTGACAGACCAGCTAAATCTACTGTATCTATGTCTCTATGTCTCTATTATATTATGACAGACCAGCTAGATCTACTGTCTCTATTATATTTTGACAGACCAGTTAGATCTACTGTCTCTATTGTGTTATGACAGACCAGCGAGATCTACTGTCTCTATTATATTTTGACAGACCAGGTAGATCTACTTTCTCTATTGTATTATGACAGACCAGCTAGATCTACTGTCTCTATTGTATTATGACAGACCAGCTAGATCTACTGTCTCTATTATATTATGACAGACCAGCTAAATCTACTGTCTCTATGTCTCTATGTCTCTATTATATTATGACAGACCAGCTAGATCTACTTTCTCTATTATATTATGACAGACCAGCTAAATCTACTGTATCTATGTCTCTATGTCTCTATTATATTATGACAGACCAGCTAGATCTACTTTCTCTATTATATTATGACAGACCAGCTAAATCTAATTTATCTATGTCTCTATGTCTCTATTATAGTATGACAGACCAGCTAGATCTACTGTCTCTATTGTATTATGACATACCAGCTAGATCTAATGTCTCTATTATATTATGGCAGACCAGCTAGATCTAATGTCTCTATTATATTATGGCAGACCAGCTAGATCTACTGTCTCTATTACATTATGACATACCAGCTGGATCTACTGTCTTGATTGTATTATGACAGACCAGCTAGATCTACTGTCTCTATTATATTATGACAGACCAGCTAGATCTACAGTCTCTATTGTATTATGACAGATCAGCTAGATCTTCTGTCTCTATTATAATATGGCGGACCAGCTAGATCTACTGTCTCTATTATATTATGACAGACCAGCTAATACTACTGTATCAATGTCTCTATGCCTCTATTATATTATGACAGACCAGCTAGATCTACTGTCTCTATTATATTATGACAGACCAGCTAAATCTACTGTCTCTATGTCTCTATTATATTATGACAGACCAGCTAGATCTGCTGTCTCGATTGTATTATGACAGACCTGCTAGATCTACTGTCACTATTATATCATGACAGACCAGCTAGATCTACTGTCTCTATTATATTATGACAGACCAGCTAAATCTACTGTATCTATGTCTCTATGTCTCTATTATATTATGACACACCAGCTAGATCTACTGTCTCTATTATATTATGGCAGACCAGCTAGATCTACTGTCTCGAATGTATTATGACAGACCAGCTAGATCTACTGTCTCTATTATATTATGACAGACCAGCTAGATATACTGTCTCTATTATATTATGACAGACCAGCTAGATCTACTGTCTCTTTTATATTATGACAGACCAGCTAGACCTACTGTCTCGATTGTATTATGACAGACCAGCTAAATCTACTGTCTCTATTATATTATGACAGACCAGGTAGATCTACTGTCTATTTTGTATTATGACAGACCAGCTAGATCTACTGTCTCTATTATATTATGACAGACCAGCTAGATCTACTGTCTCTATGTCTCTATTATATTATGACATACCAGCTAGATCTACTGTCTCTATTATATTATGACAGACCAGCTAGATCTACTGTCTCTATTATATTATGACAGACCAGCTAAATCTACTGTCTCTATGTCTCTATTATATTATGACAGACCAGCTAGATCTGCTGTCTCGATTGTATTATGACAGACCTGCTAGATCTACTGTCACTATTATATCATGACAGACCAGCTAGATCTACTGTCTCTATTATATTATGACAGACCAGCTAAATCTACTGTATCTATGTCTCTATGTCTCTATTATATTATGACACACCAGCTAGATCTACTGTCTCTATTATATTATGGCAGACCAGCTAGATCTACTGTCTCGAATGTATTATGACAGACCAGCTAGATCTACTGTCTCTATTATATTATGACAGACCAGCTAGATATACTGTCTCTATTATATTATGACAGACCAGCTAGATCTACTGTCTCTATTATATTATGACAGACAAGCTAGACCTACTGTCTCGATTGTATTATGACAGACCAGATAAATCTACTGTCTCTATTATATTTTGACAGACCAGGTAGATCTACTGTCTCTATTGTATTATGGCAGACCTGCTAGATCTACTGTCTCTATTATATTATGACAGACCAGCTAGATCTACTGTCTCTATTATATTTTGACATACCAGATAGATCTACTTTGTCTATTATATTATGACAGACCAGCTAAATCTACTGTATCTATGTCTCTATGTCTCTATTATATTATGACAGACCAGCTAGATCTACTGTCTCTATTGTATTATGACATACCAGCTAGATCTAATGTCTCTATTATATTATGGCAGACCAGCTAGATCTAATGTCTCTATTATATTATGGCAGACCAGCTAGATCTACTGTCTCTTTTATATTATGACAGACCAGCTAGATATACTGTCTCTATTATATTATGACAGACCAGCTAGATCTACTGTCTCTTTTATATTATGACAGACCAGCTAGACCTACTGTCTCGATTGTATTATGACAGACCAGCTAAATCTACTGTCTCTATTATATTATGACAGACCAGGTAGATCTACTGTCTATTTTGTATTATGACAGACCAGCTAGATCTACTGTCTCTATTATATTATGACAGACCAGCTAGATCTACTGTCTCTATGTCTCTATTATATTATGACATACCAGCTAGATCTACTGTCTCTATTATATTATGACAGACCAGCTAGATCTACTGTCTCTATTATATTATGACAGACCAGCTAAATCTACTGTCTCTATGTCTCTATTATATTATGACAGACCAGCTAGATCTACTGTCTCTATTATATTATGACAGACCAGCTAAATCTACTGTCTCTATGTCTCTATTATATTATGACAGACCAGCTAGATCTGCTGTCTCGATTGTATTATGACAGACCTGCTAGATCTACTGTCACTATTATATCATGACAGACCAGCTAGATCTACTGTCTCTATTATATTATGACAGACCAGCTAAATCTACTGTATCTATGTCTCTATGTCTCTATTATATTATGACACACCAGCTAGATCTACTGTCTCTATTATATTATGGCAGACCAGCTAGATCTACTGTCTCGAATGTATTATGACAGACCAGCTAGATCTACTGTCTCTATTATATTATGACAGACCAGCTAGATATACTGTCTCTATTATATTATGACAGACCAGCTAGATCTACTGTCTCTATTATATTATGACAGACAAGCTAGACCTACTGTCTCGATTGTATTATGACAGACCAGATAAATCTACTGTCTCTATTATATTTTGACAGACCAGGTAGATCTACTGTCTCTATTGTATTATGGCAGACCTGCTAGATCTACTGTCTCTATTATATTATGACAGACCAGCTAGATCTACTGTCTCTATTATATTTTGACATACCAGATAGATCTACTTTGTCTATTATATTATGACAGACCAGCTAAATCTACTGTATCTATGTCTCTATGTCTCTATTATATTATGACAGACCAGCTAGATCTACTGTCTCTATTGTATTATGACATACCAGCTAGATCTAATGTCTCTATTATATTATGGCAGACCAGCTAGATCTAATGTCTCTATTATATTATGGCAGACCAGCTAGATCTACTGTCTCTATGTCTCTATGTCTCTATTATATTATGACAGACCAGCTAGATCTACTTTCTCTATTATATTATGACAGACCAGCTAAATCTACTGTCTCTATTTCTCTATGTCTCTATTATATTATGACAGACCAGCTAGATCTACTTGTTCTATTATATTATGACAGACCAGCTAAATCTACTGTATCTATGTCTCTATGTCTCTATTATATTATGACAGACCAGCTAGATCTACTTTCTCTATTATATTATGACAGACCAGCTAAATCTACTGTATCTATGTCTCTATGTCTCTATTATATTATGACAGACCAGCTAGATCTACTGTCTCTATTGTATTATGACATACCAGCTAGATCTAATGTCTCTATTATATTATGGCAGACCAGCTAGATCTAATGTCTCTATTATATTATGGCAGACCAGCTAGATCTACTGTCTCTAATACATTATGACATACCAGCTGGATCTACTGTCTTGATTGTATTATGACAGACCAGCTAGATCTACTGTCTCTATTATATTATGACAGACCAGCTAGATCTACTGTCTCTATTGTATTATGACAGATCAGCTAGATCTTCTGTCTCTTTTATAATATGGCGGACCAGCTAGATCTACTGTCTCTATTATATTATGACAGACCAGCTAATACTACTGTATCAATGTCTCTATGTCTCTATTATATTATGACAGACCAGCTAGATCTACTGTCTCTATTATATTATGACAGACCAGCTAAATCTACTGTCTCTATGTCTCTATTATATTATGACAGACCAGCTAGATCTGCTGTCTCGATTGTATTATGACAGACCAGCTAGATCTACTGTCACTATTATATCATGACAGACCAGCTAGATCTACTGTCTCTATTATATTATGACAGACCAGCTAAATCTACTGTATCTATGTCTCTATGTCTCTATTATATTATGACACACCAGCAAGATCTACTGTCTCTATTATATTAAGACAGACCAGCTAAATCTACTTTCTCAATTATATTATGACAGACCAGCTAAATCTACTGTATCTATGTCTCTATGTCTCTATTGTATTATGACAGACCAGCTAGATCTACTGTCTCTATTATATTATGGCAGACCAGCTAGATCTACTGTCTCGAATGTATTATGACAGACCAGCTAGATCTACTGTCTCTATTATATCATGACAGACCAGCTAGATCTACTGTCTCTATTATATTATGACAGACCAGCTAGATCTACTGTCTCTTTTATATTATGACAGACCAGCTAGACCTACTGTCTCGATTGTATTATGACAGACCAGCTAAATCTACTGTCTCTATTATATTATGACAGACCAGGTAGATCTACTGTCTATTTTGTATTATGACAGACCAGCTAGAACTACTGTCTCTATTATATTATGACAGACCAGCTAGATCTACTGTCTCTATGTCTCTATTATATTATGACATACCAGCTAGATCTACTGTCTCTATTATATTTTGACAGACCAGTTAGATCTACTGTCTCTATTGTATTATGACAGACCAGCTAGATCTACTGTCTCTATTATATTTTGACAGACCAGGTAGATCTACTTTCTCTATTGTATTATGACAGACCAGCTAGATCTACTGTCTCTATTGTATTATGACAGACCAGCTAGATCTACTGTCTCTATTATATTATGACAGACCAGCTAAATCTACTGTCTCTATGTCTCTATGTCTCTATTATATTATGACAGACCAGCTAGATCTATTTTCTCTATTATATTATGACAGACCAGCTAAATCTACTGTATCTATGTCTCTATGTCTCTATTATAGTATGACAGACCAGCTAGATCTACTGTCTCTATTGTATTATGACATACCAGCTAGATCTAATGTCTCTATTATATTATGGCAGACCAGCTAGATCTAATGTCTCTATTATATTATGGCAGACCAGCTAGATCTACTGTCTCTATTACATTATGACATACCAGCTGGATCTACTGTCTTGATTGTATTATGACAGACCAGCTAGATCTACTGTCTCTATTATATTATGACAGACCAGCTAGATCTACTGTCTCTATTGTATTATGACAGACCAGCTAATACTACTGTATCAATGTCTCTATGTCTCTATTAAATTATGACAAACCAGCTAGATCTACTGTCTCTATTGTATTATGAAAGACCAGCTAAATCTACTGTCTCTATGTCTCTATTATATTATGACAGACCAGCTAGATCTGCTGTCTCGATTGTATTATGACAGACCTGCTAGATCTACTGTCACTATTATATCATGACAGACCAGCTAGATCTACTGTCTCTATTATATTATGACAGACCAACTAAATCTACTGTATCTATGTCTCTATGTCTCTATTATATTATGACACACCAGCTAGATCTACTGTCTCTATTATATTAAGACAGACCAGCTAAATCTACTTTCTCAATTATATTATGACAGACCAGCTAAATCTACTGTATCTATGTCTCTATGTCTCTATTGTATTATGACAGACCAGCTAGATCTACTGTCTCTATTATATTATGGCAGACCAGCTAGATCTACTGTCTCGAATGTATTATGACAGACCAGCTAGATCTACTGTCTCTATTATATTATGACAGACCAGCTAGATATACTGTCTCTATTATATTATGACAGACCAGCTAGATCTACTGTCTCTTTTATATTATGAAAGACCAGCTAGACCTACTGTCTCGATTGTATTATGACAGACCAGCTAAATCTACTGTCTCTATTATATTATGACAGACCAGGTAGATCTACTGTCTATTTTGTATTATGACAGACCAGCTAGATCTACTGTCTCTATTATATTATGACAGACCAGCTAGATCTACTGTCTCTATGTCTCTATTATATTATGACATACCAGCTAGATCTACTGTCTCTATTATATTATGACAGACCAGCTAGATCTACCGTCTCTATTATATTATGACAGACCAGCTAAATCTACTATCTCTATTATATTATGACAGACCAGCTAAATCTACTGTCTCTATGTCTCTATGTCTCTATTATATTATGACAGACCAGCTAAATCTACTGTATCTATGTCTCTATGTCTCTATTATAGTATGACAGACCAGCTAGATCTACTGTCTCTATTGTATTATGACATACCAGCTAGATCTAATGTCTCTATTATATTATGGCAGACCAGCTAGATCTAATGTCTCTATTATATTATGGCAGACCAGCTAGATCTACTGTCTCTATTACATTATGACATACCAGCTGGATCTACTGTCTTGATTGTATTATGACAGACCAGCTAGATCTACTTTCTCTATTATATTATGACAGACCAGCTAGATCTACTGTCTCTATTGTATTATGACAGATCAGCTAGATCTTCTGTCTCTATTATAATATGGCGGACCAGCTAGATCTACTGTCTCTATTATATTATGACAGACCAGCTAATACTACTGTATCAATGTCTCTATGTCTCTATTATATTATGACAAACCAGCTAGATCTACTGTCTCTATTATATTATGACAGACCAGCTAAATCTACTGTCTCTATGTCTCTATTATATTATGACAGACCAGCTAGATCTGCTGTCTCGATTGTATTATGACAGACCTGCTAGATCTACTGTCACTATTATATCATGACAGACCAGCTAGATCTACTTTCTCTATTATATTATGACAGACCAGCTAAATCTACTGTCTCTATTTCTCTATGTCTCTATTATATTATGACAGACCAGCTAGATCTACTTTCTCTATTATATTATGACAGATCAGCTAAATCTACTGTATCTATGTCTCTATGTCTCTATTGTATTATGACATACCAGCTAGATCTAATGTCTCTATTATATTATGGCAGACCAGCTAGATCTAATGTCTCTATTATATTATGGCAGACCAGCTAGATCTAATGTCTCTATTATATTATGGCAGACCAGCTAGATCTACTGTCTCTATTATATTATGACAGACCAGCTAGATCTACTTTCTCTATTATATTATGACAGACCAGCTAAATCTACTGTATCAATGTCTCTATGTCTCTATTATATTATGACAGACCAGCTAGATCTACTGTCTCTATTATATTATGACAGACCAGCTAAATCTACTGTCTCTATGTCTCTATTATATTATGACAGACCAGCTAGATCTGCTGTCTCGATTGTATTATGACAGACCAGCTAGATCTACTGTCACTATTATATCATGACAGACCAGCTAGATCTACTGTCTCTATTATATTATGACAGACCAGCTAAATCTACTGTATCTATGTCTCTATGTCTCTATTATATTATGACACACCAGCAAGATCTACTGTCTCTATTATATTAAGACAGACCAGCTAAATCTACTTTCTCAATTATATTATGACAGACCAGCTAAATCTACTGTATCTATGTCTCTATGTCTCTATTGTATTATGACAGACCAGCTAGATCTACTGTCTCTATTATATTATGGCAGACCAGCTAGATCTACTGTCTCGAATGTATTATGACAGACCAGCTAGATCTACTGTCTCTATTATATTATGACAGACCAGCTAGATCTACTGTCTCTATTATATTATGACAGACCAGCTAGATCTACTGTCTCTTTTATATTATGACAGACCAGCTAGACCTACTGTCTCGATTGTATTATGACAGACCAGCTAAATCTACTGTCTCTATTATATTATGACAGACCAGGTAGATCTACTGTCTATTTTGTATTATGACAGACCAGCTAGAACTACTGTCTCTATTATATTATGACAGACCAGCTAGATCTACTGTCTCTATGTCTCTATTATATTATGACATACCAGCTAGATCTACTGTCTCTATTATATTATGACAGACCAGCTAGATCTACCGTCTCTATTATATTATGACAGACCAGCTAAATCTACTATCTCTATGTCTCTATTATATTATGACATACCAGCTAGATCTTCTGTCTTTATTATATTATGACATACCAGCTAGATCTACTGCCTCTATTATATTATGACAGACCAGCTAGATCTACTGTCTCTATTATATTATGACAGACAAGCTAGACCTACTGTCTCGATTGTATTATGACAGACCAGATAAATCTACTGTCTCTATTATATTTTGACAGACCAGGTAGATCTACTGTCTCTATTATATTAAGACAGACCAGCTAAATCTACTTTCTCAATTATATTATGACAGACCAGCTAAATCTACTGTATCTATGTCTCTATGTCTCTATTGTATTATGACAGACCAGCTAGATCTACTGTCTCTATTATATTATGGCAGACCAGCTAGATCTACTGTCTCGAATGTATTATGACAGACCAGCTAGATCTACTGTCTCTATTATATTATGACAGACCAGCTAGATATACTGTCTCTATTATATTATGACAGACCAGCTAGATCTACTGTCTCTTTTATATTATGAAAGACCAGCTAGACCTACTGTCTCGATTGTATTATGACAGACCAGCTAAATCTACTGTCTCTATTATATTATGACAGACCAGGTAGATCTACTGTCTATTTTGTATTATGACAGACCAGCTAGATCTACTGTCTCTATTATATTATGACAGACCAGCTAGATCTACTGTCTCTATGTCTCTATTATATTATGACATACCAGCTAGATCTACTGTCTCTATTATATTATGACAGACCAGCTAGATCTACCGTCTCTATTATATTATGACAGACCAGCTAAATCTACTATCTCTATTATATTATGACAGACCAGCTAAATCTACTGTCTCTATGTCTCTATGTCTCTATTATATTATGACAGACCAGCTAAATCTACTGTATCTATGTCTCTATGTCTCTATTATAGTATGACAGACCAGCTAGATCTACTGTCTCTATTGTATTATGACATACCAGCTAGATCTAATGTCTCTATTATATTATGGCAGACCAGCTAGATCTAATGTCTCTATTATATTATGGCAGACCAGCTAGATCTACTGTCTCTATTACATTATGACATACCAGCTGGATCTACTGTCTTGATTGTATTATGACAGACCAGCTAGATCTACTTTCTCTATTATATTATGACAGACCAGCTAGATCTACTGTCTCTATTGTATTATGACAGATCAGCTAGATCTTCTGTCTCTATTATAATATGGCGGACCAGCTAGATCTACTGTCTCTATTATATTATGACAGACCAGCTAATACTACTGTATCAATGTCTCTATGTCTCTATTATATTATGACAAACCAGCTAGATCTACTGTCTCTATTATATTATGACAGACCAGCTAAATCTACTGTCTCTATGTCTCTATTATATTATGACAGACCAGCTAGATCTGCTGTCTCGATTGTATTATGACAGACCTGCTAGATCTACTGTCACTATTATATCATGACAGACCAGCTAGATCTACTTTCTCTATTATATTATGACAGACCAGCTAAATCTACTGTCTCTATTTCTCTATGTCTCTATTATATTATGACAGACCAGCTAGATCTACTTTCTCTATTATATTATGACAGATCAGCTAAATCTACTGTATCTATGTCTCTATGTCTCTATTGTATTATGACATACCAGCTAGATCTAATGTCTCTATTATATTATGGCAGACCAGCTAGATCTAATGTCTCTATTATATTATGGCAGACCAGCTAGATCTAATGTCTCTATTATATTATGGCAGACCAGCTAGATCTACTGTCTCTATTATATTATGACAGACCAGCTAGATCTACTTTCTCTATTATATTATGACAGACCAGCTAAATCTACTGTATCAATGTCTCTATGTCTCTATTATATTATGACAGACCAGCTAGATCTACTGTCTCTATTATATTATGACAGACCAGCTAAATCTACTGTCTCTATGTCTCTATTATATTATGACACACCAGCTAGATCTGCTGTCTCGATTGTATTATGACAGACCAGCTAGATCTACTGTCACTATTATATCATGACAGACCAGCTAGATCTACTGTCTCTATTATATTATGACAGACCAGCTAAATCTACTGTATCTATGTCTCTATGTCTCTATTATATTATGACACACCAGCAAGATCTACTGTCTCTATTATATTAAGACAGACCAGCTAAATCTACTTTCTCAATTATATTATGACAGACCAGCTAAATCTACTGTATCTATGTCTCTATGTCTCTATTGTATTATGACAGACCAGCTAGATCTACTGTCTCTGTTATATTATGGCAGACCAGCTAGATCTACTGTCTCGAATGTATTATGACAGACCAGCTAGATCTACTGTCTCTATTATATTATGACAGACCAGCTAGATCTACTGTCTCTATTATATTATGACAGACCAGCTAGATCTACTGTCTCTTTTATATTATGACAGACCAGCTAGACCTACTGTCTCGATTGTATTATGACAGACCAGCTAAATCTACTGTCTCTATTATATTATGACAGACCAGGTAGATCTACTGTCTATTTTGTATTATGACAGACCAGCTAGAACTACTGTCTCTATTATATTATGACAGACCAGCTAGATCTACTGTCTCTATGTCTCTATTATATTATGACATACCAGCTAGATCTACTGTCTCTATTATATTATGACAGACCAGCTAGATCTACCGTCTCTATTATATTATGACAGACCAGCTAAATCTACTATCTCTATGTCTCTATTATATTATGACATACCAGCTAGATCTTCTGTCTTTATTATATTATGACATACCAGCTAGATCTACTGCCTCTATTATATTATGACAGACCAGCTAGATCTACTGTCTCTATTATATTATGACAGACAAGCTAGACCTACTGTCTCGATTGTATTATGACAGACCAGATAAATCTACTGTCTCTATTATATTTTGACAGACCAGGTAGATCTACTGTCTCTATTGTATTATGACAGACCTGCTAGATCTACTGTCTCTATTATATTATGACAGACCAGCTAGACCTACTGTCTCGATTGTATTATGACAGACCAGCTAAATCTACTGTCTCTATTATATTTTGACAGACCAGATAGATCTACTTTGTCTATTATATTATGACAGACCAGCTAAATCTACTGTATCTATGTCTCTATGTCTCTATTATATTATGACAGACCAGCTAGATCTACTGTCTCTATTGTATTATGACATACCAGCTAGATCTAATGTCTCTATTATATTATGGCAGACCAGCTAGATCTAATGTCTCTATTATATTATGGCAGACCAGCTAGATCTACTGTCTCTATTACATTATGACATACCAGCTGGATCTACTGTCTTGATTGTATTATGACAGACCAGCTAGATCTACTGTCTCTATTATTTTATGACAGACCAGCTAGATCTACTATCTCTATTGTATTATGACAGATCAGCTAGATCTTCTGTCTCTATTATAATATGGCAGACCAGCTAGATCAACTGTCTCTATTATATTATGACAGACCAGCTAATACTACTGTATCAATGTCTCTATGTCTCTATTATATTATGACAGACCAGCTAGATCTACTGTCTCTATTATATTATGACAGACCAGCTAAATCTACTGTCTCTATGTCTCTATTATATTATGACAGACCAGCTAGATCTGCTGTCTCGATTGTATTATGACAGACCAGCTAGATCTACTGTCACTATTATATCATGACAGACCAGCTAGATCTACTGTCTCTATTATATTATGACAGACCAGCTAAATCTACTGTATCTATGTCTCTATGTCTCTATTATATTATGACACACCAGCTAGATCTACTGTCTCTATTATATTAAGACAGACCAGCTAAATCTACTTTCTCAATTATATTATGACAGACCATCTAAATCTACTGTATCTATGTCTCTATGTCTCTATTGTATTATGACAGACCAGCTAGATCTACTGTCTCTATTATATTATGGCAGACCAGCTAGATCTACTGTCTCGAATGTATTATGACAGACCAGCTAGATCTACTGTCTCTATTGTATTATGACAGACCAGCTAAATCTACTGTTTCTATGTCTCTATTATATTATGACATACCAGCTAGATCTTCTGTCTCGATTGTATTATAACAGACAAGCTAGACCTACTGTCTCGATAGTATTATGACAGACCAGCTAAATCTACTGTCTCTATTATATTTTGACAGACCAGGTAGATCTACTGTCTCTATTGTATTATGACAGACCAGCTAGACCTACTGTCTCGATTGTATTATGACAGACCAGCCTAAATCTACTGTCTCTATTATATTTTGACAGACCAGCTAGATCTACTTTCTCTATTATATTATAACAGACCAGCTAAATCTACTCTATCCATGTCTCTATGTCTCTATTATATTATGACAGACCAGCTAGATCTACTGTCTCTATTATGTTAAGACAGACCAGCTAAATCCACTGTCTCTGTGTCTCTATTATATTTCGACAGACCAGCTAGATCTACTGTCTCTATTGTATTATGACAGACCAGCTAGATCTACTGTCTCTATTATATTATGACAGACCAGCTAGATCTACTGTCTCTATTATGTTAAGACAGACCAGCTAAATCTACTGTCTCTGTGTCTCTATTATATTACGACAGACCAGCTAGATCTACTGTCTCTATTGTATTATGACAGACCAGCTAGATCTACTGTCTCTATTATATTATGACAGACCAGCTAGACCTACTGTCTCGATTGTATTATGACAGACCAGCTAAATCTACTGTCTCTATTATATTTTGACAGACCAGCTAGATCTACTTTCTCTATTATATTATGACAGACCAGCTAAATCTACTCTATCTATGTCTCTATGTCTCTATTGTATTATGACAGACCAGCTAGATCTACTGTCTCTATTATATTATGACAGACCAGCTAGATCTACTGTCTCTATTCTGTTAAGAGAGACGAGCTAAATCTACTGTCTCTGTGTCTCTATTATATTACGACAGACCAGCTAGATCTACTGTCTCTATTGTATTATGACAGACCAGCTAGATCTACTGTCTCTATTATATTATGGCAGACCAGCTAGATCTACTGTCTCAATTGTATTATGAAAGACCAGCTAGATCTACTGTCTCTATTTTATTATGACAGACCAGCTGGATCTACTGTCTCGACTGTATTATGACAGACCGGCTAGATCTACTGTCTCTATTGTATTATGACATACCAGCTAAATCTACTGTCTTTATGTCTCTATTATATTATGACACACCAGCTAGATCTTCTGTCTCTATTATATTATGACAGACCAGCTAGACCTTCTGTCTCGATTGTATTATGACAGACCAGCCAAATCTACTGTCTCTATTATATTTTGATAGACCAGGTAGATCTACTGTCTTTATTGTATTATGACAGACCAGCTAGATCTACTGTCCTGATTGTATTATGACAGACCAGCTAGATCTACTTCCTCTCTTATATTATGACAGACCAGCTAAATCTACTGTCTCTATGTCTCTATGTCTCTATTATATTATGACAGACCAGCTAGATCTACTTTCTCTATTATATTATGACAGACCAGCTAAATCTACTGTATCTATGTCTCTATGTCTCTATTATATTATGACAGACCAGATAGATCTACTGTCTCTATTATATTATGACAGCCCACCTAAATCTACTGTCTCTATGTCTCTATTATATTACGACATACCAGCTAGATCTATTGTCTCTATTATATTATGACATACCAGCTAGATCTACTGTCTATATTATATTATGGCAGACCAGCTAGATCTACTGTCTCTATTATATTATGACATACCAGCTAGATCTACTGTCCCGATTGTATTATGACAGACCAGCTAGATCTACTTTCTCTATTATATTATGACAGACCAGCTAAATCTACTGTATCTATGTCTCTATGTCTCTATTATATTATGACAGACCAGCTAGATCTACTGTCTCTGTTGTATTATGGCAGACCAGCTAGATCTACTGTCTCTATTATATTATGACATACCAGCTGGATCTACTGTCTTGATTGTATTATGACAGACCAGCTAGATCTACTGTCTCTATTATATTATGACAGACCAGCTAGATCTACTGTCTCTATTGTATTATGACAGACCACCTAAATCTACTGTATCTATTTCTCTATGTCTCTATTATATTATGACAGACCAGCTAGATCTACTGTCTCTATTATATTTTGACAGACCAGGTAGATCTACTGTCTCTATTGTATTATGACAGACCAGCTAGATCTACTGTCTCTATTATATTTTGACAGACCAGGTAGATCTATTTTCTCTATTGTATTATGAAAGACCAGCTAGATCTACTGTCTCTATTGTATTATGACAGACCAGCTAGATCTACTGTCTCTATTATATCATGGCAGACCAGCTAGATCTACTGTCTCTATTATATTATGACAGACCAGCTAAATCTACTGTCTCTATGTCTCTATGTCTCTATTATATTATGACAGACCAGCTAGATCTACTTTCTCTATTATATTATGACAGACCAGCTAAATCTACTGTATCTATGTCTCTATGTCTCTATTATATTATGACAGACCAGCTAGATCTACTTTCTCTATTATATTGTGACAGACCAGCTAAATCTACTGTATCTATGTCTCTATGTCTCTATTATATTATGACAGACCAGCTAGAACTACTGTCTCTATTATATTTTGACAGACCAGTTAGATCTACTGTCTCTATTGTATTATGACAGACCAGCGAGATCTACTGTCTCTATTATATTTTGACAGACCAGGTAGATCTACTTTCTCTATTGTATTATGACAGACCAGCTAGATCTACTGTCTCTATTGTATTATGACAGACCAGCTAGATCTACTGTCTCTATTATATTATGACAGACCAGCTAAATCTACTGTCTCTATGTCTCTATGTCTCTATTATATTATGACAGACCAGCTAGATCTACTTTCTCTATTATATTATGACAGACCAGCTAAATCTACTGTATCTATGTCTCTATGTCTCTATTATATTATGACAGACCAGCTAGATCTACTTTCTCTATTATATTATGACAGACCAGCTAAATCTAATTTATCTATGTCTCTATGTCTCTATTATAGTATGACAGACCAGCTAGATCTACTGTCTCTATTGTATTATGACATACCAGCTAGATCTAATGTCTCTATTATATTATGGCAGACCAGCTAGATCTAATGTCTCTATTATATTATGGCAGACCAGCTAGATCTACTGTCTCTATTACATTATGACATACCAGCTGGATCTACTGTCTTGATTGTATTATGACAGACCAGCTAGATCTACTGTCTCTATTATAATATGGCGGACCAGCTAGATCTACTGTCTCTATTATATTATGACAGACCAGCTAATACTACTGTATCAATGTCTCTATGTCTCTATTATATTATGACAGACCAGCTAGATCTACTGTCTCTATTATATTATGACAGACCAGCTAAATCTACTGTCTCTATGTCTCTATTATATTATGACAGACCAGCTAGATCTGCTGTCTCGATTGTATTATGACAGACCTGCTAGATCTACTGTCACTATTATATCATGACAGACCAGCTAGATCTACTGTCTCTATTATATTATGACAGACCAGCTAAATCTACTGTATCTATGTCTCTATGTCTCTATTATATTATGACACACCAGCTAGATCTACTGTCTCTATTATATTATGGCAGACCAGCTAGATCTACTGTCTCGAATGTATTATGACAGACCAGCTAGATCTACTGTCTCTATTATATTATGACAGACCAGCTAGATATACTGTCTCTATTATATTATGACAGACCAGCTAGATCTACTGTCTCTTTTATATTATGACAGACCAGCTAGACCTACTGTCTCGATTGTATTATGACAGACCAGCTAAATCTACTGTCTCTATTATATTATGACAGACCAGGTAGATCTACTGTCTATTTTGTATTATGACAGACCAGCTAGATCTACTGTCTCTATTATATTATGACAGACCAGCTAGATCTACTGTCTCTATGTCTCTATTATATTATGACATACCAGCTAGATCTACTGTCTCTATTATATTATGACAGACCAGCTAGATCTACCGTCTCTATTATATTATGACAGACCAGCTAAATCTACTATCTCTATGTCTCTATTATATTATGACATACCAGCTAGATCTTCTGTCTCTGTTATATTATGACATACCAGCTAGATCTACTGTCTCTATTATATTATGACAGACCAGCTAGATCTACTGTCTCTATTATATTATGACAGACAAGCTAGACCTACTGTCTCGATTGTATTATGACAGACCAGATAAATCTACTGTCTCTATTATATTTTGACAGACCAGGTAGATCTACTGTCTCTATTGTATTATGGCAGACCTGCTAGATCTACTGTCTCTATTATATTATGACAGACCAGCTAGATCTACTGTCTCTATTATATTTTGACATACCAGATAGATCTACTTTGTCTATTATATTATGACAGACCAGCTAAATCTACTGTATCTATGTCTCTATGTCTCTATTATATTATGACAGACCAGCTAGATCTACTGTCTCTATTGTATTATGACATACCAGCTAGATCTAATGTCTCTATTATATTATGGCAGACCAGCTAGATCTAATGTCTCTATTATATTATGGCAGACCAGCTAGATCTACTGTCTCTATGTCTCTATGTCTCTATTATATTATGACAGACCAGCTAGATCTACTTTCTCTATTATATTATGACAGACCAGCTAAATCTACTGTCTCTATTTCTCTATGTCTCTATTATATTATTACAGACCAGCTAGATCTACTTTTTCTATTATATTATGACAGACCAGCTAAATCTACTGTATCTATGTCTCTATGTCTCTATTATATTATGACAGACCAGCTAGATCTACTTTCTCTATTATATTATGACAGACCAGCTAAATCTACTGTATCTATGTCTCTATGTCTCTATTATATTATGACAGACCAGCTAGATTTACTGTCTCTATTGTATTATGACATACCAGCTAGATCTAATGTCTCTATTATATTATGGCAGACCAGCTAGATCTAATGTCTCTATTATATTATGGCAGACCAGCTAGATCTACTGTCTCTATTACATTATGACAGACCAGCTAGATCTACTGTCTCTATTGTATTATGACAGATCAGCTAGATCTTCTGTCTCTTTTATAATATGGCGGACCAGCTAGATCTACTGTCTCTATTATATTATGACAGACCAGCTAATACTACTGTATCAATGTCTCTATGTCTCTATTATATTATGACAGACCAGCTAGATCTACTGTCTCTATTATATTATGACAGACCAGCTAAATCTACTGTCTCTATGTCTCTATTATATTATGACAGACCAGCTAGATCTGCTGTCTCGATTGTATTATGACAGACCAGCTAGATCTACTGTCACTATTATATCATGACAGACCAGCTAGATCTACTGTCTCTATTATATTATGACAGACCAGCTAAATCTACTGTATCTATGTCTCTATGTCTCTATTATATTATGACACACCAGCAAGATCTAATGTCTCTATTATATTAAGACAGACCAGCTAAATCTACTTTCTCAATTATATTATGACAGACCAGCTAAATCTACTGTATCTATGTCTCTATGTCTCTATTGTATTATGACAGACCAGCTAGATCTACTGTCTCTATTATATTATGGCAGACCAGCTAGATCTACTGTCTCGAATGTATTATGACAGACCAGCTAGATCTACTGTCTCTATTATATCATGACAGACCAGCTAGATCTACTGTCTCTATTATATTATGACAGACCAGCTAGATCTACTGTCTCTTTTATATTATGACAGACCAGCTAGACCTACTGTCTCGATTGTATTATGACAGACCAGCTAAATCTCCTGTCTCTATTATATTATGACAGACCAGGTAGATCTACTGTCTATTTTGTATTATGACAGACCAGCTAGAACTACTGTCTCTATTATATTATGACAGACCAGCTAGATCTACTGTCTCTAAGTCTCTATTATATTATGACATACCAGCTAGATCTACTGTCTCTATTATATTATGACAGACCAGCTAGATCTACCGTCTCTATTATATTATGACAGACCAGCTAAATCTACTATCTCTATGTCTCTATTATATTATGACATACCAGCTAGATCTTCTGTCTTTATTATATTATGACATACCAGCTAGATCTACTGCCTCTACTATATTATGACAGACCAGCTAGATCTACTGTCTCTATTATATTATGACAGACAAGCTAGACCTACTGTCTCGATTGTATTATGACAGACCAGATAAATCTACTGTCTCTATTATTTTTTGACAGACCAGGTAGATCTACTGTCTCTATTGTATTATGACAGACCTGCTAGATCTACTGTCTCTATTATATTATGACAGACCAGCTAGACCTACTGTCTCGATTGTATTATGACAGACCAGCTAAATCTACTGTCTCTATTATATTTTGACAGACCAGATAGATCTACTTTGTCTATTATATTATGACAGACCAGCTAAATCTACTGTATCTATGTCTCTATGTCTCTATTATATTATGACAGACCAGCTAGATCTACTGTCTCTATTGTATTATGACATACCAGCTAGATCTAATGTCTCTATTATATTATGGCAGACCAGCTAGATCTAATGTCTCTATTATATTATGGCAGACCAGCTAGATCTACTGTCTCTAATATTTTATGACAGACCAGCTAGATCTACTGTCTCTATTGTATTATGACAGATCAGCTAGATCTTCTGTCTCTATTATAATATGGCAGACCAGCTAGATCTACTGTCTCTATTATATTATGACAGACCAGCTAATACTACTGTATCAATGTCTCTATGTCTCTATTATATTATGACAGACCAGCTAGATCTACTGTCTCTATTATATTATGACAGACCAGCTAAATCTACTGTCTCTATGTCTCTATTATATTATGACAGACCAGCTAGATCTGCTGTCTCGATTGAATTATGACAGACCAGCTAGATCTACTGTCACTATTATATCATGACAGACCAGCTAGATCTACTGTCTCTATTATATTATGACAGACCAGCTAAATCTACTGTATCTATGTCTCTATGTCTGTATTATATTATGACACACCAGCTAGATCTACTGTCTCTATTATATTAAGACAGACCAGCTAAATCTACTTTCTCAATAATATTATGACAGACCAGCTAAATCTACTGTCTCTATGTCTCTATTGTATTATGACAGACCAGCTAGATCTACTGTCTCTATTATATTATGGCAGACCAGCTAGATCTACTGTCTCGAATGTATTATGACAGACCAGCTAGATCTACTGTCTCTATTATATTAAGACAGACCAGCTAAATCTACTTTCTCAATTATATTATGACAGACCAGCTAAATCTACTGTCTCTATGTCTCTATTGTATTATGACAGACCAGCTAGATCTACTGTCTCTATTATATTATGGCAGACCAGCTAGATCTACTGTCTCGAATGTATTATGACAGACCAGCTAGATCTACTGTCTCTATTATATTATGACAGACCAGCTAGATCTACTGTCTCTATTATATTATGACAGACCAGCTAGATCTACTGTCTCTTTTATATTATGACTGACCAGCTAGACCTACTGTCTCGATTGTATTATGACAGACCAGCTAAATCTACTGTCTCTATTATATTATGACAGACCAGGTAGATCTACTGTCTATTTTTTATTATGACAGACCAGCTAGATCTACTGTCTCTATTATATTATGACAGACCAGCTAGATCTACTGTCTCTATGTCTCTATTATATTATGACATACCAGCTAGATCTATTGTCTCTATTATATTATGACAGACCAGCTAGATCTACCGTCTCTATTATATTATGACAGACCAGCTAAATCTACTGTCTCTATGTCTCTATTATATTATGACATACCAGCTAGATCTTCTGTCTCTATTATATTATGACATACCAGCTAGATCTACTGTCTCTATTATATTTTGACAGACCAGCTAGATCTACTGTCTCTATTATATTATGACAGACAAGCTAGACCTACTGTCTCGATTGTATTATGACAGACCAGATAAATCTACTGTCTCTATTAAATTTTGACAGACCAGGTAGATCTACTGTCTCTATTGTATTATGACAGACCAGCTAGATCTACTGTCTCTATTATATTATGACAGACCAGCTAGACCTACTGTCTCGATTGTATTATGACAGACCAGCTAAATCTACTGTCTCTATTATATTTTGACAGACCAGATAGATCTACTTTGTCTATTATATTATGACAGACCAGCTAAATCTACTGTCTCTATTATATTATGACAGACCAGGTAGATCTACCGTCTCTATTATATTATGACAGACCAGCTAAATCTACTGTCTCTATGTCTCTATTATATTATGACATACCAGGTAGATCTTCTGTCTCTATTATATTATGACATACCAGCTAGATCTACTGTCTCTATTATATTATGACAGACCAGCTAGATCTACTGTCTCTATTATATTATGACAGACAAGCTAGACCTACTGTCTCGATTGTATTATGACAGACCAGATAAATCTACTGTCTCTATTATATTTTGAAAGACCAGGTAGATCTACTGTCTCTATTGTATTATGACAGACCAGCTAGATCTACTGTCTCTAATATATTATGACAGACCAGCTAGACCTACTGTCTCGATTGTATTATGACAGACCAGCTAAATCTACTGTCTCTATTATATTTTGACAGACCAGCTAGATCTACTTTGTCTATTATATTATGACAGACCAGCTAAATCTACTCTATCTATGTCTCTATGTCTCTATTATATTATGACAGACCAGCTAGATCTACTGTCTCTATCATGTTAAGACAGACCAGCTAAATCTACTGTCTCTGTGTCTCTATTATATTACGACAGACCAGCTAGATCTACTGTCTCGAGTGTATTATGACAGACCAGCTAGATCTACTGTCTCTATTGTATTATGACAGACCAGCTAGATCTACTGTCTCTATTATATTATGGCAGACCAGCTAGATCTACTGTCTCGAGTGTATTATGACAGACCAGCTAGATCTACTGTCTCGATTGTATTATGACAGACCAGCTAAATCTACTGTCACTATTATATTTTGACAGACCAGCTAGATCTACTTCCTCTATTATATTATGACAGACCAGCTAAATCTACTCTATCTATGTCTCTATGTCTCTATTATATTATGACAGACAAGCTAGATCTACTGTCTCTGTTATGTTAAGACAGAAAAGCTAAATCTACTGTCTCTGTGTCTCTATTATATTACGACAGACCAGCTAGATCTACTGTCTCTATTGTATTATGACAGACCAGCTAGATCTACTGTCTCTATTATATTATGACAGACCAGCTAGATCTACTGTCTCTATTATATTATGACAGACAAGCTAGACCTACTGTCTCGATTGTATTATGACAGACCAGATAAATCTACTGTCTCTATTATATTTTGACAGACCAGGTAGATCTACTGTCTCTATTGTATTATGGCAGACCTGCTAGATCTACTGTCTCTATTATATTATGACAGACCAGCTAGATCTACTGTCTCTATTATATTTTGACATACCAGATAGATCTACTTTGTCTATTATATTATGACAGACCAGCTAAATCTACTGTATCTATGTCTCTATGTCTCTATTATATTATGACAGACCAGCTAGATCTACTGTCTCTATTGTATTATGACATACCAGCTAGATCTAATGTCTCTATTATATTATGGCAGACCAGCTAGATCTAATGTCTCTATTATATTATGGCAGACCAGCTAGATCTACTGTCTCTATGTCTCTATGTCTCTATTATATTATGACAGACCAGCTAGATCTACTTTCTCTATTATATTATGACAGACCAGCTAAATCTACTGTCTCTATTTCTCTATGTCTCTATTATATTATGACAGACCAGCTAGATCTACTTTTTCTATTATATTATGACAGACCAGCTAAATCTACTGTATCTATGTCTCTATGTCTCTATTATATTATGACAGACCAGCTAGATCTACTTTCTCTATTATATTATGACAGACCAGCTAAATCTACTGTATCTATGTCTCTATGTCTCTATTATATTATGACAGACCAGCTAGATTTACTGTCTCTATTGTATTATGACATACCAGCTAGATCTAATGTCTCTATTATATTATGGCAGACCAGCTAGATCTAATGTCTCTATTATATTATGGCAGACCAGCTAGATCTACTGTCTCTATTACATTATGACATACCAGCTGGATCTACTGTCTTGATTGTATTATGACAGACCAGCTAAATCTACTGTCTCTATTATATTATGACAGACCAGCTAGATCTACTGTCTCTATTGTATTATGACAGATCAGCTAGATCTTCTGTCTCTTTTATAATATGGCGGACCAGCTAGATCTACTGTCTCTATTATATTATGACAGACCAGCTAATACTACTGTATCAATGTCTCTATGTCTCTATTATATTATGACAGACCAGCTAGATCTACTGTCTCTATTATATTATGACAGACCAGCTAAATCTACTGTCTCTATGTCTCTATTATATTATGACAGACCAGCTAGATCTGCTGTCTCGATTGTATTATGACAGACCAGCTAGATCTACTGTCACTATTATATCATGACAGACCAGCTAGATCTACTGTCTCTATTATATTATGACAGACCAGCTAAATCTACTGTATCTATGTCTCTATGTCTCTATTATATTATGACACACCAGCAAGATCTAATGTCTCTATTATATTAAGACAGACCAGCTAAATCTACTTTCTCAATTATATTATGACAGACCAGCTAAATCTACTGTATCTATGTCTCTATGTCTCTATTGTATTATGACAGACCAGCTAGATCTACTGTCTCTATTATATTATGGCAGACCAGCTAGATCTACTGTCTCGAATGTATTATGACAGACCAGCTAGATCTACTGTCTCTATTATATCATGACAGACCAGCTAGATCTACTGTCTCTATTATATTATGACAGACCAGCTAGATCTACTGTCTCTTTTATATTATGACAGACCAGCTAGACCTACTGTCTCGATTGTATTATGACAGACCAGCTAAATCTACTGTCTCTATTATATTATGACAGACCAGGTAGATCTACTGTCTATTTTGTATTATGACAGACCAGCTAGAACTACTGTCTCGATTATATTATGACAGACCAGCTAGATCTACTGTCTCTAAGTCTCTATTATATTATGACATACCAGCTAGATCTACTGTCTCTATTATATTATGACAGACCAGCTAGATCTACCGTCTCTATTATATTATGACAGACCAGCTAAATCTACTATCTCTATGTCTCTATTATATTATGACATACCAGCTAGATCTTCTGTCTTTATTATATTATGACATACCAGCTAGATCTACTGCCTCTATTATATTATGACAGACCAGCTAGATCTACTGTCTCTATTATATTATGACAGACAAGCTAGACCTACTGTCTCGATTGTATTATGACAGACCAGATAAATCTACTGTCTCTATTATTTTTTGACAGACCAGGTAGATCTACTGTCTATTTTGTATTATGACAGACCAGCTAGAACTACTGTCTCGATTATATTATGACAGACCAGCTAGATCTACTGTCTCTAAGTCTCTATTATATTATGACATACCAGCTAGATCTACTGTCTCTATTATATTATGACAGACCAGCTAGATCTACCGTCTCTATTATATTATGACAGACCAGCTAAATCTACTATCTCTATGTCTCTATTATATTATGACATACCAGCTAGATCTTCTGTCTTTATTATATTATGACATACCAGCTAGATCTACTGCCTCTATTATATTATGACAGACCAGCTAGATCTACTGTCTCTATTATATTATGACAGACCAGCTAGACCTACTGTCTCGATTGTATTATGACAGACCAGCTAAATCTACTGTCTCTATTATATTTTGACAGACCAGATAGATCTACTTTGTCTATTATATTATGACAGACCAGGAAAATCTACTGTATCTATGTCTCTATGTCTCTATTATATTATGACAGACCAGCTAGATCTACTGTCTCTATTGTATTATGACATACCAGCTAGATCTAATGTCTCTATTATATTATGGCAGACCAGCTAGATCTAATGTCTCTATTATATTATGGCAGACCAGCTAGATCTACTGTCTCTATTATTTTATGACAGACCAGCTAGATCTACTGTCTCTATTGTATTATGACAGATCAGCTAGATCTTCTGTCTCTATTATAATATGGCAGACCAGCTAGATCTACTGTCTCTATTATATTATGACAGACCAGCTAATACTACTGTATCAATGTCTCTATGTCTCTATTATATTATGACAGACCAGCTAGATCTACTGTCTCTATTATATTATGACAGACCAGCTAAATCTACTGTCTCTATGTCTCTATTATATTATGACAGACCAGCTAGATCTGCTGTCTCGATTGTATTATGACAGACCAGCTAGATCTACTGTCACTATTATATCATGACAGACCAGCTAGATCTACTGTCTCTATTATATTATGACAGACCAGCTAAATCTACTGTATCTATGTCTCTATGTCTGTATTATATTATGACACACCAGCTAGATCTACTGTCTCTATTATATTAAGACAGACCAGCTAAATCTACTTTCTCAATAATATTATGACAGACCAGCTAAATCTACTGTCTCTATGTCTCTATTGTATTATGACAGACCAGCTAGATCTACTGTCTCTATTATATTATGGCAGACCAGCTAGATCTACTGTCTCGAATGTATTATGACAGACCAGCTAGATCTACTGTCTCTATTATATTAAGACAGACCAGCTAAATCTACTTTCTCAATTATATTATGACAGACCAGCTAAATCTACTGTCTCTATGTCTCTATTGTATTATGACAGACCAGCTAGATCTACTGTCTCTATTATATTATGGCAGACCAGCTAGATCTACTGTCTCGAATGTATTATGACAGACCAGCTAGATCTACTGTCTCTATTATATTATGACAGACCAGCTAGATCTACTGTCTCTATTATATTATGACAGACCAGCTAGATCTACTGTCTCTTTTATATTATGACTGACCAGCTAGACCTACTGTCTCGATTGTATTATGACAGACCAGCTAAATCTACTGTCTCTATTATATTATGACAGACCAGGTAGATCTACTGTCTATTTTTTATTATGACAGACCAGCTAGATCTACTGTCTCTATTATATTATGACAGACCAGCTAGATCTACTGTCTCTATGTCTCTATTATATTATGACATACCAGCTAGATCTATTGTCTCTATTATATTATGACAGACCAGCTAGATCTACCGTCTCTATTATATTATGACAGACCAGCTAAATCTACTGTCTCTATGTCTCTATTATATTATGACATACCAGCTAGATCTTCTGTCTCTATTATATTATGACATACCAGCTAGATCTACTGTCTCTATTATATTTTGACAGACCAGCTAGATCTACTGTCTCTATTATATTATGACAGACAAGCTAGACCTACTGTCTCGATTGTATTATGACAGACCAGATAAATCTACTGTCTCTATTAAATTTTGACAGACCAGGTAGATCTACTGTCTCTATTGTATTATGACAGACCAGCTAGATCTACTGTCTCTATTATATTATGACAGACCAGCTAGACCTACTGTCTCGATTGTATTATGACAGACCAGCTAAATCTACTGTCTCTATTATATTTTGACAGACCAGATAGATCTACTTTGTCTATTATATTATGACAGACCAGCTAAATCTACTGTCTCTATTATATTATGACAGACCAGGTAGATCTACCGTCTCTATTATATTATGACAGACCAGCTAAATCTACTGTCTCTACGTCTCTATTATATTATGACATACCAGGTAGATCTTCTGTCTCTATTATATTATGACATACCAGCTAGATCTACTGTCTCTATTATATTATGACAGACCAGCTAGATCTACTGTCTCTATTATATTATGACAGACAAGCTAGACCTACTGTCTCGATTGTATTATGACAGACCAGATAAATCTACTGTCTCTATTATATTTTGAAAGACCAGGTAGATCTACTGTCTCTATTGTATTATGACAGACCAGCTAGATCTACTGTCTCTATTATATTATGGCAGACCAGCTAGATCTACTGTCTCGAATGTATTATGACAGACCAGCTAGATCTACTGTCTCTATTATATTATGACAGACCAGCTAGATCTACTGTCTCTATTATATTATGACAGACCAGCTAGATCTACTGTCTCTTTTATATTATGACTGACCAGCTAGACCTACTGTCTCGATTGTATTATGACAGACCAGCTAAATCTACTGTCTCTATTATATTATGACAGACCAGGTAGATCTACTGTCTATTTTTTATTATGACAGACCAGCTAGATCTACTGTCTCTATTATATTATGACAGACCAGCTAGATCTACTGTCTCTATGTCTCTATTATATTATGACATACCAGCTAGATCTATTGTCTCTATTATATTATGACAGACCAGCTAGATCTACCGTCTCTATTATATTATGACAGACCAGCTAAATCTACTGTCTCTATGTCTCTATTATATTATGACATACCAGCTAGATCTTCTGTCTCTATTATATTATGACATACCAGCTAGATCTACTGTCTCTATTATATTTTGACAGACCAGCTAGATCTACTGTCTCTATTATATTATGACAGACAAGCTAGACCTACTGTCTCGATTGTATTATGACAGACCAGATAAATCTACTGTCTCTATTAAATTTTGACAGACCAGGTAGATCTACTGTCTCTATTGTATTATGACAGACCAGCTAGATCTACTGTCTCTATTATATTATGACAGACCAGCTAGACCTACTGTCTCGATTGTATTATGACAGACCAGCTAAATCTACTGTCTCTATTATATTTTGACAGACCAGATAGATCTACTTTGTCTATTATATTATGACAGACCAGCTAAATCTACTGTCTCTATTATATTATGACAGACCAGGTAGATCTACCGTCTCTATTATATTATGACAGACCAGCTAAATCTACTGTCTCTACGTCTCTATTATATTATGACATACCAGGTAGATCTTCTGTCTCTATTATATTATGACATACCAGCTAGATCTTCTGTCTCTATTATATTATGACAGACCAGCTAGATCTACTGTCTCTATTATATTATGACAGACAAGCTAGACCTACTGTCTCGATTGTATTATGACAGACCAGATAAATCTACTGTCTCTATTATATTTTGAAAGACCAGGTAGATCTACTGTCTCTATTGTATTATGACAGACCAGCTAGATCTACTGTCTCTATTATATTATGGCAGACCAGCTAGATCTACTGTCTCGAATGTATTATGACAGACCAGCTAGATCTACTGTCTCTATTATATTATGACAGACCAGCTAGATCTACTGTCTCTATTATATTATGACAGACCAGCTAGATCTACTGTCTCTTTTATATTATGACTGACCAGCTAGACCTACTGTCTCGATTGTATTATGACAGACCAGCTAAATCTACTGTCTCTATTATATTATGACAGACCAGGTAGATCTACTGTCTATTTTTTATTATGACAGACCAGCTAGATCTACTGTCTCTATTATATTATGACAGACCAGCTAGATCTACTGTCTCTATGTCTCTATTATATTATGACATACCAGCTAGATCTATTGTCTCTATTATATTATGACAGACCAGCTAGATCTACCGTCTCTATTATATTATGACAGACCAGCTAAATCTACTGTCTCTATGTCTCTATTATATTATGACATACCAGCTAGATCTTCTGTCTCTATTATATTATGACATACCAGCTAGATCTACTGTCTCTATTATATTTTGACAGACCAGCTAGATCTACTGTCTCTATTATATTATGACAGACAAGCTAGACCTACTGTCTCGATTGTATTATGACAGACCAGATAAATCTACTGTCTCTATTAAATTTTGACAGACCAGGTAGATCTACTGTCTCTATTGTATTATGACAGACCAGCTAGATCTACTGTCTCTATTATATTATGACAGACCAGCTAGACCTACTGTCTCGATTGTATTATGACAGACCAGCTAAATCTACTGTCTCTATTATATTTTGACAGACCAGATAGATCTACTTTGTCTATTATATTATGACAGACCAGCTAAATCTACTGTCTCTATTATATTATGACAGACCAGGTAGATCTACCGTCTCTATTATATTATGACAGACCAGCTAAATCTACTGTCTCTACGTCTCTATTATATTATGACATACCAGGTAGATCTTCTGTCTCTATTATATTATGACATACCAGCTAGATCTACTGTCTCTATTATATTATGACAGACCAGCTAGATCTACTGTCTCTATTATATTATGACAGACAAGCTAGACCTACTGTCTCGATTGTATTATGACAGACCAGATAAATCTACTGTCTCTATTATATTTTGAAAGACCAGGTAGATCTACTGTCTCTATTGTATTATGACAGACCAGCTAGATCTACTGTCTCTAATATATTATGACAGACCAGCTAGACCTACTGTCTCGATTGTATTATGACAGACCAGCTAAATCTACTGTCTCTATTATATTTTGACAGACCAGCTAGATCTACTTTGTCTATTATATTATGACAGACCAGCTAAATCTACTCTATCTATGTCTCTATGTCTCTATTATATTATGACAGACCAGCTAGATCTACTGTCTCTATCATGTTAAGACAGACCAGCTAAATCTACTGTCTCTGTGTCTCTATTATATTACGACAGACCAGCTAGATCTACTGTCTCGAGTGTATTATGACAGACCAGCTAGATCTACTGTCTCTATTGTATTATGACAGACCAGCTAGATCTACTGTCTCTATTATATTATGGCAGACCAGCTAGATCTACTGTCTCGAGTGTATTATGACAGACCAGCTAGATCTACTGTCTCGATTGTATTATGACAGACCAGCTAAATCTACTGTCACTATTATATTTTGACAGACCAGCTAGATCTACTTCCTCTATTATATTATGACAGACCAGCTAAATCTACTCTATCTATGTCTCTATGTCTCTATTATATTATGACAGACAAGCTAGATCTACTGTCTCTGTTATGTTAAGACAGAAAAGCTAAATCTACTGTCTCTGTGTCTCTATTATATTACGACAGACCAGCTAGATCTACTGTCTCTATTGTATTATGACAGACCAGCTAGATCTACTGTCTCTATTATATTATGACAGACCAGCTAGATCTACTGTCTCTATTATGTTAAGACAGACCAGCTAAATCTACTGTCTCTGTGTCTCTTTTATATTACGACAGACCAGCTAGATCTACTGTCTCTATTGTATTTTGACAGACCAGCTAGATCAACTGTCTCTATTATATTATGGCAGACCAGCTAGATCTACTGTCTCGATTGTATTATGACAGACCAGCTAGATCTACTGTCTCTATTCTATTATGACAGACCAGCTAGATCTACTTTCTCTATTATATTATGACAGACCAGATAAATCTACTGTATCTATGTCTCTATGTCTCTATTATATTATGACAGACCAGCTAGATCTACTGTCTCTGTTGTATTATGACAGACCAGCTAGATCTACTGTCTCTATTATATTATGGCAGACCAGCTAGATCTACTGTCTCTATTATATTATGACATACCAGCTGGATCTACTGTCTTGATTGTATTATGGCAGACCAGCTAGATCTACTGTCTCGAGTGTATTATGACAGACCAGCTAGATCTACTGTCTCGATTGTATTATGACAGACCAGCTAAATCTACTGTCTCTATTATATTTTGACAGACCAGCTAGATCTACTTCCTCTATTATATTATGACAGACCAGCTAAATCTACTCTATCTATGTCTCTATGTCTCTATTATATTATGACAGACCAGCTAGATCTACTGTCTCTATTATATTATGACAGACCAGCTAGATCTACTGTCTCTATGTCTCTATTATATTATGACATACCAGCTAGATCTATTGTCTCTATTATATTATGACAGACCAGCTAGATCTACCGTCTCTATTATATTATGACAGACCAGCTAAATCTACTGTCTCTATGTCTCTATTATATTATGACATACCAGCTAGATCTTCTGTCTCTATTATATTATGACATACCAGCTAGATCTACTGTCTCTATTATATTTTGACAGACCAGATAGATCTACTGTCTCTATTATATTATGACAGACAAGCTAGACCTACTGTCTCGATTGTATTATGACAGACCAGATAAATCTACTGTCTCTATTAAATTTTGACAGACCAGGTAGATCTACTGTCTCTATTGTATTATGACAGACCAGCTAGATCTACTGTCTCTATTATATTATGACAGACCAGCTAGACCTACTGTCTCGATTGTATTATGACAGACCAGCTAAATCTACTGTCTCTATTATATTTTGACAGACCAGATAGATCTACTTTGTCTATTATATTATGACAGACCAGCTAAATTTACTGTCTCTATTATATTATGACAGACCAGCTAAATCTGCTGTCTCTATGTCTCTATTATATTATGACATACCAGGTAGATCTTCTGTCTCTATTATATTATGACATACCAGCTAGATCTACTGTCTCTATTATATTATGACAGACCAGCTAGATCTACTGTCTCTATTATATTATGACAGACAAGCTAGACCTACTGTCACGATTGTATTATGACAGACCAGATAAATCTACTGTCTCTATTATATTTTGAAAGACCAGGTAGATCTACTGTCTCTATTGTATTATGGCAGACCAGCTAGATCTACTGTCTCTATTATATTATGACATACCAGCTGGATCTACTGTCTTGATTGTATTATGGCAGACCAGCTAGATCTACTGTCTCGAGTGTATTATGACAGACCAGCTAGATCTACTGTCTCGATTGTATTATGACAGACCAGCTAAATCTACTGTCTCTATTATATTTTGACAGACCAGCTAGATCTACTTCCTCTATTATATTATGACAGACCAGCTAAATCTACTCTATCTATGTCTCTATGTCTCTATTATATTATGACAGACCAGCTAGATCTACTGTCTCTGTTATGTTAAGACAGACCAGCTAAATCTACTGTCTCTGTGTCTCTATTATATTACGACAGACCAGCTAGATCTACTGTCTCTATTGTATTATGACAGACCAGCTAGATCTACTGTCTCTATTATATTATGGCAGACCAGCTAGATCTACTGTCTCGAGTGTATTATGACAGACCAGCTAGATCTACTGTCTCGATTGTATTATGACAGACCAGCTAAATCTACTGTCTCTATTATATTCTGACAGACCAGCTAGATCTACTTCCTCTATTATATTATGACAGACCAGCTAAATCTACTCTATCTATGTCTCTATGTCTCTATTATATTATGACAGACCAGCTAGATCTACTGTCTCTGTTATGTTAAGACAGACCAGCTAAATCTACTGTCTCTGTGTCTCTATTATATTATGACAGACCAGCTAGATCTACTGCCTCTATTGTATTATGACAGACCAGCTAGATCTACTGTCTCTATTATATTATGGCAGACCAGCTAGATCTACTGTCTCGATTGTATTATGACAGACCAGCTAGATCTACTGTCTCTATTCTATTATGACAGACCAGCTAGATCTACTTTCTCTATTATATTATGACAGACCAGCTAAATCTACTGTATCTATGTCTCTATGTCTCTATTATATTATGACAGACCAGCTAGATCTACCGTCTCTATTATATTATGACAGACCAGCTAAATCTACTGTCTCTATGTCTCTATTATATTATGACATACCAGCTAGATCTTCTGTCTCTATTATATTATGACATACCAGCTAGATCTACTGTCTCTATTATATTATGACAGACCAGCTAGATCTACTGTCTCTATTGTATTATGACAGACCAGATAAATCTACTGTCTCTATTATATTTTGACAGACCAGGTAGATCTCCTGTCTCTATTGTATTATGACAGACCAGCTAGATCTACTGTCTCTATTATATTATGACAGACCAGCTAGACCTACTGTCTCGATTGTATTATGACAGACCAGCTAACTCTACTGTCTCTATTATATTTTGACAGACCAGCTAGATCTACTTTGTCTATTATATTATGACAGACCAGCTAAATCTACTGTCTCTATTATATTATGACAGACAAGCTAGACCTACTGTCTCGATTGTATTATGACAGACCAGATAAATCTACTGTCTCTATTATATTTTGACAGACCAGGTAGATCTACTGTCTCTATTGTATTATGACAGACCAGCTAGATCTACTGTCTCTATTATATTATGACAGACCAGCTAGACCTACTGTCTCGATTGTATTATGACAGACCAGCTAAATCTACTGAATCTATTATATTTTGACAGACCAGCTAGATCTACTTTGTCTATTATATTATGACAGACCAGCTAAATCTACTCTATCTATGTCTCTATGTCTCTATTATATTATGACAGACCAGCTAGATCTACTGTCTCTATTATGTTAAGACAGACCAGCTAAAACTACTGTCTCTGTGTCTCTATTATATTACGACAGACCAGCTAGATCTACTGTCTCGAGTGTATTATGACAGACCAGCTAGATCTACTGTCTCTATTGTATTATGACAGACCAGCTAGATCTACTGTCTCTATTATATTATGGCAGACCAGCTAGATCTACTGTCTCGAGTGTATTATGACAGACCAGCTAGATCTACTGTATCGATTGTATTATGACAGACCAGCTAAATCTACTGTCTCTATTATATTTTGACAGACCAGCTAGATCTACTTCCTCTATTATATTATGACAGACCAGCTAAATCTACTCTATCTATGTCTCTATGTCTCTATTATATTATGACAGACCAGCTAGATCTACTGTCTCTGTTATGTTAAGACAGACCAGCTAAATCTACTGTCTCTGTGTCTCTATTATATTACGACAGACCAGCTAGATCTACTGTCTCTATTGTATTATGACAGACCAGCTAGATCTACTGTCTCTATTATATTATGACAGACCAGCTAGATCTACTGTCTCTATTATGTTAAGACAGACCAGCTAAATCTACTGTCTCTGTGTCTCTTTTATATTACGACAGACCAGCTAGATCTACTGTCTCTATTGTATTTTGACAGACCAGCTAGATCTACTGTCTGTATTATATTATGGCAGACCAGCTAGATCTACTGTCTCGAGTGTATTATGACAGACCAGCTAGATCTACTGTCTCGATTGTATTATGACAGACCAGCTAAATCTACTGTCTCTATTATATTTTGACAGACCAGCTAGATCTACTTCCTCTATTATATTATGACAGACCAGCTAAATCTACTCTATCTATGTCTCTATGTCTCTATTATATTATGACAGACCAGCTAGATCTACTGTCTCTGTTATGTTAAGACAGACCAGCTAAATCTACTGTCTCTGTGTCTCTATTATATTACGACAGACCAGCTAGATCTACTGTCTCTATTGTATTATGACAGACCAGCTAGATCTACTGTCTCTATTATATTATGACAGACCAGCTAGATCTACTGTCTCTATTATGTTAAGACAGACCAGCTAAATCTACTGTCTCTGTGTCTCTTTTATATTACGACAGACCAGCTAGATCTACTGTCTCTATTGTATTTTGACAGACTAGCTAGATCTACTGTCTCTATTATATTATGGCAGACCAGCTAGATCTACTGTCTCGATTGTATTATGACAGACCAGCTAGATCTACTGTCTCTATTCTATTATGACAGACCAGCTAGATCTACTTTCTCTATTATATTATGACAGACCAGCTAAATCTACTGTATCTATGTCTCTATGTCTCTATTATATTATGACAGACCAGCTAGATCTACTGTCTCTGTTGTATTATGACAGACCAGCTAGATCTACTGTCTCTATTATATTATGGCAGACCAGCTAGATCTACTGTCTCTATTATATTATGACATACCAGCTGGATCTACTGTCTTGATTGTATTATGGCAGACCAGCTAGATCTACTGTCTCGAGTGTATTATGACAGACCAGCTAGATCTACTGTCTCGATTGTATTATGACAGACCAGCTAAATCTACTGTCTCTATTATATTTTGACAGACCAGCTAGATCTACTTCCTCTATTATATTATGACAGACCAGCTAAATCTACTCTATCTATGTCTCTATGTCTCTATTATATTATGACAGACCAGCTAGATCTACTGTCTCTGTTATGTTAAGACAGACCAGCTAAATCTACTGTCTCTGTGTCTCTATTATATTACGACAGACCAGCTAGATCTACTGTCTCTATTGTATTATGACAGACCAGCTAGATCTACTGTCTCTATTATATTATGGCAGACCAGCTAGATCTACTGTCTCGAGTGTATTATGACAGACCAGCTAGATCTACTGTCTCGATTGTATTATGACAGACCAGCTAAATCTACTGTCTCTATTATATTTTGACAGACCAGCTAGATCTACTTCCTCTATTATATTATGACAGACCAGCTAAATCTACTCTATCTATGTCTCTATGTCTCTATTATATTATGACAGACCAGCTAGATCTACTGTCTCTGTTATGTTAAGACAGACCAGCTAAATCTACTGTCTCTGTGTCTCTATTATATTATGACAGACCAGCTAGATCTACTGTCTCTATTGTATTATGACAGACCAGCTAGATCTACTGTCTCTATTATATTATGGCAGACCAGCTAGATCTACTGTCTCGATTGTATTATGACAGACCAGCTAGATCTACTGTCTCTATTCTATTATGACAGACCAGCTAGATCTACTTTCTCTATTATATTATGACAGACCAGCTAAATCTACTGTATCTATGTCTCTATGTCTCTATTATATTATGACAGACCAGCTAGATCTACCGTCTCTATTATATTATGACAGACCAGCTAAATCTACTGTCTCTATGTCTCTATTATATTATGACATACCAGCTAGATCTTCTGTCTCTAATATATTATGACATACCAGCTAGATCTACTGTCTCTATTATATTATGACAGACCAGCTAGATCTACTGTCTCTATTATATTATGACAGACAAGCTAGACCTACTGTCTCGATTGTATTATGACAGACCAGATAAATCTACTGTCTCTATTATATTTTGACAGACCAGGTAGATCTCCTGTCTCTATTGTATTATGACAGACCAGCTAGATCTACTGTCTCTATTATATTATGACAGACCAGCTAGACCTACTGTCTCGATTGTATTATGACAGACCAGCTAAATCTACTGTCTCTATTATATTTTGACAGACCAGCTAGATCTACTTTGTCTATTATATTATGACAGACCAGCTAAATCTACTGTCTCTATTATATTATGACAGACAAGCTAGACCTACTGTCTCGATTGTATTATGACAGACCAGATAAATCTACTGTCTCTATTATATTTTGACAGACCAGGTAGATCTACTGTCTCTATTGTATTATGACAGACCAGCTAGATCTACTGTCTCTATTATATTATGACAGACCAGCTAGACCTACTGTCTCGATTGTATTATGACAGACCAGCTAAATCTACTGTCTCTATTATATTTTGACAGACCAGCTAGATCTACTTTGTCTATTATATTATGACAGACCAGCTAAATCTACTCTATCTATGTCTCTATGTCTCTATTATATTATGACAGACCAGCTAGATCTACTGTCTCTATTATGTTAAGACAGACCAGCTAAATCTACTGTCTCTGTGTCTCTATTATATTACGACAGACCAGCTAGATCTACTGTCTCGAGTGTATTATGACAGACCAGCTAGATCTACTGTCTCTATTGTATTATGACAGACCAGCTAGATCTACTGTCTCTATTATATTATGGCAGACCAGCTAGATCTACTGTCTCGAGTGTATTATGACAGACCAGCTAGATCTACTGTATCGATTGTATTATGACAGACCAGCTAAATCTACTGTCTCTATTATATTTTGACAGACCAGCTAGATCTACTTCCTCTATTATATTATGACAGACCAGCTAAATCTACTCTATCTATGTCTCTATGTCTCTATTATATTATGACAGACCAGCTAGATCTACTGTCTCTGTTATGTTAAGACAGACCAGCTAAATCTACTGTCTCTGTGTCTCTATTATATTACGACAGACCAGCTAGATCTACTGTCTCTATTGTATTATGACAGACCAGCTAGATCTACTGTCTCTATTATATTATGACAGACCAGCTAGATCTACTGTCTCTATTATGTTAAGACAGACCAGCTAAATCTACTGTCTCTGTGTCTCTTTTATATTACGACAGACCAGCTAGATCTACTGTCTCTATTGTATTTTGACAGTCCAGCTAGATCTACTGTCTCTATTATATTATGGCAGACCAGCTAGATCTACTGTCTCGAGTGTATTATGACAGACCAGCTAGATCTACTGTCTCGATTGTATTATGACAGACCAGCTAAATCTACTGTCTCTATTATATTTTGACAGACCAGCTAGATCTACTTCCTCTATTATATTATGACAGACCAGCTAAATCTACTCTATCTATGTCTCTATTATATTACGACAGACCAGCTAGATCTACTGTCTCTATTGTATTATGACAGACCAGCTAGATCTACTGTCTCTATTATATTATGACAGACCAGCTAGATCTACTGTCTCTGTTATGTTAAGACAGACCAGCTAAATCTACTGTCTCTGTGTCTCTATTATATTACGACAGACCAGCTAGATCTACTGTCTCTATTGTATTATGACAGACCAGCTAGATCTACTGTCTCTATTATATTATGACAGACCAGCTAGATCTACTGTCTCTATTATGTTAAGACAGACCAGCTAAATCTACTGTCTCTGTGTCTCTTTTATATTACGACAGACCAGCTAGATCTACTGTCTCTATTGTATTTTGACAGACCAGCTAGATCTACTGTCTCTATTATATTATGGCAGACCAGCTAGATCTACTGTCTCGATTGTATTATGACAGACCAGCTAGATCTACTGTCTCTATTCTATTATGACAGACCAGCTAGATCTACTTTCTCTATTATATTATGACAGACCAGCTAAATCTACTGTATCTATGTCTCTATGTCTCTATTATATTATGACAGACCAGCTAGATCTACTGTCTCTGTTGTATTATGACAGACCAGCTAGATCTACTGTCTCTATTATATTATGGCAGACCAGCTAGATCTACTGTCTCTATTATATTATGACATACCAGCTGGATCTACTGTCTTGATTGTATTATGGCAGACCAGCTATATCTACTGTCTCGAGTGTATTATGACAGACCAGCTAGATCTACTGTCTCTATTATATTTTGACAGACCAGCTAGATCTACTTCCTCAATTATATTATGACAGACCAGCTAAATCTACTCTATCTATGTCTCTATGTCTCTATTATATTATGACAGACCAGCTAGATCTACTGTCTCTGTTATGTTAAGACAGACCAGCAAAATCTACTGTCTCTGTGTCTCTATTATATTACGACAGACCAGCTAGATCTACTGTCTCGAGTGTATTATGACAGACCAGCTAGATCTACTGTCTCTATTGTATTATGACAGACCAGCTAGATCTACTGTCTCTATTATATTATGACAGACCAGCTAGATCTACTGTCTCTATTATGTTAAGACAGACCAGCTAAATCTACTGTCTCTGTGTCTCTATTATATTACGACAGACCAGCTAGATCTACTGTCTCGAGTGTATTAAAACAGACCAGCTAGATCTACTGTCTCTATTGTATTATGACAGACCAGCTAGATCTACTGTCTCTATTATATTATGGCAGACCAGCTAGATCTACTGTCTCGAGTGTATTATGACAGACCAGCTAGATCTACTGTCTCGATTGTATTATGACAGACCAGCTAAATCTACTGTCTCTATTATATTTTGACAGACCAGCTAGATCTACTTCCTCTATTATATTATGACAGACCAGCTAAATCTACTCTATCTATGTCTCTATGTCTCTATTATATTATGACAGACCAGCTAGATCTACTGTCTCTGTTATGTTAAGACAGACCAGCTAAATCTACTGTCTCTATTATGTTAAGACAGACCAGCTAGATCTACTGTCTCTATTGTATTATGACAGACCAGCTAGATCTACTGTCTCTATTATGTTAAGACAGAACAGCTAAATCTACTGTCTCTGTGTCTCTTTTATATTACGACAGACCAGCTAGATCTACTGTCTCTATTGTATTTTGACAGACCAGCTAGATCTACTGTCTCTATTATATTATGGCAGACCAGCTAGATCTACTGTCTCGATTGTATTATGACAGACCAGCTAGATCTACTGTCTCTATTCTATTATGACAGACCAGCTAGATCTACTTTCTCTATTATATTATGACAGACCAGCTAAATCTACTGTATCTATGTCTCTATGTCTCTATTATATTATGACAGACCAGCTAGATCTACTTTCTCTATTATATTATGACAGACCAGCTAAATCTACTGTATCTATGTCTCTATGTCTCTATTATATTATGACAGACCAGCTAGATCTACTGTCTCTATTATATTATGGCAGACCAGCTAGATCTACTGTCTCTATTACATTATGACATACCAGCTGGATCTACTGTCTTGATTGTATTATGACAGACCAGCTAGATCTACTGTCTCTATTATATTATGACAGACCAGCTAGATCTACTGTCTCTATTGTATTATGACAGATCAGCTAGATCTTCTGTCTCTATTATAATATGGCAGACCAGCTAGATCTACTGTCTCTATTATATTATGACAGACCAGCTAATACTACTGTATCAATGTCTCTATGTCTCTATTATATTATGACAGACCAGCTAGATCTACTGTCTCTATTATATTATGACAGACCAGCTAAATCTACTGTCTCTATGTCTCTATTATATTATGACAGACCAGCTAGATCTGCTGTCTCGATTGTATTATGACAGACCAGCTAGATCTACTGTCTCTATTATATCATGACAGACCAGCTAGATCTACTGTCTCTATTATATTATGACATACCAGCTAAATCTACTGTATCTATGTCTCTATTATATTATGACACACCAGCTAGATGTACTGTCTCTATTATATTAAGACAGACCAGCTAAATCTACTTTCTCAATTATATTATGACAGACCAGCTAAATCTACTGTATCTATGTCTCTATGTCTCTATTGTATTATGAAAGACCAGCTAGATCTACTGTCTCTATTATATTATGGCAGACCAGCTAGATCTACTGTCTCGAATGTATTATGACAGACCAGCTAGATCTACTGTCTCTATTATATTATGACAGACCAGCTAGATCTACTGTCTCTTTTATATTATGACAGACCAGCTAGACCTACTGTCTCGATTGTATTATGACAGACCAGCTAAATCTACTGTCTCTATTATATTATGACAGACCAGGTAGATCTACTGTCTATTTTGTATTATGACAGACCAGCTAGATCTACTGTCTCTATTATATTATGACAGACCAGCTAGATCTACTGTCTCTATGTCTCTATTATATTATGACATACCAGCTAGATCTACTGTCTTTATTATATTATGACAGACCAGCTGGATCTACAGTCTCTATTATATTATGACAGACCAGCTAAATCTACTGTCTCTATGTCTCTATTATATTATGACATACCAGCTAGATCTTCTGTCTCTATTATATTATGACATACCAGCTAGATCTACTGTCTCTATTATATTATGACAGACCAGCTAGATCTACTGTCTCTATTATATTATGACAGACAAGCTAGACCTACTGTCTCGATTGTATTATGACAGACCAGATAAATCTACTGTCTCTATTATATTTTGACAGACCAGGTTGATCTACTGTCTCTATTGCATTATGACAGACCAGCTAGATCTACTGTCTCTATTATATTATGACAGACCAGCTAGACCTACTGTCTCGATTGTATTATGACAGACCAGCTAAATCTACTGTCTCTATTATATTTTGACAGACCAGCTAGATCTACTTTGTCTATTATATTATGACAGACCAGCTAAATCTACTCTATCTATGTCTCTATGTCTCTATTATATTATGACAGACCAGCTAGATCTACTGTCTCTATTATGTTAAGACAGACCAGCTAAATCTACTGTCTCTGTGTCTCTATTATATTACGACAGACCAGCTAGATCTACTGTCTCTATTTTATTATGACAGACCAGCTAGATCTACTGTCTCTATTATATTATGACAGACCAGCTAGATCTACTGTCTATATTATGTTAAGACAGACCAGCTAAATCTACTGTCTCTGTGTCTCTATTATATTACGACAGACCAGCTAGATCTACTGTCTCGAGTGTATTATGACAGACCAGCTAGATCTACTGTCTCTATTGTATTATGACAGACCAGCTAGATCTACTGTCTCTATTATGTTATGGCAGACCAGCTAGATCTACTGTCTCGAGTGTATTATGACAGACCAGCTAGATCTACTGTCTCGATTGTATTATGACAGACCAGCTAAATCTACTGTCTCTATTATATTTTGACAGACCAGCTAGATCTACTTCTTCTATTATATTATGACAGACCAGCTAAATCTACTCTATCTATGTCTCTATGTCTCTATTATATTATGACAGACCAGCTAGATCTACTGTCTCTGTTATGTTAAGACAGACCAGCTAAATCTACTGTCTCTATTATGTTAAGACAGACCAGCTACATCTACTGTCTCTATTATATTATGACAGACCAGCTAGATCTACTGTCTCTATTATGTTAAGACAGACCAGCTAAATCTACTGTCTCTGTGTCTCTTTTATATTACGACAGACCAGCTAGATCTACTGTCTCTATTGTATTTTGACAGACCAGCTAGATCTACTGTCTCTATTATATTATGGCAGACCAGCTAGATCTACTGTCTCGATTGTATTATGACAGACCAGCTAGATCTACTGTCTCTATTCTATTATGACAGACCAGCTAGATCTACTTTCTCTATTATATTATGACAGACCAGCTAAATCTACTGTATCTATGTCTCTATGTCTCTATTGTATTATGAAAGACCAGCTAGATCTACTGTCTCTATTATATTATGGCAGACCAGCTAGATCTACTGTCTCGAATGTATTATGACAGACCAGCTAGATCTACTGTCTCTATTATATTATGACAGACCAGCTAGATCTACTGTCTCTTTTATATTATGACAGACCAGCTAGACCTACTGTCTCGATTGTATTATGACAGACCAGCTAAATCTACTGTCTCTATTATATTATGACAGACCAGGTAGATCTACTGTCTATTTTGTATTATGACAGACCAGCTAGATCTACTGTCTCTATTATATTATGACAGACCAGCTAGATCTACTGTCTCTATGTCTCTATTATATTATGACATACCAGCTAGATCTACTGTCTCTATTATATTATGACAGACCAGCTAGATCTACAGTCTCTATTATATTATGACAGACCAGCTAAATCTACTGTCTCTATGTCTCTATTATATTATGACATACCAGCTAGATCTTCTGTCTCTATTATATTATGACATACCAGCTAGATCTACTGTCTCTATTATATTATGACAGACCAGCTAGATCTACTGTCTCTATTATATTATGACAGACAAGCTAAATCTACTGTATCTATGTCTCTATTATATTATGACACACCAGCTAGATGTACTGTCTCTATTATATTAAGACAGACCAGCTAAATCTACTTTCTCAATTATATTATGACAGACCAGCTAAATCTACTGTATCTATGTCTCTATGTCTCTATTGTATTATGAAAGACCAGCTAGATCTACTGTCTCTATTATATTATGGCAGACCAGCTAGATCTACTGTCTCGAATGTATTATGACAGACCAGCTAGATCTACTGTCTCTATTATATTATGACAGACCAGCTAAATCTACTGTCTCTATTATATTATGACAGACCAGGTAGATCTACTGTCTCTATTATATTATGACAGACCAGCTAGATCTACTGTCTCTATGTCTCTATTATATTATGACATACCAGCTAGATCTACTGTCTCTATTATATTATGACAGACCAGCTAGATCTACCGTCTCTATTATATTATGACAGACCAGCTAAATCTACTGTCTCTATGTCTCTATTATATTATGACATACCAGCTAGATCTTCTGTCTCTATTATATTATGACATATCAGCTAGATCTACTGTCTCTATTATATTATGACAGACCAGCTAGATCTACTGTCTCTATTATATTATGACAGACAAGCTAGACCTACTGTCTCGATTGTATTATGACAGACCAGATAAATCTACTGTCTCTATTATATTTTGACAGACCAGGTTGATCTACTGTCTCTATTGTATTATGACAGACCAGCTAGATCTACTGTCTCTATTATATTATGACAGACCAGCTAGACCTACTGTCTCGATTGTATTATGACAGACCAGCTAAATCTACTGTCTCTATTATATTTTGACAGACCAGCTAGATCTACTTTGTCTATTATATTATGACAGACCAGCTAAATCTACTCTATCTATGTCTCTATGTCTCTATTATATTATGACAGACCAGCTAGATCTACTGTCTCTATTATGTTAAGACAGACCAGCTAAATCTACTGTCTCTGTGTCTCTATTATATTACGACAGACCAGCTAGATCTACTGTCTCGAGTGTATTATGACAGACCAGCTAGATCTACTGTCTCTATTGTATTATGACAGACCAGCTAGATCTACTGTCTCTATTATATTATGGCAGACCAGCTAGATCTACTGTCTCGAGTGTATTATGACAGACCAGCTAGATCTACTGTCTCGATTGTATTATGACAGACCAGCTAAATCTACTGTCTCTATTATATTATGACATACCAGCTAGATCTACTGTCTTTATTATATTATGACAGACCAGCTGGATCTACAGTCTCTATTATATTATGACAGACCAGCTAAATCTACTGTCTCTATGTCTCTATTATATTATGACATACCAGCTAGATCTTCTGTCTCTATTATATTATGACATACCAGCTAGATCTACTGTCTCTATTATATTATGACAGACCAGCTAGATCTACTGTCTCTATTATATTATGACAGACAAGCTAGACCTACTGTCTCGATTGTATTATGACAGACCAGATAAATCTACTGTCTCTATTATATTTTGACAGACCAGGTTGATCTACTGTCTCTATTGCATTATGACAGACCAGCTAGATCTACTGTCTCTATTATATTATGACAGACCAGCTAGACCTACTGTCTCGATTGTATTATGACAGACCAGCTAAATCTACTGTCTCTATTATATTTTGACAGACCAGCTAGATCTACTTTGTCTATTATATTATGACAGACCAGCTAAATCTACTCTATCTATGTCTCTATGTCTCTATTATATTATGACAGACCAGCTAGATCTACTGTCTCTATTATGTTAAGACAGACCAGCTAAATCTACTGTCTCTGTGTCTCTATTATATTACGACAGACCAGCTAGATCTACTGTCTCTATTTTATTATGACAGACCAGCTAGATCTACTGTCTCTATTATATTATGACAGACCAGCTAGATCTACTGTCTATATTATGTTAAGACAGACCAGCTAAATCTACTGTCTCTGTGTCTCTATTATATTACGACAGACCAGCTAGATCTACTGTCTCGAGTGTATTATGACAGACCAGCTAGATCTACTGTCTCTATTGTATTATGACAGACCAGCTAGATCTACTGTCTCTATTATGTTATGGCAGACCAGCTAGATCTACTGTCTCGAGTGTATTATGACAGACCAGCTAGATCTACTGTCTCGATTGTATTATGACAGACCAGCTAAATCTACTGTCTCTATTATATTTTGACAGACCAGCTAGATCTACTTCTTCTATTATATTATGACAGACCAGCTAAATCTACTCTATCTATGTCTCTATGTCTCTATTATATTATGACAGACCAGCTAGATCTACTGTCTCTGTTATGTTAAGACAGACCAGCTAAATCTACTGTCTCTATTATGTTAAGACAGACCAGCTACATCTACTGTCTCTATTATATTATGACAGACCAGCTAGATCTACTGTCTCTATTATGTTAAGACAGACCAGCTAAATCTACTGTCTCTGTGTCTCTTTTATATTACGACAGACCAGCTAGATCTACTGTCTCTATTGTATTTTGACAGACCAGCTAGATCTACTGTCTCTATTATATTATGGCAGACCAGCTAGATCTACTGTCTCGATTGTATTATGACAGACCAGCTAGATCTACTGTCTCTATTCTATTATGACAGACCAGCTAGATCTACTTTCTCTATTATATTATGACAGACCAGGTAAATCTACTGTATCTATGTCTCTATGTCTCTATTGTATTATGAAAGACCAGCTAGATCTACTGTCTCTATTATATTATGGCAGACCAGCTAGATCTACTGTCTCGAATGTATTATGACAGACCAGCTAGATCTACTGTCTCTATTATATTATGACAGACCAGCTAGATCTACTGTCTCTTTTATATTATGACAGACCAGCTAGACCTACTGTCTCGATTGTATTATGACAGACCAGCTAAATCTACTGTCTCTATTATATTATGACAGACCAGGTAGATCTACTGTCTATTTTGTATTATGACAGACCAGCTAGATCTACTGTCTCTATTATATTATGACAGACCAGCTAGATCTACTGTCTCTATGTCTCTATTATATTATGACATACCAGCTAGATCTACTGTCTCTATTATATTATGACAGACCAGCTAGATCTACAGTCTCTATTATATTATGACAGACCAGCTAAATCTACTGTCTCTATGTCTCTATTATATTATGACATACCAGCTAGATCTTCTGTCTCTATTATATTATGACATACCAGCTAGATCTACTGTCTCTATTATATTATGACAGACCAGCTAGATCTACTGTCTCTATTATATTATGACAGACAAGCTAAATCTACTGTATCTATGTCTCTATTATATTATGACACACCAGCTAGATGTACTGTCTCTATTATATTAAGACAGACCAGCTAAATCTACTTTCTCAATTATATTATGACAGACCAGCTAAATCTACTGTATCTATGTCTCTATGTCTCTATTGTATTATGAAAGACCAGCTAGATCTACTGTCTCTATTATATTATGGCAGACCAGCTAGATCTACTGTCTCGAATGTATTATGACAGACCAGCTAGATCTACTGTCTCTATTATATTATGACAGACCAGCTAAATCTACTGTCTCTATTATATTATGACAGACCAGGTAGATCTACTGTCTCTATTATATTATGACAGACCAGCTAGATCTACTGTCTCTATGTCTCTATTATATTATGACATACCAGCTAGATCTACTGTCTCTATTATATTATGACAGACCAGCTAGATCTACCGTCTCTATTATATTATGACAGACCAGCTAAATCTACTGTCTCTATGTCTCTATTATATTATGACATACCAGCTAGATCTTCTGTCTCTATTATATTATGACATATCAGCTAGATCTACTGTCTCTATTATATTATGACAGACCAGCTAGATCTACTGTCTCTATTATATTATGACAGACAAGCTAGACCTACTGTCTCGATTGTATTATGACAGACCAGATAAATCTACTGTCTCTATTATATTTTGACAGACCAGGTTGATCTACTGTCTCTATTGTATTATGACAGACCAGCTAGATCTACTGTCTCTATTATATTATGACAGACCAGCTAGACCTACTGTCTCGATTGTATTATGACAGACCAGCTAAATCTACTGTCTCTATTATATTTTGACAGACCAGCTAGATCTACTTTGTCTATTATATTATGACAGACCAGCTAAATCTACTCTATCTATGTCTCTATGTCTCTATTATATTATGACAGACCAGCTAGATCTACTGTCTCTATTATGTTAAGACAGACCAGCTAAATCTACTGTCTCTGTGTCTCTATTATATTACGACAGACCAGCTAGATCTACTGTCTCGAGTGTATTATGACAGACCAGCTAGATCTACTGTCTCTATTGTATTATGACAGACCAGCTAGATCTACTGTCTCTATTATATTATGGCAGACCAGCTAGATCTACTGTCTCGAGTGTATTATGACAGACCAGCTAGATCTACTGTCTCGATTGTATTATGACAGACCAGCTAAATCTACTGTCTCTATTATATTTTGACAGACCAGCTAGATCTACTTCCTCTATTATATTATGACAGACCAGCTAAATCTACTCTATCTATGTCTCTATGTCTCTATTATATTATGACAGACCAGCTAGATCTACTGTCTCTGTTATATTAAGACAGACCAGCTAAATCTACTGTCTCTGTGTCTCTATTATATTACGACTGACCAGCTAGATCTACTGTCTCTATTGTATTATGACAGACCAGCTAGATCTACTGTCTCTATTATATTATGACAGACCAGCTAGATCTACTGTCTCTATTATGTTAAGACAGACCAGTTAAATCTACTGTCTCTGTGTCTCTTTTATATTACGACAGACCAGCTAGATCTACTGTCTCTATTGTATTTTGACAGACCAGCTAGATCTACTGTCTCTATTATATTATGGCAGACCAGCTAGATCTACTGTCTCGATTGTATTATGACAGACCAGCTAGATCTACTGTCTCTATTCTATTATGACAGACCAGCTAGATCTACTTTCTCTATTATATTATGACAGACCAGCTAAATCTACTGTATATATGTCTCTATGTCTCTATTATATTATGACAGACCAGCTAGATCTACTGTCTCTATTAAATTATGGCAGACCAGCTAGATCTACTGTCTCTATTATATTATGACATACCAGCTGGATCTACTGTCTTGATTGAATTATGGCAGACCAGCTAGATCTACTGTCTCGAGTGTATTATGACAGACCAGCTAGATCTACTGTCTCGATTGTATTATGACAGACCAACTAAATCTACTGTCTCTATTGTATTTTGACAGACCAGCTAGATCTACTGTCTCTGTGTCTCTATTATATTACGACAGACCAGCTAGATCTACTGTCTCTATTGTATTATGACAGACCAGCTAGATCTACTTTCTCTATTATATTATGACAGACCAGCTAGATCTACTGTCTCTATTATGTTAAGACAGACCAGCTAAATCTACTGTCTCTGTGTCTCTATTATATTACGACAGACCAGCTAGATCTACTGTCTCGAGTGTATTATGACAGACCAGCTAGATCTACTGTCTCTATTGTATTATGACAGACCAGCTAGATCTACTGTCTCTATTATATTATGGCAGACCAGCTAGATCTACTGTCTCGAGTGTATTATGACCGACCAGCTAGATCTACTGTCTCGATTGTATTATGACAGACCAGCTAAATCTACTGTCTCTATTATATTTTGACAGACCAGCTAGATCTACTTCCTCTATTATATTATGACAGACCAGCTAAATCTACTCTATCTATGTCTCTATGTCTCTATTATATTATGACAGACCAGCTAGATCTACTGTCTCTATTATGTTAAGACAGACCAGCTAAATCTACTGTCTCTGTGTCTCTATTATATTACGACAGACCAGCTAGATCTACTGTCTCGAGTGTATTATGACAGACCAGCTAGATCTACTGTCTCTGTGTCTCTATTATGTTAAGACAGACCAGCTAAATCTACTGTCTCTGTGTCTCTATTATATTAAGACAGACCAGCTAGATCTACCTTCTCTATTGTATTATGACAGACCAGCTAGATCTACTGTCTCTATTATATTATGGCAGACCAGCTAGATCTACTGTCTCGATTGTATTATGACAGACCAGCTAGATCTACTGTCTCTATTGTATTATGACAGACCAGCTAGATCTACTGTCTCGACTGTATTATGACAGACCAGCTAGATCTACTGTCTCTATTGTATTATGACAGACCAGCTAGATCTACTGTCTCGTCTGTATTATGACAGACCAGCTAGATCTACTGTCTCTATTATATTATGACAGACCAGCTAAATCTAATGTCTCTATTGTATTATGACAGACCGGCTAGATCTACTGTCTCTATTGTATTATGACAGACCAGCTAAATCTACTGTTTCTATGTCTCTATTATATTATGACATACCAGCTAGATCTTCTGTCTCTATTGTATTATAACAGACAAGCTAGACCTACTGTCTTGATTGTATTATGACAGACCAGCTAAATCTACTGTCTCTATTGTATTATGACAGACCGGCTAGATCTACTGTCTCTATTGTATTATGACAGACCAGCTAAATCTACTGTTTCTATGTCTCTATTATATTATGACAGACCAGCTAGACTTTCTGTCTCGATTGTATTATAACAGACAAGCTAGACCTACTGTCTCGTTTGTATTATGACAGACCAGCTAAATCTACTGTCTCTATTATATTTTGACAGACCAGCTAGACCTACTGTCTCGATTGTATTATGACAGACCAGCCTAAATCTACTGGCTCTATTATATTTTGACAGACCAGCTAGATCTACTTTCTCTATTATATTATGACAGACCAGCTAAATCTACTCTATCCATGTCTCTATGTCTCTATTATATTATGACAGACCAGCTAGATCTACTGTCTCTGTTGTATTATGGCAGACCAGCTAGATCTACTGTCTCTATTATATTATGACATACCAGCTGGATCTACTGTCTTGATTGTATTATGACAGACCAGCTAGATCTACTGTCTCTATTATATTATGACAGACATGCTAGATCTACTGTCTCTATTGTATTATGACAGACCAGCTAAATCTACTGTATCTATTTCTCTATGTCTCTATTATATTATGACAGACCAGCTAGATCTACTGTCTCTATTATATTTTGACAGACCAGGTAGATCTACTGTCTCTATTGTATTATGACAGACCAGCTAGATCTACTGTCTCTATTATATTTTGACAGACCAGGTAGATCTACTTTCTCTATTGTATTATGACAGACCAGCTAGATCTACTGTCTCTATTGTATTATGACAGACCAGCTAGATCTACTGTCTCTATTATATTATGGCAGACCAGCTAGATCTACTGTCTCTATTATATTATGACAGACCAGCTAAATCTACTGTCTCTATGTCTCTATGTCTCTATTATATTATGACAGACCAGCTAGATCTACTTTCTCTATTATATTATGACAGATTAGCTAAATCTACTGTATCTATGTCTCTATGTCGCTATTATATTATGACAGACCAGCTAGATCTACTTTCTCTATTATATTATGACAGACCAGCTAAATCTACTGTATCTATGTCTCTATGTCTCTATTATATTATGACAGACCAGCTAGATCTACTGTCTCTATTATATTTTGACAGACCAGTTAGATCTACTGTCTCTATTGTATTATGACAGACCAGCTAGATCTACTGTCTCTATTATATTTTGACAGACCAGGTAGATCTACTTTCTCTATTGTATTATGACAGACCAGCTAGATCTACTGTCTCTATTGTATTATGACAGACCAGCTAGATCTACTGTCTCTATTATATTATGACAGACCAGCTAAATCTACTGTCTCTATGTCTCTATGTCTCTATTATATTATGACAGACCAGCTAGATCTACTTTCTCTATTATATTATGACAGACCAGCTAAATCTACTGTATCTATGTCTCTATGTCTCTATTATATTATGACAGACCAGCTAGATCTACTTTCTTTATTATATTATGACAGACCAGCTAAATCTACTGTATCTATGTCTCTATGTCTCTATTATATTATGACAGACCAGCTAGATCTACTGTCTCTATTGTATTATGACATACCAGCTAGATCTAATGTCTCTATTATATTATGGCAGACCAGCTAGATCTAATGTCTCTATTATATAATGGCAGACCAGCTAGATCTACTGTCTCTATTACATTATGACATACCAGCTGGATCTACTGTCTTGATTGTATTATGACAGACCAGCTAGATCTACTGTCTCTATTATATTATGACAGACCAGCTAGATCTACTGTCTCTATTGTATTATGACAGATCAGCTAATACTACTGTATCAATGTCTCTATGTCTCTATTATATTATGACAGACCAGCTAGATCTACTGTCTCTATTATATTATGACAGACCAGCTAAATCTACTGTCTCTATGTCTCTATTATATTATGACAGACCAGCTAGATCTGCTGTCTCGATTGTATTATGACAGACCAGCTAGATCTACTGTCACTATTATATCATGACAGACCAGCTAGATCTACTGTCTCTATTATATTATGACAGACCAGCTAAATCTACTGTATCTATGTCTCTATGTCTCTATTATATTATGACACACCAGCTAGATCTACTGTCTCTATTATATTAAGACAGACCAGCTAAATCTACTTTCTCAATTATATTATGACAGACCAGCTAAATCTACTGTATCTATGTCTCTATGTCTCTATTGTATTATGACAGACCAGCTAGATCTACTGTCTATATTATATTATGGCAGACCAGCTAGATCTACTGTCTCGAATGTATTATGACAGACCAGCTAGATCTACTGTCTCTATTATATTATGACAGACCAGCTAGATCTACTGTCTCTATTATATTATGACAGACCAGCTAGATCTACTGTCTCTTTTATATTATGACAGACCAGCTAGACATATTGTCTCGATTGTATTATGACAGACCAGCTAAATCTACTGTCTCTATTATATTATGACAGACCAGGTAGATCTACTGTCTATTTTGTATTATGACAGACCAGCTAGATCTACTGTCTCTATTATATTATGACAGACCAGCTAGATCTACTGTCTCTATGTCTCTATTATATTATGACATACCAGCTAGATCTACTGTCTCTATTATATTATGACAGACCAGCTAGATCTACTGTCTCTGTGTCTCTATTATGTTAAGACAGACCATCTAAATCTACTGTCTCTGTGTCTCTATTATATTAAGACAGACCAGCTAGATCTACCTTCTCTATTGTATTATGACAGACCAGCTAGATCTACTGTCTCTATTATATTATGGCAGACCAGCTAGATCTACTGTCTCGATTGTATTATGACAGACCAGCTAGATCTACTGTCTCTATTGTATTATGACAGACCAGCTAGATCTACTTTCTCGACTGTATTATGACAGACCAGCTAGATCTACTGTCTCTATTGTATTATGACAGACCAGCTAGATCTACTGTCTCGACTGTATTATGACAGACCAGCTAGATCTACTGTCTCTATTATATTATGACAGACCAGCTAAATCTAATGTCTCTATTGTATTATGACAGACCGGCTAGATCTACTGTCTCTATTGTATTATGACAGACCAGCTAAATCTACTGTTTCTATGTCTCTATTATATTATGACATACCAGCTAGATCTTCTGTCTCTATTGTATTATAACAGACAAGCTAGACCTACTGTCTCGATTGTATTATGACAGACCAGCTAAATCTACTGTCTCTATTGTATTATGACAGACCGGCTAGATCTACTGTCTCTATTGTATTATGACAGACCAGCTAAATCTACTGTTTCTATGTCTCTATTATATTATGACAGACCAGCTAGACCTTCTGTCTCGATTGTATTATAACAGACAAGCTAGACCTACTGTCTCGTTTGTATTATGACAGACCAGCTAAATCTACTGTCTCTATTATATTTTGACAGACCAGCTAGACCTACTGTCTCGATTGTATTATGACAGACCAGCCTAAATCTACTGGCTCTATTATATTTTGACAGACCAGCTAGATCTACTTTCTCTATTATATTATGACAGACCAGCTAAATCTACTCTATCCATGTCTCTATGTCTCTATTATATTATGACAGACCAGCTAGATCTACTGTCTCTACTATGTTAAGACAGACCAGCTAGATCTACTGTCTCGACTGTATTATGACAGACCGGCTATATCTACTGTCTCTATTGTATTATGACATACCAGCTAAATCTACTGTCTTTATGTCTCTATTATATTATGACACACCAGCTAGATCTTCTGTCTCTATTATATTATGACAGACCAGCTAGACCTTCTGTCTCGATTGTATTATGACAGACCAGCCAAATCTACTGTCTCTATTATATTTTGATAGACCAGGTAGATCTACTTTCTTTATTGTATTATGACAGACCAGCTAGATCTACTGTCCTGATTTTATTATGACAGACCAGCTAGATCTACTTCCTCTCTTATATTATGACAGACCAGCTAAATCTACTGTCCCTATGTCTCTATGTCTCTATTATATTAAGACAGACCAGCTAGATCTACTTTCTCTATTATATTATGACAGACCAGCTAAATCTACTGTATCTATGTCTCTATGTCTCTATTATATTATGACAGACCAGATAGATCTAATGTCTCTATTATATTATGACAGACCAGCTAAATCTACTGTCTCTATGTCTCTATTATATTACGACATACCAGCTAGATCTATTGTCTCTATTATATTATGACATACCAGCTAGATCTACTGTCTATATTATATTATGGCAGACCAGCTAGATCTACTGTCTCACTTCCGGCGCCGACAGAGATGGCCGCCTCGCTTCGTGTTCCTAGGAAACTATGCAGTTTTTTGTTTTTTTACGTGTTATTTCTTACATTAGTACCCCAGGTCATCTTAGGTTTCATTACATACAGTCGAGAAGAACTACTGAATATAAGATCAGCATCAACTCACCATCAGTACGACCAAGAATATGTTTTTCGCGACGCGGATCCTGTGTTCTGCCTTACAAACAGGACAACGGAGTGGATCCTATGCAGCGACCCAAAAAAACGACTCCGAAAGAGAGGGAAACGAGGCGGTCTTCTGGTCAGACTCCGGAGACGGGCACGGCGCGCACCACTCCCTAGCATTCTTCTTGCCAATGTCCAGTCTCTTGACAACAAGGTTGATGAAATCCGAGCAAGGGTAGCATTCCAGAGGGACATCAGAGACTGTAACGTTCTTTGCTTCACGGAAACGTGGCTTACTGGAGAGACGCAATCCGAAGCGGTGCAGCCAACAGGTTTCTCCACGCATCGCGCAGACAGGAAAAAACATCTTTCTGGTAAAAAGAGGGGCGGGGGCGTATGCCTTATGACTAACGTGACATGGTGCGATGAAAGAAACATACAGGAACTCAAATCCTTCTGTTCACCTGATTTAGAATTCCTCACAATCAAATGTAGACCGCATTATCTACCAAGAGAATTATCTTCGATTATAATCACAGCCGTATATATCCCCCCCCAAGCAGACACATCGATGGCTCTGAACGAACTTTATTTAACTCTCTGCAAACTGGAAACAATTTATCCGGAGGCTGCATTCATTGTAGCTGGGGATTTTAACAAGGCTAATCTGAAAACAAGACTCCCCAAATTTTATCAGCATATCGATTGCGCAACCAGGGGAGGAAAGACCTTGGACCATTGTTACTCTAACTTCCGCGACGCATATAAGGCCCTGCCCCGCCCCCCTTTCGGAAAAGCTGACCACGACTCCATTTTGTTGATCCCTGCCTACAGACAGAAACTAAAACAAGAGGCTCCCACGCTGAGGTCTGTCCAACGCTGGTCCGACCAAGCTGACTCCACACTCCAAGACTGCTTCCATCACGTGGACTGGGAGATGTTTCGTATTGCGTCAGATAACAACATTGACGAATACGCTGATTCGGTGTGCGAGTTCATTAGAACGTGCGTTGAAGATGTCGTTCCCATAGCAACGATTAAAACATTCCCTAACCAGAAACCGTGGATTGATGGCAGCATTCGTGTGAAACTGAAAGCGCGAACCACTGCTTTTAATCAGGGCAAGGTGTCTGGTAACATGACCGAATACAAACAGTGCAGCTATTCCCTCCGCAAGGCTATCAAACAAGCTAAGCGCCAGTACAGAGACAAAGTAGAATCTCAATTCAACGGCTCAGACACAAGAGGCATGTGGCAGGGTCTACAGTCAATCACGGACTACAGGAAGAAACCCAGCCCAGTCACGGACCAGGATGTCTTGCTCCCAGGCAGACTAAATAACTTTTTTGCCCGCTTTGAGGACAATACAGTGCCACTGACACGGCCTGCAACGAAAACATGCGGTCTCTCCTTCACTGCAGCCGAGGTGAGTAAGACATTTAAACGTGTTAACCCTCGCAAGGCTGCAGGCCCAGATGGCATCCCCAGCCGCGCCCTCAGAGCATGCGCAGACCAGCTGGCCGGTGTGTTTACGGACATATTCAATCAATCCCTATACCAGTCTGCTGTTCCCACATGCTTCAAGAGGGCCACCATTGTTCCTGTTCCCAAGAAAGCTAAGGTAACTGAGCTAAATGACTACCGCCCCGTAGCACTCACATCCGTCATCATGAAGTGCTTTGAGAGACTAGTCAAGGACCATATCACCTCCACCCTACCTGACACCCTAGACCCACTCCAATTTGCTTACCGCCCAAATAGGTCCACAGACGATGCAATCTCAACCACACTGCACACTGCCCTAACCCATCTGGACAAGAGGAATACCTATGTGAGAATGCTGTTCATCGACTACAGCTCGGCATTCAACACCATAGTACCCTCCAAGCTCGTCATCAAGCTCGAGACCCTGGGTCTCGACCCCGCCCTGTGCAACTGGGTACTGGACTTCCTGACGGGCCGCCCCCAGGTGGTGAGGGTAGGCAACAACATCTCCTCCCCGCTGATCCTCAACACTGGGGCCCCACAAGGTTGCGTTCTGAGCCCTCTCCTGTACTCCCTGTTCACCCACGACTGCGTGGCCACGCACGCCTCCAACTCAATCATCAAGTTTGCGGACGACACAACAGTGGTAGGCTTGATTACCAACAACGATGAGACGGCCTACAGGGAGGAGGTGAGGGCCCTCGGAGTGTGGTGTCAGGAAAACAACCTCACACTCAACGTCAACAAAACAAAGGAGATGATTGTGGACTTCAGGAAACAGCAGAGGGAACACCCCCCTATCCACATCGATGGAACAGTAGTGGAGAGGGTAGCAAGTTTTAAGTTCCTCGGCATACACATCACAGACAAACTGAATTGGTCCACTCACACAGACAGCATCGTGAAGAAGGCGCAGCAGCGCCTCTTCAACCTCAGGAGGCTGAAGAAATTCGGCTTGTCACCAAAAGCACTCACAAACTTCTACAGATGCACAATCGAGAGCATCCTGGCGGGCTGTATCACCGCCTGGTATGGCAACTGCACCGCCCTCAACCGTAAGGCTCTCCAGAGGGTAGTGAGGTCTGCACAACGCATCACCGGGGGCAAACTACCTGCCCTCCAGGACACCTACACCACCCGATGTCACAGGAAGGCCATAAAGATCATCAAGGACATCAACCACCCGAGCCACTGCCTGTTCACCCCGCTATCATCCAGAAGGCGAGGTCAGTACAGGTGCATCAAAGCTGGGACCGAGAGACTGAAAAACAGCTTCTATCTCAAGGCCATCAGACTGTTAAACAGCCACCACTAACACTGAGTGGCTGCTGCCAACACACTGACACTGACTCAACTCCAGCCACTTTAATAATGGGAATTGATGGGAAATGATGTAAATATATCACTAGCCACTTTAAACAATGCTACCTTATATAAATGTTACTTACCCTACATTATTCATCTCATACGCATACGTATATACTGTACTCTATATCATCGACGGTATCCTTATGTAATACATGTATCACTAGCCACTTTATACTATACTATGCCACTTTGTTTACATACTCATCTCATTTGTACATACTGTACCCGATACCATCTACTGTATCTTGCCTATGCTGCTCTGTACCATCACTCATTCATATATCCTTATGTACATATTCTTTATCCCCTTACACTGTGTACAAGACAGTAGTTTTGGAATTGTTAGTTAGATTACTTGTTATTACTGCATTGTCGGAACTAGAAGCACAAGCATTTCGCTACACTCGCATTAACATCTGCTAACCATGTGTATGTGACAAATAAAATTTGATTTGATTTGATTTTATTATATTATGACATACCAGCTAGATCTACTGTCCTGATTGTATTATGACAGACCAGCTAGATCTACTTTCTCTATTATATTATGACAGACCAGCTAAATCTACTGTATCTATGTCTCTATGTCTCTATTATATTATGACAGACCAGCTAGATCTACTGTCTCTGTTGTATTATGGCAGACCAGCTAGATCTACTGTCTCTATTATATTATGACATACCAGCTGGATCTACTGTCTTGATTGTATTATGACAGACCAGCTAGATCTACTGTCTCTATTATATTATGACAGACCAGCTAGATCTACTGTCTCTATTGTATTATGACAGACCAGCTAAATCTACTGTATCTATTTCTCTATGTCTCTATTATATTATGACAGACCAGCTAGATCTACTGTCTCTATTATATTTTGACAGACCAGGTAGATCTACTGTCTCTATTGTATTATGACAGACCAGCTAGATCTACTGTCTCTATTATATTTTGACAGACCAGGTAGATCTACTTTCTCTATTGTATTATGACAGACCAGCTAGATCTACTGTCTCTATTGTATTATGACAGACCAGCTAGATCTACTGTCTCTATTATATTATGGCAGACCAGCTAGATCTACTGTCTCTATTATATTATGACAGACCAGCTAAATCTACTGTCTCTATGTCTCTATGTCTCTATTATATTATGACAGACCAGCTAGATCTACTTTCTCTAATATATTATGACAGATTAGCTAAATCTACTGTATCTATGTCTCTATGTCGCTATTATATTATGACAGACCAGCTAGATCTACTTTCTCTATTATATTATGACAGACCAGCTAAATCTACTGTATCTATGTCTCTATGTCTCTATTATATTATGACAGACCAGCTAGATCTACTGTCTCTGTTGTATTATGGCAGACCAGCTAGATCTACTGTCTCTATTATATTATGACATACCAGCTGGATCTACTGTCTTGATTGTATTATGACAGACCAGCTAGATCTACTGTCTCTATTATATTATGACAGACCAGCTAGATCTACTGTCTCTATTGTATTATGACAGACCAGCTAAATCTACTGTATCTATTTCTCTATGTCTCTATTATATTATGACAGACCAGCTAGATCTACTGTCTCTATTATATTTTGACAGACCAGGTAGATCTACTGTCTCTATTGTATTATGACAGACCAGCTAGATCTACTGTCTCTATTATATTTTGACAGACCAGGTAGATCTACTTTCTCTATTGTATTATGACAGACCAGCTAGATCTACTGTCTCTATTGTATTATGACAGACCAGCTAGATCTACTGTCTCTATTATATTATGGCAGACCAGCTAGATCTACTGTCTCTATTATATTATGACAGACCAGCTAAATCTACTGTCTCTATGTCTCTATGTCTCTATTATATTATGACAGACCAGCTAGATCTACTTTCTCTAATATATTATGACAGATTAGCTAAATCTACTGTATCTATGTCTCTATGTCGCTATTATATTATGACAGACCAGCTAGATCTACTTTCTCTATTATATTATGACAGACCAGCTAAATCTACTGTATCTATGTCTCTATGTCTCTATTATATTATGACAGACCAGCTAGATCTACTGTCTCTATTATATTTTGACAGACCAGTTAGATCTACTGTCTCTATTGTATTATGACAGACCAGCTAGATCTACTGTCTCTATTATATTTTGACAGACCAGGTAGATCTACTTTCTCTATTGTATTATGACAGACCAGCTAGATCTACTGTCTCTATTATATTTTGACAGACCAGGTAGATCTACTGTCTCTATTGTATTATGACAGACCAGCTAGATCTACTGTCTCTATTATATTTTGACAGACCAGGTAGATCTACTTTCTCTATTGTATTATGACAGACCAGCTAGATCTACTGTCTCTATTGTATTATGACAGACCAGCTAGATCTACTGTCTCTATTATATTATGGCAGACCAGCTAGATCTACTGTCTCTATTATATTATGACAGACCAGCTAAATCTACTGTCTCTATGTCTCTATGTCTCTATTATATTATGACAGACCAGCTAGATCTACTTTCTCTAATATATTATGACAGATTAGCTAAATCTACTGTCTCTATGTCTCTATGTCTCTATTATATTATGACAGACCAGCTAGATCTACTTTCTCTAATATATTATGACAGATTAGCTAAATCTACTGTATCTATGTCTCTATGTCTCTATTATATTATGACAGACCAGCTAGATCTACTGTCTCTATTATATTTTGACAGACCAGTTAGATCTACTGTCTCTATTGTATTATGACAGACCAGCTAGATCTACTGTCTCTATTATATTTTGACAGACCAGGTAGATCTACTTTCTCTATTGTATTATGACAGACCAGCTAGATCTACTGTCTCTATTGTATTATGACAGACCAGCTAGATCTACTGTCTCTATTATATTATGACAGACCAGCTAAATCTACTGTCTCTATGTCTCTATGTCTCTATTATATTATGACAGACCAGCTAGATCTACTTTCTCTAATATATTATGACAGATTAGCTAAATCTACTGTATCTATGTCTCTAGGTCGCTATTATATTATGACAGACCAGCTAGATCTACTTTCTCTATTATATTATGACAGACCAGCTAAATCTACTGTATCTATGTCTCTATGTCTCTATTATATTATGACAGACCAGCTAGATCTACTGTCTCTATTATATTTTGACAGACCAGTTAGATCTACTGTCTCTATTGTATTATGACAGACCAGCTAGATCTACTGTCTCTATTATATTTTGACAGACCAGGTAGATCTACTTTCTCTATTGTATTATGACAGACCAGCTAGATCTACTGTCTCTATTGTATTATGACAGACCAGCTAGATCTACTGTCTCTATTATATTATGACAGACCAGCTAAATCTACTGTCTCTATGTCTCTATGTCTCTATTATATTATGACAGACCAGCTAGATCTACTGTCTCTATTATATTTTGACAGACCAGTTAGATCTACTGTCTCTATTGTATTATGACAGACCAGCTAGATCTACTGTCTCTATTATATTTTGACAGACCAGGTAGATCTACTTTCTCTATTGTATTATGACAGACCAGCTAGATCTACTGTCTCTATTGTATTATGACAGACCAGCTAGATCTACTGTCTCTATTATATTATGACAGACCAGCTAAGTCTACTGTCTCTATGTCTCTATGTCTCTATTATATTATGACAGACCAGCTAGATCTACTTTCTCTATTATATTATGACAGACCAGCTAAATCTACTGTATCTATGTCTCTATGTCTCTATTATATTATGACAGACCAGCTAGATCTACTTTCTCTATTATATTATGACAGACCAGCTAAATCTACTGTATCTATGTCTCTATGTCTCTATTATATTATGACAGACCAGCTAGATCTACTGTCTCTATTGTATTATGACATACCAGCTAGATCTAATGTCTCTATTATATTATGGCAGACCAGCTAGATCTAATGTCTCTATTATATTATGGCAGACCAGCTAGATCTACTGTCTCTATTACATTATGACATACCAGCTGGATCTACTGTCTTGATTGTATTATGACAGACCAGCTAGATCTACTGTCTCTATTATATTATGACAGACCAGCTAGATCTACTGTCTCTATTGTATTATGACAGATCAGCTAGATCTTCTGTCTCTATTATAATATGGCAGACCAGCTAGATCTACTGTCTCTATTATATTATGACAGACCAGCTAATACTACTGTATCAATGTCTCTATGTCTCTATTATATTATGACAGACCAGCTAGATCTACTGTCTCTATTATATTATGACAGACCAGCTAAATCTACTGTCTCTATGTCTCTATTATATTATGACAGACCAGCTAGATCTGCTGTCTCGATTGTATTATGACAGACCAGCTAGATCTACTGTCACTATTATATCATGACAGACCAGCTAGATCTACTGTCTCTATTATATTATGACAGACCAGCTAAATCTACTGTATCTATGTCTCTATGTCTCTATTATATTATGACAGACCAGCTAGATCTACTGTCTCTATTATATTAAGACAGACCAGCTAAATCTACTTTCTCAATTATATTATGACAGACCAGCTAAATCTACTGTATCTATGTCTCTATGTCTCTATTGTATTATGACAGACCAGCTAGATCTACTGTCTATATTATATTATGGCAGACCAGCTAGATCTACTGTCTCGAATGTATTATGACAGACCAGCTAGATCTACTGTCTCTATTATATTATGACAGACCAGCTAGATCTACTGTCTCTATTATATTATGACAGACCAGCTAGATCTACTGTCTCTTTTATATTATGACAGACCAGCTTGACATACTGTCTCGATTGTAATATGACAGACCAGCTAAATCTACTGTCTCTATTATATTATGACAGACCAGGTAGATCTACTGTCTATTTTGTATTATGACATACCAGCTAGATCTACTGTCTCTATTATATTATGACAGACCAGCTAGATCTACCGTCTCTATTATATTATGACAGACCAGCTAAATCTACTGTCTCTATGTCTCTATTATATTATGACATACCAGCTAGATCTTCTGTCTCTATTATATTATGACATACCAGCTAGATCTACTGTCTCTATTATATTATGACAGACCAGCTAGATCTACTGTCTCTATTATATTATGACAGACCAGCTAGACCTACTGTCTCGATTGTATTATGACAGACCAGCTAGATCTACTGTCTCTATTATATTATGGCAGACCAGCTAGATCTACTGTCTCGATTGTATTATGACAGACCAGCTAGATCTACTGTCTCTATTCTATTATGACAGACCAGCTAGATCTACTTTCTCTATTATATTATGACAGACCAGCTAAATCTACTGTATCTATGTCTCTATGTCTCTATTATATTATGACAGACCAGCTAGATCTACCGTCTCTATTATATTATGACAGACCAGCTAAATCTACTGTCTCTATGTCTCTATTATATTATGACATACCAGCTAGATCTTCTGTCTCTATTATATTATGACATACCAGCTAGATCTACTGTCTCTATTATATTATGACAGACCAGCTAGATCTACTGTCTCTATTATATTATGACAGACAAGCTAGACCTACTGTCTCGATTGTATTATGACAGACCAGATAAATCTACTGTCTCTATTATATTTTGACAGACAAGGTAGGTCTCCTGTCTCTATTGTATTATGACAGACCAGCTAGATCTACTGTCTCTATTATATTATGACAGACCAGCTAGACCTACTGTCTCGATTGTATTATGACAGACCAGCTAAATCTACTGTCTCTATTATATTTTGACAGACCAGCTAGATCTACTTTGTCTATTATATTATGACAGACCAGCTAAATCTACTGTCTCTATTATATTATGACAGACAAGCTAGACCTACTGTCTCGATTGTATTATGACATACCAGCTAGATCTACTGTCTCTATTATATTATGACAGACCAGCTAGATCTACTGTCTCTATTATATTATGACAGACAAGCTAGACCTACTGTCTCGATTGTATTATGACAGACCAGATAAATCTACTGTCTCTATTATATTTTGACAGACAAGGTAGGTCTCCTGTCTCTATTGTATTATGACAGACCAGCTAGATCTACTGTCTCTATTATATTATGACAGACCAGCTAGACCTACTGTCTCGATTGTATTATGACAGACCAGCTAAATCTACTGTCTCTATTATATTTTGACAGACCAGCTAGATCTACTTTGTCTATTATATTATGACAGACCAGCTAAATCTACTGTCTCTATTATATTATGACAGACAAGCTAGACCTACTGTCTCGATTGTATTATGACAGACCAGATAAATCTACTGTCTCTATTATATTTTGACAGACCAGGTAGATCTACTGTCTCTATTGTATTATGACAGACCAGCTAGATCTACTGTCTCTATTATATTATGACAGACCAGCTAGACCTACTGTCTCGATTGTATTATGACAAACCAGCTAAATCTACTGTCTCTATTATATTTTGACAGACCAGCTAGATCTACTTTGTCTATTATATTATGACAGACCAGCTAAATCTACTCTATCTATGTCTCTATGTCTCTATTATATTATGACAGACCAGCTAGATCTACTGTCTCTATTATGTTAAGACAGACCAGCTAAATCTACTGTCTCTGTGTCTCTATTATATTACGACAGACCAGCTAGATCTACTGTCTCGAGTGTATTATGACAGACCAGCTAGATCTACTGTCTCTATTGTATTATGACAGACCAGCTAGATCTACTGTCTCTATTATATTATGGCAGACCAGCTAGATCTACTGTCTCGAGTGTATTATGACAGACCAGCTAGATCTACTGTATCGATTGTATTATGACAGACCAGCTAAATCTACTGTCGCTATTATATTTTGACAGACCAGCTAGATCTACTTCCTCTATTATATTATGACAGACCAGCTAAATCTACTCTATCTATGTCTCTATGTCTCTATTATATTATGACAGACCAGCTAGATCTACTGTCTCTGTTATGTTAAGACAGACCAGCTAAATCTACTGTCTCTGTGTCTCTATTATATTACGACAGACCAGCTAGATCTACTGTCTCTATTGTATTATGACAGACCAGCTAGATCTACTGTCTCTATTATATTATGACAGACCAGCTAGATCTACTGTCTCTATTACATTATGACATACCAGCTGGATCTACTGTCTTGATTGTATTATGACAGACCAGCTAGATCTACTGTCTCTATTATATTATGACAGACCAGCTAGATCTACTGTCTCTATTGTATTATGACAGATCAGCTAGATCTTCTGTCTCTATTATATTATGACAGACCAGCTAATACTACTGTATCAATGTCTCTATGTCTCTATTATATTATGACAGACCAGCTAGATCTACTGTCTCTATTATATTATGACAGACCAGCTAAATCTACTGTCTCTATGTCTCTATTATATTATGACAGACCAGCTAGATCTGCTGTCTCGATTGTATTATGACAGACCAGCTAGATCTACTGTCACTATTATATCATGACAGACCAGCTAGATCTACTGTCTCTATTATATTATGACAGACCAGCTAAATCTACTGTATCTATGTCTCTATGTCTCTATTATATTATGACACACCAGCTAGATCTACTGTCTCTATTATATTAAGACAGACCAGCTAAATCTACTTTCTCAATTATATTATGACAGACCAGCTAAATCTACTGTATCTATGTCTCTATGTCTCTATTGTATTATGACAGACCAGCTAGATCTACTGTCTATATTATATTATGGCAGACCAGCTAGATCTACTGTCTCGAATGTATTATGACAGACCAGCTAGATCTACTGTCTCTATTATATTATGACAGACCAGCTAGATCTACTGTCTCTATTGTATTATGACAGACCAGCTAGATCTACTGTCTCTTTTATATTATGACAGACCAGCTTGACATACTGTCTCGATTGTAATATGACAGACCAGCTAAATCTACTGTCTCTATTATATTATGACAGACCAGGTAGATCTACTGTCTATTTTGTATTATGACAGACCAGCTAGATCTACTGTCTCTATTATATTATGACAGACCAGCTAGATCTACTGTCTCTATGTCTCTATTATATTATGACATACCAGCTAGATCTACTGTCTCTATTATATTATGACAGACCAGCTAGATCTACCGTCTCTATTATATTATGACAGACCAGCTAAATCTACTGTCTCTATGTCTCTATTATATTATGACATACCAGCTAGATCTTCTGTCTCTATTATATTATGACATACCAGCTAGATCTACTGTCTCTATTATATTATGACAGACCAGCTAGATCTACTGTCTCTATTATATTATGACAGACCAGCTAGACCTACTGTCTCGATTGTATTATGACAGACCAGCTAGATCTACTGTCTCTATTATATTATGGCAGACCAGCTAGATCTACTGTCTCGATTGTATTATGACAGACCAGCTAGATCTACTGTCTCTATTCTATTATGACAGACCAGCTAGATCTACTTTCTCTATTATATTATGACAGACCAGCTAAATCTACTGTATCTATGTCTCTATGTCTCTATTATATTATGACAGACCAGCTAGATCTACTGTCTCTATTATATTATGACAGACCAGCTAAATCTACTGTCTCTATGTCTCTATTATATTATGACATACCAGCTAGATCTTCTGTCTCTATTATATTATGACATACCAGCTAGATCTACTGTCTCTATTATATTATGACAGACCAGCTAGATCTACTGTCTCTATTATATTATGACAGACAAGCTAGACCTACTGTCTCGATTGTATTATGACAGACCAGATAAATCTACTGTCTCTATTATATTTAGACAGACCAGGTAGGTCTCCTGTCTCTATTGTATTATGACAGACCAGCTAGATCTACTGTCTCTATTATATTATGACAGACCAGCTAGACCTACTGTCTCGATTGTATTATGACAGACCAGCTAAATCTACTGTCTCTATTCTATTTTGACAGACCAGCTAGATCTACTTTGTCTATTATATTATGACAGACCAGCTAAATCTACTGTCTCTATTATATTATGACAGACAAGCTAGACCTACTGTCTCGATTGTATTATGACAGACCAGATAAATCTACTGTCTCTATTATATTTTGACAGACCAGGTAGATCTACTGTCTCTATTGTATTATGACAGACCAGCTAGATCTACTGTCTCTATTATATTATGACAGACCAGCTAGACCTACTGTCTCGATTGTATTATGACAAACCAGCTAAATCTACTGTCTCTATTATATTTTGACAGACCAGCTAGATCTACTTTGTCTGTTATATTATGACAGACCAGCTAAATCTACTCTATCTATGTCTCTATGTCTCTATTATATTATGACAGACCAGCTAGATCTACTGTCTCTATTATGTTAAGACAGACCAGCTAAATCTACTGTCTCTGTGTCTCTATTATATTACGACAGACCAGCTAGATCTACTGTCTCGAGTGTATTATGACAGACCAGCTAGATCTACTGTCTCTATTGTATTATGACAGACCAGCTAGATCTACTGTCTCTATTATATTATGGCAGACCAGCTAGATCTACTGTCTCGAGTGTATTATGACAGACCAGCTAGATCTACTGTATCGATTGTATTATGACAGACCAGCTAAATCTACTGTCGCTATTATATTTTGACAGACCAGCTAGATCTACTTCCTCTATTATATTATGACAGACCAGCTAAATCTACTCTATCTATGTCTCTATGTCTCTATTATATTATGACAGACCAGCTAGATCTACTGTCTCTGTTATGTTAAGACAGACCAGCTAAATCTACTGTCTCTGTGTCTCTATTATATTACGACAGACCAGCTAGATCTACTGTCTCTATTGTATTATGACAGACCAGCTAGATCTACTGTCTCTATTATATTATGACAGACCAGCTAGATCTACTGTCTCTATTATGTTAAGACAGAACAGCTAAATCTACTGTCTCTGTGTCTCTTTTATATTACGACAGACCAGCTGGATCTACTGTCTCTATTGTATTTTGACAGACCAGCTAGATCTACTGTCTCTATTATATTATGGCAGACCAGCTAGATCTACTGTCTCGAGTGTATTATGACAGACCAGCTAGATCTACTGTCTCGATTGTATTATGACAGACCAGCTAGATCTACTGTCTCTATTGTATTTTGACAGACCAGCTAGATCTACTGTCTCTATTATATTATGGCAGACCAGCTAGATCTACTGTCTCGATTGTATTATGACAGACCAGCTAGATCTACTGTCTCTATTCTATTATGACAGACCAGCTAGATCTACATTCTCTATTATATTATGACAGACCAGCTAAATCTACTGTATCTATGTCTCTATGTCTCTATTATATTATGACAGACCAGCTAGATCTACTGTCTCTATTCTATTATGACAGACCAGCTAGATCTACTTTCTCTATTATATTATGACAGACCAGCTAAATCTACTGTATCTATGTCTCTATGTCTCTATTATATTATGACAGACCAGCTAGATCTACCGTCTCTATTATATTATGACAGACCAGCTAAATCTACTGTCTCTATGTCTCTATTATATTATGACATACCAGCTAGATCTTCTGTCTCTATTATATTATGACATACCAGCTAGATCTACTGTCTCTATTATATTATGACAGACCAGCTAGATCTACTGTCTCTATTATATTATGACAGACAAGCTAGACCTACTGTCTCGATTGTATTATGACAGACCAGATAAATCTACTGTCTCTATTATATTTTGACAGACCAGGTAGGTCTCCTGTCTCTATTGTATTATGACAGACCAGCTAGATCTACTGTCTCTATTATATTATGACAGACCAACTAGACCTACTGTCTCGATTGTATTATGACAGACCAGCTAAATCTACTGTCTCTATTATATTTTGACAGACCAGCTAGATCTACTTTGTCTATTATATTATGACAGACCAGCTAAATCTACTGTCTCTATTATATTATGACAGACAAGCTAGACCTACTGTCTCGATTGTATTATGACAGACCAGATAAATCTACTGTCTCTATTATATTTTGACAGACCAGGTAGATCTACTGTCTCTATTGTATTATGACAGACCAGCTAGATCTACTGTCTCTATTATATTATGACAGACCAGCTAGACCTACTGTCTCGATTGTATTATGACAGACCAGCTAAATCTACTGTCTCTATTATATTTTGACAGACCAGCTAGATCTACTTTGTCTATTATATTATGACAGACCAGCTAAATCTACTCTATCTATGTCTCTATGTCTCTATTATATTATGACAGACCAGCTTGATCTACTGTCTCTATTATGTTAAGACAGACCAGCTAAATCTACTGTCTCTGTGTCTCTATTATATTACGACAGACCAGCTAGATCTACTGTCTCGAGTGTATTATGACAGACCAGCTAGATCTACTGTCTCTATTGTATTATGACAGACCAGCTAGATCTACTGTCTCTATTATATTATGGCAGACCAGCTAGATCTACTGTCTCGAGTTTTTATGACAGACCAGCTAGATCTACTGTATCGATTGTATTATGACAGACCAGCTAAATCTACTGTCGCTATTATATTTTGACAGACCAGCTAGATCTACTTCCTCTATTATATTATGACAGACCAGCTAAATCTACTCTATCTATGTCTCTATGTCTCTATTATATTATGACAGACCAGCTAGATCTACTGTCTCTGTTATGTTAAGACAGACCAGCTAAATCTACTGTCTCTGTGTCTCTATTATATTACGACAGACCAGCTAGATCTACTGTCTCTATTGTATTATGACAGACCAGCTAGATCTACTGTCTCTATTATATTATGACAGACCAGCTAGATCTACTGTCTCTATTATGTTAAGACAGAACAGCTAAATCTACTGTCTCTGTGTCTCTTTTATATTACGACAGACCAGCTGGATCTACTGTCTCTATTGTATTTTGACAGACCAGCTAGATCTACTGTCTCTATTATATTATGGCAGACCAGCTAGATCTACTGTCTCGAGTGTATTATGACAGACCAGCTAGATCTACTGTCTCGATTGTATTATGACAGACCAGCTAAATCTACTGTCTCTATTATATTTTGACAGACCAGCTAGATCTACTTCCTCTATTATATTATGACAGACCAGCTAAATCTACTCTATCTATGTCTCTATGTCTCTATTATATTATGACAGACCAGCTAGATCTACTGTCTCTGTTATGTTAAGACAGACCAGCTAAATCTACTGTCTCTGTGTCTCTATTATATTACGACAGACCAGCTAGATCTAATGTCTCTATTGTATTATGACAGACCAGCTAGATCTACTGTCTCTATTATATTATGACAGACCAGCTAGATCTACTGTCTCTATTATGTTAAGACAGACCAGCTAAATCTACTGTCTCTGTGTCTCTTTTATATTACGACAGACCAGCTAGATCTACTGTCTCTATTGTATTTTGACAGACGAGCTAGATCTACTGTCTCTATTATATTATGGCAGACCAGCTAGATCTACTGTCTCGATTGTATTATGACAGACCAGCTAGATCTACTGTCTCTATTCTATTATGACAGACCAGCTAGATCTACTTTCACTATTATATTATGACAGACCAGCTAAATCTACTGTATCTATGTCTCTATGTCTCTATTATATTATGACAGACCAGCTAGATCTACTGTCTCTGTTGTATTATGACAGACCAGCTAGATCTACTGTCTCTATTATATTATGGCAGACCAGCTAGATCTACTGTCTCTATTATATTATGACATACCAGCTGGATCTACTGTCTTGATTGTATTATGGCAGACCAGCTAGATCTACTGTCTCGAGTGTATTATGACAGACCAGCTAGATCTACTGTCTCTATTATATTTTGACAGACCAGCTAGATCTTCTTCCTCTATTATATTATGACAGACCAGCTAAATCTACTCTATCTGTGTCTCTATGTCTCTATTATATTATGACAGACCAGCTAGATCTACTGTCTCTGTTATGTTAAGACAGACCAGCAAAATCTACTGTCTCTGTGTCTCTATTATATTACGACAGACCAGCTAGATCTACTGTCTCGAGTGTATTATGACAGACCAGCTAGATCTACTGTCTCTATTGTATTATGACAGACCAGCTAGATCTACTGTCTCTATTATATTATGACAGACCAGCTAGATCTACTGTCTCTATTATGTTAAGACAGACCAGCTAAATCTACTGTCTCTGTGTCTCTATTATATTACGACAGACCAGCTAGATCTACTGTCTCGAGTGTATTATTCCAGACCAGCTAGATCTACTGTCTCTATTGTATTATGACAGACCAGCTAGATCTACTGTCTCTATTATATTATGGCAGACCAGCTAGATCTACTGTCTCGAGTGTATTATGACAGACCAGCTAGATCTACTGTCTCGATTGTATTATGACAGACCAGCTAAATCTACTGTCACTATTATATTTTGACAGACCAGCTAGATCTACTTCCTCTATTATATTATGACAGACCAGCTAAATCTACTCTATCTATGTCTCTATGTCTCTATTATATTATGACAGACAAGCTAGATCTACTGTCTCTGTTATGTTAAGACAGAAAAGCTAAATCTACTGTCTCTGTGTCTCTATTATATTACGACAGACCAGCTAGATCTACTGTCTCTATTGTATTATGACAGACCAGCTAGATCTACTGTCTCTATTATATTATGACAGACCAGCTAGATCTACTGTCTCTATTATGTTAAGACAGACCAGCTAAATCTACTGTCTCTGTGTCTCTTTTATATTACGACAGACCAGCTAGATCTACTGTCTCTATTGTATTTTGACAGACCAGCTAGATCTACTGTCTCTATTATATTATGGCAGACCAGCTAGATCTACTGTCTCGATTGTATTATGACAGACCAGCTAGATCTACTGTCTCTATTCTATTATGACAGACCAGCTAGATCTACTTTCTCTATTATATTATGACAGACCAGCTAAATCTACTGTATCTATGTCTCTATGTCTCTATTATATTATGACAGACCAGCTAGATCTACTGTCTCTGTTGTATTATGACAGACCAGCTAGATCTACTGTCTCTATTATATTATGGCAGACCAGCTAGATCTACTGTCTCTATTATATTATGACATACCAGCTGGATCTACTGTCTTGATTGTATTATGGCAGACCAGCTAGATCTACTGTCTCGAGTGTATTATGACAGACCAGCTAGATCTACTGTCTCGAGTGTATTATGACAGACCAGCTAGATCTACTGTCTCTATTATATTTTGACAGACCAGCTAGATCTTCTTCCTCTATTATATTATGACAGACCAGCTAAATCTACTCTATCTGTGTCTCTATGTCTCTATTATATTATGACAGACCAGCTAGATCTACTGTCTCTGTTATGTTAAGACAGACCAGAAAAATCTACTGTCTCTGTGTCTCTATTATATTACGACAGACCAGCTAGATCTACTGTCTCGAGTGTATTATGACAGACCAGCTAGATCTACTGTCTCTATTGTATTATGACAGACCAGCTAGATCTACTGTCTCTATTATATTATGACAGACCAGCTAGATCTACTGTCTCTATTATGTTAAGACAGACCAGCTAAATCTACTGTCTCTGTGTCTCTATTATATTACGACAGACCAGCTAGATCTACTGTCTCGAGTGTATTATTCCAGACCAGCTAGATCTACTGTCTCTATTGTATTATGACAGACCAGCTAGATCTACTGTCTCTATTATATTATGGCAGACCAGCTAGATCTACTGTCTCGAGTGTATTATGACAGACCAGCTAGATCTACTGTCTCGATTGTATTATGACAGACCAGCTAAATCTACTGTCACTATTATATTTTGACAGACCAGCTAGATCTACTTCCTCTATTATATTATGACAGACCAGCTAAATCTACTCTATCTATGTCTCTATGTCTCTATTATATTATGACAGACAAGCTAGATCTACTGTCTCTGTTATGTTAAGACAGAAAAGCTAAATCTACTGTCTCTGTGTCTCTATTATATTACGACAGACCAGCTAGATCTACTGTCTCTATTGTATTATGACAGACCAGCTAGATCTACTGTCTCTATTATATTATGACAGACCAGCTAGATCTACTGTCTCTATTATGTTAAGACAGACCAGCTAAATCTACTGTCTCTGTGTCTCTTTTATATTACGACAGACCAGCTAGATCTACTGTCTCTATTGTATTTTGACAGACCAGCTAGATCTACTGTCTCTATTATATTATGGCAGACCAGCTAGATCTACTGTCTCGATTGTATTATGACAGACCAGCTAGATCTACTGTCTCTATTCTATTATGACAGACCAGCTAGATCTACTTTCTCTATTATATCATGACAGACCAGCTAAATCTACTGTATCTATGTCTCTATGTCTCTATTATATTATGACAGACCAGCTAGATCTACTGTCTCTGTTGTATTATGACAGACCAGCTAGATCTACTGTCTCTATTATATTATGGCAGACCAGCTAGATCTACTGTCTCTATTATATTATGACATACCAGCTGGATCTACTGTCTTGATTGTATTATGGCAGACCAGCTAGATCTACTGTCTCGAGTGTATTATGACAGACCAGCTAGATCTACTGTCTCGATTGTATTATGACAGACCATCTAAATCTACTGTCTCTATTATATTTTGACAGACCAGCTAGATCTACTTCCTCTATTATATAATGACAGACCAGCTAAATCTACTCTATCTATGTCTCTATGTCTCTATTATATTATGACAGACCAGCTAGATCTACTGTCTCTGTTATGTTAAGACAGACCAGCTAAATCTACTGTCTCTGTGTCTCTATTATATTACGACAGACCAGCTAGATCTACTGTCTCTATTGTATTATGACAGACCAGCTAGATCTACTGTCTCTATTGTATTATGACAGACCAGCTAGATCTACTGTCTCTATTATATTATGACAGACCAGCTAGATCTACTGTCTCTATTATGTTAAGACAGACCAGCTAAATCTACTGTCTCTGTGTCTCTTTTATATTACGACAGACCAGCTAGATCTACTGTCTCTATTGTATTTTGACAGACCAGCTAGATCTACTGTCTCTATTATATTATGGCAGACCAGCTAGATCTACTGTCTCGATTGTATTATGACAGACCAGCTAGATCTACTGTCTCTATTCTATTATGACAGACCAGCTAGATCTACTTTCTCTATTATATTATGACAGACCAGCTAAATCTACTGTATCTATGTCTCTATGTCTCTATTATATTATGACAGACCAGCTAGATCTACTGTCTCTGTTGTATTATGACAGACCAGCTAGATCTACTGTCTCTATTATATTATGGCAGACCAGCTAGATCTACTGTCTCTATTATATTATGACATACCAGCTGGATCTACTGTCTTGATTGTATTATGGCAGACCAGCTAGATCTACTGTCTCGAGTGTATTATGACAGACCAGCTAGATCTACTGTCTCGATTGTATTATGACAGACCAGCTAAATCTACTGTCTCTATTATATTTTGACAGACCAGCTAGATCTACTTCCTCTATTATATTATGACAGACCAGCTAAATCTACTCTATCTATGTCTCTATGTCTCTATTATATTATGACAGACCAGCTAGATCTACTGTCTCTGTTATGTTAAGACAGACCAGCTAAATCTACTGTCTCTGTGTCTCTATTATATTACGACAGACCAGCTAGATCTACTGTCTCTATTGTATTATGACAGACCAGCTAGATCTACTGTCTCTATTATATTATGGCAGACCAGCTAGATCTACTGTCTCGAGTGTATTATGAGAGACCAGCTAGATCTACTGTCTCGATTGTATTATGACAGACCAGCTAAATCTACTGTCTCTATTATATTTTGACAGACCAGCTAGATCTACTTCCTCTATTATATTATGACAGACCAGCTAAATCTACTCTATCTATGTCTCTATGTCTCTATTATATTATGACAGACCAGCTAGATCTACTGTCTCTGTTATGTTAAGACAGACCAGCTAAATCTACTGTCTCTGTGTCTCTATTATATTATGACAGACCAGCTAAATCTACTGTCTCTATTGTATTATGACAGACCAGCTAGATCTACTGTCTCTATTATATTATGGCAGACCAGCTAGATCTACTGTCTCGATTGTATTATGACAGACCAGCTAGATCAACTGTCTCTATTCTATTATGACAGACCAGCTAGATCTACTTTCTCTATTATATTATGACAGACCAGCTAAATCTACTGTATCTATGTCTCTATGTCTCTATTATATTATGACAGACCAGCTAGATCTACCGTCTCTATTATATTATGACAGACCAGCTAAATCTACTGTCTCTATGTCTCTATTATATTATGACATACCAGCTAGATCTTCTGTCTCTATTATATTATGACATACCAGCTAGATCTACTGTCTCTATTATATTATGACAGACCAGCTAGATCTACTGTCTCTATTATATTATGACAGACAAGCTAGACCTACTGTCTCGATTGTATTATGACAGACCAGATAAATCTACTGTCTCTATTATATTTTGACAGACCAGGTAGATCTCCTGTCTCTATTGTATTATGACAGACCAGCTAGATCTACTGTCTCTATTATATTATGACAGACCAGCTAGACCTACTGTCTCGATTGTATTATGACAGACCAGCTAAATCTACTGTCTCTATTATATTTTGACAGACCAGCTAGATCTACTTTGTCTATTATATTATGACAGACCAGCTAAATCTACTGTCTCTATTATATTTTGACAGACCAGCTAGATCTACTTTGTCTATTATATTATGACAGACCAGCTAAATCTACTCTATCTATGTCTCTATGTCTCTATTATATTATGACAGACCAGCTAGATCTACTGTCTCTATTATGTTAAGACAGACCAGCTAAATCTACTGTCTCTGTGTCTCTATTATATTACGACAGACCAGCTAGATTTACTGTCTCGAGTGTATTATGACAGACCAGCTAGATCTACTGTCTCTATTGTATTATGACAGACCAGCTAGATCTACTGTCTCTATTATATTATGGCAGACCAGCTAGATCTACTGTCTCAAGTGTATTATGACAGACCAGCTAGATCTACTGTATTGATTGTATTATGACAGACCAGCTAAATCTACTGTCTCTATTATATTTTTACAGACCAGCTAGATCTACTTCCTCTATTATATTATGACAGACCAGCTAAATCTACTCTATCTATGTCTCTATGTCTCTATTATATTATGACAGACCAGCTAGATCTACTGTCTCTGTTATGTTAAGACAGACCAGCTAAATCTACTGTCTCTGTGTCTCTATTATATTACGACAGACCAGCTAGATCTACTGTCTCTATTGTATTATGACAGACCAGCTAGATCTACTGTCTCTATTATATTATGACAGACCAGCTAGATCTACTGTCTCTATTATGTTAAGACAGACCAGCTAAATCTACTGTCTCTGTGTCTCTTTTATATTACGACAGACCAGCTAGATCTACTGTCTCTATTGTATTTTGACAGACCAGCTAGATCTACTGTCTCTATTATATTATGGCAGACCAGCTAGATCTACTGTCTCGAGTGTATTATGACAGACCAGCTAGATCTACTGTCTCGATTGTATTATGACAGACCAGCTAAATCTACTGTCTCTATTATATTTTGACAGACCAGCTAGATCTACTTCCTCTATTATATTATGACAGACCAGCTAAATCTACTCTATCTATGTCTCTATGTCTCTATTATATTATGACAGACCAGCTAGATCTACTGTCTCTGTTATGTTAAGACAGACCAGCTAAATCTACTGTCTCTGTGTCTCTATTATATTACGACAGACCAGCTAGATCTACTGTCTCTATTGTATTATGACAGACCAGCTAGATCTACTGTCTCTATTATATTATGACAGACCAGCTAGATCTACTGTCTCTATTATGTTAAGACAGACCAGCTAAATCTACTGTCTCTGTGTCTCTTTTATATTACGACAGACCAGCTAGATCTACTGTCTCTATTGTATTTTGACAGACCAGCTAGATCTACTGTCTCTATTATATTATGGCAGACCAGCTAGATCTACTGTCTCGATTGTATTATGACAGACCAGCTAGATCTACTGTCTTGATTGTATTATGGCAGACCAGCTAGATCTACTGTCTCGAGTGTATTATGACAGACCAGCTAGATCTACTGTCTCTATTATATTTTGACAGACCAGCTAGATCTACTTCCTCTATTATATTATGACAGACCAGCTAAATCTACTGTCTTGATTGTATTATGGCAGACCAGCTAGATCTACTGTCTTGATTGTATTATGGCAGACCAGCTAGATCTACTGTCTCGAGTGTATTATGACAGACCAGCTAGATCTACTTTCTCTATTATATTATGACAGACCAGCTAAATCTACTGTATCTATGTCTCTATGTCTCTATTATATTATGACAGACCAGCTAGATCTACTGTCTCTGTTGTATTATGACAGACCAGCTAGATCTACTGTCTCTATTATATTATGGCAGACCAGCTAGATCTACTGTCTCTATTATATTATGACATACCAGCTGGATCTACTGTCTTGATTGTATTATGGCAGACCAGCTAGATCTACTGTCTCGAGTGTATTATGACAGACCAGCTAGATCTACTGTCTCTATTATATTTTGACAGACCAGCTAGATCTACTTCCTCTATTATATTATGACAGACCAGCTAAATCTACTCTATCTATGTCTCTATGTCTCTATTATATTATGACAGACCAGCTAGATCTACTGTCTCTGTTATGTTAAGACAGACCAGCAAAATCTACTGTCTCTGTGTCTCTATTATATTACGACAGACCAGCTAGATCTACTGTCTCGAGTGTATTATGACAGACCAGCTAGATCTACTGTCTCTATTGTATTATGACAGACCAGCTAGATCTACTGTCTCTATTATATTATGACAGACCAGCTAGATCTACTGTCTCTATTATGTTAAGACAGACCAGCTAAATCTACTGTCTCTGTGTCTCTATTATATTACGACAGACCAGCTAGATCTACTGTCTCGAGTGTATTATGACAGACCAGCTAGATCTACTGTCTCTATTGTATTATGACAGACCAGCTAGATCTACTGTCTCTATTATATTTTGGCAGACCAGCTAGATCTACTGTCTCGAGTGTATTATGACAGACCAGCTAGATCTACTGTCTCGATTGTATTATGACAGACCATCTAAATCTACTGTCTCTATTATATTTTGACAGACCAGCTAGATCTACTTCCTCTATTATATTATGACAGACCAGCTAAATCTACTCTATCTATGTCTCTATGTCTCTATTATATTATGACAGACCAGCTAGATCTACTGTCTCTGTTATGTTAAGACAGACCAGCTAGATCTACTGTCTCTATTATATTATGACAGACCAGCTAGATCTACTGTCTCTATTATGTTAAGACAGACCAGCTAAATCTACTGTCTCTGTGTCTCTTTTATATTACGACAGACCAGCTAGATCTACTGTCTCTATTGTATTTTGACAGACCAGCTAGATCTACTGTCTCTATTATATTATGGCAGACCAGCTAGATCTACTGTCTCGATTGTATTATGACAGACCAGCTAGATCTACTGTCTCTATTCTATTATGACAGACCAGCTAGATCTACTTTCTCTATTATATTATGACAGACCAGCTAAATCTACTGTATCTATGTCTCTATGTCTCTATTATATTATGACAGACCAGCTAGATCTACTTTCTCTATTATATTATGACAGACCAGCTAAATCTACTGTATCTATGTCTCTATGTCTCTATTATATTATGACAGACCAGCTAGATCTACTGTCTCTATTATATTATGGCAGACCAGCTAGATCTACTGTCTCTATTACATTATGACATACCAGCTGGATCTACTGTCTTGATTGTATTATGACAGACCAGCTAGATCTACTGTCTCTATTATATTATGACAGACCAGCTAGATCTACTGTCTCTATTGTATTATGACAGATCAGCTAGATCTTCTGTCTCTATAATAATATGGCAGACCAGCTAGATCTACTGTCTCTATTATATTATGACAGACCAGCTAATACTACTGTATCAATGTCTCTATGTCTCTATTATATTATGACAGACCAGCTAGATCTACTGTCTCTATTATATTATGACAGACCAGCTAAATCTACTGTCTCTATGTCTCTATTATATTATGACAGACCAGCTAGATCTGCTGTCTCTATTGTATTTTGACAGACCAGCTAGATCTACTGTCTCTATTATATTATGGCAGACCAGCTAGATCTACTGTCTCGATTGTATTATGACAGACCAGCTAGATCTACTGTCTCTATTCTATTATGACAGACCAGCTAGATCTACTTTCTCTATTATATTATGACAGACCAGCTAAATCTACTGTATCTATGTCTCTATGTCTCTATTGTATTATGAAAGACCAGCTAGATCTACTGTCTCTATTATATTATGGCAGACCAGCTAGATCTACTGTCTCGAATGTATTATGACAGACCAGCTAGATCTACTGTCTCTATTATATTATGACAGACCAGCTAGATCTACTGTCTCTTTTATATTATGACAGACCAGCTAGACCTACTGTCTCGATTGTATTATGACAGACCAGCTAAATCTACTGTCTCTATTATATTATGACAGACCAGGTAGATCTACTGTCTATTTTGTATTATGACAGACCAGCTAGATCTACTGTCTCTATTATATTATGACAGACCAGCTAGATCTACTGTCTCTATGTCTCTATTATATTATGACATACCAGCTAGATCTACTGTCTCTATTATATTATGACAGACCAGCTAGATCTACAGTCTCTATTATATTATGACAGACCAGCTAAATCTACTGTCTCTATGTCTCTATTATATTATGACATACCAGCTAGATCTACTGTCTCGAGTGTATTATGACAGACCAGCTAGATCTACTGTCTCTATTGTATTATGACAGACCAGCTAGATCTACTGTCTCTATTATATTATGACAGACCAGCTAGATCTACTGTCTCTATTATGTTAAGACAGACCAGCTAAATCTACTGTCTCTGTGTCTCTATTATATTACGACAGACCAGCTAGATCTACTGTCTCGAGTGTATTATGACAGACCAGCTAGATCTACTGTCTCTATTGTATTATGACAGACCAGCTAGATCTACTGTCTCTATTATATTTTGGCAGACCAGCTAGATCTACTGTCTCGAGTGTATTATGACAGACCAGCTAGATCTACTGTCTCGATTGTATTATGACAGACCAGCTAAATCTACTGTCTCTATTATATTTTGACAGACCAGCTAGATCTACTTCCTCTATTATATTATGACAGACCAGCTAAATCTACTCTATCTATGTCTCTATGTCTCTATTATATTATGACAGACCAGCTAGATCTACTGTCTCTGTTATGTTAAGACAGACCAGCTAGATCTACTGTCTCTATTATATTATGACAGACCAGCTAGATCTACTGTCTCTATTATGTTAAGACAGACCAGCTAAATCTACTGTCTCTGTGTCTCTTTTATATTACGACAGACCAGCTAGATCTACTGTCTCTATTGTATTTTGACAGACCAGCTAGATCTACTGTCTCTATTATATTATGGCAGACCAGCTAGATCTACTGTCTCGATTTTATTATGACAGACCAGCTAGATCTACTGTCTCTATTCTATTATGACAGACCAGCTAGATCTACTTTCTCTATTATATTATGACAGACCAGCTAAATCTACTGTATCTATGTCTCTATGTCTCTATTATATTATGACAGACCAGCTAGATCTACTTTCTCTATTATATTATGACAGACCAGCTAAATCTACTGTCTCTATTACATTATGACATACCAGCTGGATCTACTGTCTTGATTGTATTATGACAGACCAGCTAGATCTACTGTCTCTATTATATTATGACAGACCAGCTAGATCTACTGTCTCTATTGTATTATGACAGATCAGCTAGATCTTCTGTCTCTATTATAATATGGCAGACCAGCTAGATCTACTGTCTCTATTATATTATGACAGACCAGCTAATACTACTGTATCAATGTCTCTATGTCTCTATTATATTATGACAGACCAGCTAGATCTACTGTCTCTATTATATTATGACAGACCAGCTAAATCTACTGTCTCTATGTCTCTATTATATTATGACAGACCAGCTAGATCTGCTGTCTCTATTGTATTTTGACAGACCAGCTAGATCTACTGTCTCTATTATATCATGGCAGACCAGCTAGATCTACTGTCTCGATTGTATTATGACAGACCAGCTAGATCTACTGTCTCTATTCTATTATGACAGACCAGCTAGATCAACTTTCTCTATTATATTATGACAGACCAGCTAAATCTACTGTATCTATGTCTCTATGTCTCTATTGTATTATGAAAGACCAGCTAGATCTACTGTCTCTATTATATTATGGCAGACCAGCTAGATCTACTGTCTCGAATGTATTATGACAGACCAGCTAGATCTACTGTCTCTATTATATTATGACAGACCAGCTAGATCTACTGTCTCTTTTATATTATGACAGACCAGCTAGACCTACTGTCTCGATTGTATTATGACAGACCAGCTAAATCTACTGTCTCTATTATATTATGACAGACCAGGTAGATCTACTGTCTATTTTGTATTATGACAGACCAGCTAGATCTACTGTCTCTATTATATTATGACAGACCAGCTAGATCTACTGTCTCTATGTCTCTATTATATTATGACATACCAGCTAGATCTACTGTCTCTATTATATTATGACAGACCAGCTAGATCTACAGTCTCTATTATATTATGACAGACCAGCTAAATCTACTGTCTCTATGTCTCTATTATATTATGACATACCAGCTAGATCTTCTGTCTCTATTATATTATGACATACCAGCTAGATCTACTGTCTCTATTATATTATGACAGACCAGCTAGATCTACTGTCTCTATTATATTATGACAGACAAGCTAGACCTACTGTCTCGATTGTATTATGACAGACCAGATAAATCTACTGTCTCTATTATATTTTGACAGACCAGGTTGATCTACTGTCTCTATTGCATTATGACAGACCAGCTAGATCTACTGTCTCTATTATATTATGACAGACCAGCTAGACCTACTGTCTCGATTGTATTATGACAGACCAGCTAAATCTACTGTCTCTATTATATTTTGACAGACCAGCTAGATCTACTTTGTCTATTATATTATGACAGACCAGCTAAATCTACTCTATCTATGTCGCTATGTCTCTATTATATTATGACAGACCAGCTAGATCTACTGTCTCTATTATGTTAAGACAGACCAGCTAAATCTACTGTCTCTGTGTCTCTATTATATTACGACAGACCAGCTAGATCTACTGTCTCTATTTTATTATGACAGACCAGCTAGATCTACTGTCTCTATTATATTATGACAGACCAGCTAGATCTACTGTCTATATTATGTTAAGACAGACCAGCTAAATCTACTGTCTCTGTGTCTCTATTATATTACGACAGACCAGCTAGATCTACTGTCTCGAGTGTATTATGACAGACCAGCTAGATCTACTGTCTCTATTGTATTATGACAGACCAGCTAGATCTACTGTCTCTATTATATTATGGCAGACCAGCTAGATCTACTGTCTCGAGTGTATTATGACAGACCAGCTAGATCTACTGTCTCGATTGTATTATGACAGACCAGCTAAATCTACTGTCTCTATTATATTTTGACAGACCAGCTAGATCTACTGTCTCGATTGTATTATGACAGACCAGCTAGATCTACTGTCTCTATTATATTATGGCAGACCAGCTAGATCTACTGTCTCGATTGTATTATGACAGACCAGCTAGATCTACTGTCTCTATTTTATTATGACAGACCAGCTAGATCTACTTTCTCTATTATATTATGACAGACCAGCTAAATCTACTGTATCTATGTCTCTATGTCTCTATTATATTATGACAGACCAGCTAGATCTACTTTCTCTATTATATTTTGACAGACCAGCTAAATCTACTGTATCTATGTCTCTATGTCTCTATTATATTATGACAGACCAGCTAGATCTACTGTCTCTATTATATTATGGCAGACCAGCTAGATCTACTGTCTCTATTACATTATGACATACCAGCTGGATCTACTGTCTTGATTGTATTATGACAGACCAGCTAGATCTACTGTCTCTATTATATTATGACAGACCAGCTAGATCTACTGTCTCTATTGTATTATGACAGATCAGCTAGATCTTCTGTCTCTATTATAATATGGCAGACCAGCTAGATCTACTGTCTCTATTATATTATGACAGACCAGCTAATACTACTGTATCAATGTCTCTATGTCTCTATTATATTATGACAGACCAGCTAGATCTACTGTCTCTATTATATTATGACAGACCAGCTAAATCTACTGTCTCTATGTCTCTATTATATTATGACAGACCAGCTAGATCTGCTGTCTCGATTGTATTATGACAGACCAGCTAGATCTACTGTCTCTATTATATCATGACAGACCAGCTAGATCTACTGTCTCTATTATATTATGACATACCAGCTAAATCTACTGTATCTATGTCTCTATTATATTATGACACACCAGCTAGATGTACTGTCTCTATTATATTAAGACAGACCAGCTAAATCTACTGTATCTATGTCTCTATGTCTCTATTGTATTATGAAAGACCAGCTAGATCTACTGTCTCTATTATATTATGGCAGACCAGCTAGATCTACTGTCTCGAATGTATTATGACAGACCAGCTAGATCTACTGTCTCTATTATATTATGACAGACCAGCTAGATCTAATGTCTCTTTTATATTATGACAGATCAGCTAGACCTACTGTCTCGATTGTATTATGACAGACCAGCTAAATCTACTGTCTCTATTATATTATGACAGACCAGGTAGATCTACTGTCTATTTTGTATTATGACAGACCAGCTAGATCTACTGTCTCTATTATATTATGACAGACCAGCTAGATCTACTGTCTCTATGTCTCTATTATATTATGACATACCAGCTAGATCTACTGTCTCTATTATATTATGACAGACCAGCTAGATCTACCGTCTCTATTATATTATGACAGACCAGCTAAATCTACTGTCTCTATGTCTCTATTATATTATGACATACCAGCTAGATCTTCTGTCTCTATTATATTATGACATACCAGCTAGATCTACTGTCTCTATTATATTATGACAGACCAGCTAGATCTACTGTCTCTATTATATTATGACAGACAAGCTAGACCTACTGTCTCAATTGTATTATGACAGACCAGATACATCTACTGTCTCTATTATATTTTGACAGACCAGGTTGATCTACTGTCTCTATTGTATTATGACAGACCAGCTAGATCTACTGTCTCTATTATATTATGACAGACCAGCTAGACCTACTGTCTCGATTGTATTATGACAGACCAGCTAAATCTACTGTCTCTATTATATTTTGACAGACCAGCTAGATCTACTATGTCTATTATATTATGACAGACCAGCTAAATCTACTCTATCTATGTCTCTATGTCTCTATTATATTATGACAGACCAGCTAGATCTACTGTCTCTATTATGTTAAGACAGACCAGCTAAATCTACTGTCTCTGTGTCTCTATTATATTACGACAGACCAGCTAGATCTACTGTCTCTATTTTATTATGACAGACCAGCTAGATCTATTGTCTCTATTATATTATGACAGACCAGCTAGATCTACTGTCTATATTATGTTAAGACAGACCAGCTAAATCTACTGTCTCTGTGTCTCTATTATATTACGACAGACCAGCTAGATCTACTGTCTCGAGTGTATTATGACAGACCAGCTAGATCTACTGTCTCTATTGTATTATGACAGACCAGTTAGATCTACTGTCTCTATTATATTATGGCAGACCAGCTAGATCTACTGTCTCGAGTGTATTATGACAGACCAGCTAGATCTACTTTCTCAATTGTATTATGACAGACCAGCTAAATCTACTGTCTCTATTATATTTTGACAGACCAGCTAGATCTACTTCCTCTATTATATTATGACAGACCAGCTAAATCTACTCTATCTATGTCTCTATGTCTCTATTATATTATGACAGACCAGCTAGATCTACTGTCTCTGTTATATTAAGACAGACCAGCTAAATCTACTGTCTCTGTGTCTCTATTATATTACGACTGACCAGCTAGATCTACTGTCTCTATTGTATTATGACAGACCAGCTAGATCTACTGTCTCTATTATATTATGACAGACCAGCTAGATCTACTGTCTCTATTATGTTAAGACAGACCAGTTAAATCTACTGTCTCTGTGTCTCTTTTATATTACGACAGACCAGCTAGATCTACTGTCTCTATTGTATTTTGACAGACCAGCTAGATCTACTGTCTCTATTATATTATGGCAGACCAGCTAGATCTACTGTCTCGATTGTATTATGACAGACCAGCTAGATCTACTGTCTCTATTCTATTATGACAGACCAGCTAGATCTACTTTCTCTATTATATTATGACAGACCAGCTAAATCTACTGTATATATGTCTCTATGTCTCTATTATATTATGACAGACCAGCTAGATCTACTGTCTCTATTATATTATGGCAGACCAGCTAGATCTACTGTCTCTATTATATTATGACATACCAGCTGGATCTACTGTCTTGATTGTATTATGGCAGACCAGCTAGATCTACTGTCTCGAGTGTATTATGACAGACCAGCTAGATCTACTGTCTCGATTGTATTATGACAGACCAGCTAAATCTACTGTCTCTATTATATTTTGACAGACCAGCTAGATCTACTGTCTCTGTGTCTCTATTATATTACGACAGACCAGCTAGATCTACTGTCTCTATTGTATTATGACAGACCAGCTAGATCTACTTTCTCTATTATATTATGACAGACCAGCTAGATCTACTGTCTCTATTATGTTAAGACAGACCAGCTAAATCTACTGTCTCTGTGTCTCTATTATATTACGACAGACCAGCTAGATCTACTGTCTCGAGTGTATTATGACAGACCAGCTAGATCTACTGTCTCTATTGTATTATGACAGACCAGCTAGATCTACTGTCTCTATTATATTATGGCAGACCAGCTAGATCTAATGTCTCGAGTGTATTATGACCGACCAGCTAGATCTACTGTCTCGATTGTATTATGTCAGACCAGCTAAATCTACTGTCTCTATTATATTTTGACAGACCAGCTAGATCTACTTCCTCTATTATATTATGACAGACCAGCTAAATCTACTCTATCTATGTCTCTATGTCTCTATTATATTATGACAGACCAGCTAGATCTACTGTCTCTATTATGTTAAGACAGACCAGCTAAATCTACTGTCTCTGTGTCTCTATTATATTACGACAGACCAGCTAGATCTACTGTCTCTATTGTATTATGACAGACCAGCTAGATCTACTGTCTCTATTATATTATGACAGACCAGCTAGATCTACTGTCTCTATTATGTTAAGACAGACCAGCTAAATCTACTGTCTCTGTGTCTCTATTATATTACGACAGACCAGCTAGATCTACTGTCTCGAGTGTATTATGACAGACCAGCTAGATCTACTGTCTCTGTGTCTCTATTATGTTAAGACAGACCAGCTAAATCTACTGTCTCTGTGTCTCTATTATATTAAGACAGACCAGCTAGATCTACCTTCTCTATTGTATTATGACAGACCAGCTAGATCTACTGTCTCTATTATATTATGGCAGACCAGCTAGATCTACTGTCTCGATTGTATTATGACAGACCAGCTAGATCTACTGTCTCTATTGTATTATGACAGACCAGCTAGATCTACTGTCTCGACTGTATTATGACAGACCAGCTAGATCTACTGTCTCTATTGTATTATGACAGACCAGCTAGATCTACTGTCTCGACTGTATTATGACAGACCAGCTAGATCTACTGTCTCTATTATATTATGACAGACCAGCTAAATCTAATGTCTCTATTGTATTATGACAGACCGGCTAGATCTACTGTCTCTATTGTATTATGACAGACCAGCTAAATCTACTGTTTCTATGTCTCTATTATATTATGACATACCAGCTAGATCTTCTGTCTCTATTGTATTATAACAGACAAGCTAGACCTACTGTCTCGATTGTATTATGACAGACCAGCTAAATCTACTGTCTCGATTGTATTATGACAGACCAGCTAAATCTACTGTCTCTATTATATTATGACAGACCAGCTAGATCTACTGTCTCTTTGTCTCTATTATATTATGACATACCAGCTAGATCTACTGTATCTATAATATTATGACAGACCAGCTAGATCTACTGTCTCTATTATATTATGACAGACCAGCTAAATCTACTGTCTCTATGTCTCTATTATATTATGACATACCAGCTAGATCTTCTGTCTCTATTACATTATGACATACCAGCTAGATCTACTGTCTCTATCACATTATGACGTACCAGCTAGATCTACTGTCTCTATTATATTTTGACAGACAAGCTAGACCTACTGTCTCGATTGTATTATGACAGACCAGCTAAATCTACTGTCTCGATTGTATTATGACAGACCAGCTAAATCTACTGTCTCTATTATATTATGACAGACCAGCTAGATCTACTGTCTCTTTGTCTCTATTATATTATGACATACCAGCTAGATCTACTGTATCTATAATATTATGACAGACCAGCTAGATCTACTGTCTCTATTATATTATGACAGACCAGCTAAATCTACTGTCTCTATGTCTCTATTATATTATGACATACCAGCTAGATCTTCTGTCTCCATTACATTATGACATACCAGCTAGATCTACTGTCTCTATCACATTATGACGTACCAGCTAGATCTACTGTCTCTATTATATTTTGACAGACCAGGTAGATCTACTGTCTCTATTGTATTACGACAGACCAGCTAGATCTACTGTCCTGATTGTATTATGACAGACCAGCCAGATCTACTTTCTCTTTTATATTATGACAGACCAGCTAAATCTACTGTATCTATGTCTCTATGTCTCTATTATATTATGACAGACCAGCTAGATCTACTGTCTCTATTATATTAAGACAGACCAGCTAAATCTACTGTCTCTATGTCTCTATTATATTACGACAGACCAGCTAGATCTACTGTCTCTATTGTATTATGACAGACCAGCTAGATCTACTGTCTCTATTATATTATGGCAGACCAGCTAGATCTACTGTCTCGATTGTATTATGACAGACCAGCTAGATCTACTGTCTCTATTATATTTTGACAGACCAGCTAGATCTACTTTCTCTATTATATTATGACAGACCAGCTAAATCTACTGTATCTATGTCTCTATTTCTCTATTATATTATGACAGACCAGCTAGATCTACTGTCTCGATTGTATTATGACATACCAGCTAGATCTACTGTCTCTATTGTATTATGACAGACCAGCTAGATCTACTGTCTCTATTATATTATGACAGACCAGCTAGATCTTCTGTCTCTATTATATTATGATATACCAGCTAGATCTACTGTCTCTATTACATTATGACATACCAGCTAGATCTACTGTCTCTATTATGTTAAGACAGACCAGCTAGATCTACTGTTTCGATTGTATTATGACAGACCAGCTAAATCTACTCTCTCTATTGTATTATGACAGACCAGCTAGATCTACTGTCTCGATTGTATTATGGCAGACCAGCTAGATCTACTGTCTCTATTGTATTATGACAGACCAGCTAGATCTACTGTCTCGATTAAATTATGACAGACCAGGTAAATCTACTCTCTATGTCTAGATTATATTTTGACAGACCAGCTAGATCTACTGTCCTGATTGTATTATGACAGACCAGCTAGATCTACTGTCTCTATTGTATTATGACAGACCAGCTAGATCTACTGTCTCTATTATGTTAAGACAGACCAGTTAAATCTACTGTCTCTGTGTCTCTTTTATATTACGACAGACCAGCTAGATCTACTGTCTCTATTGTATTTTGACAGACCAGCTAGATCTACTGTCTCTATTATATTATGGCAGACCAGCTAGATCTACTGTCTCGATTGTATTATGACAGACCAGCTAGATCTACTGTCTCTATTCTATTATGACAGACCAGCTAGATCTACTTTCTCTATTATATTATGACAGACCAGCTAAATCTACTGTATATATGTCTCTATGTCTCTATTATATTATGACAGACCAGCTAGATCTACTGTCTCTATTATATTATGGCAGACCAGCTAGATCTACTGTCTCTATTATATTATGACATACCAGCTGGATCTACTGTCTTGATTGTATTATGGCAGACCAGCTAGATCTACTGTCTCGAGTGTATTATGACAGACCAGCTAGATCTACTGTCTCGATTGTATTATGACAGACCAGCTAAATCTACTGTCTCTATTATATTTTGACAGACCAGCTAGATCTACTGTCTCTGTGTCTCTATTATATTACGACAGACCAGCTAGATCTACTGTCTCTATTGTATTATGACAGACCAGCTAGATCTACTTTCTCTATTATATTATGACAGACCAGCTAGATCTACTGTCTCTATTATGTTAAGACAGACCAGCTAAATCTACTGTCTCTGTGTCTCTATTATATTACGACAGACCAGCTAGATCTACTGTCTCGAGTGTATTATGACAGACCAGCTAGATCTACTGTCTCTATTGTATTATGACAGACCAGCTAGATCTACTGTCTCTATTATATTATGGCAGACCAGCTAGATCTAATGTCTCGAGTGTATTATGACCGACCAGCTAGATCTACTGTCTCGATTGTATTATGTCAGACCAGCTAAATCTACTGTCTCTATTATATTTTGACAGACCAGCTAGATCTACTTCCTCTATTATATTATGACAGACCAGCTAAATCTACTCTATCTATGTCTCTATGTCTCTATTATATTATGACAGACCAGCTAGATCTACTGTCTCTATTATGTTAAGACAGACCAGCTAAATCTACTGTCTCTGTGTCTCTATTATATTACGACAGACCAGCTAGATCTACTGTCTCTATTGTATTATGACAGACCAGCTAGATCTACTGTCTCTATTATATTATGACAGACCAGCTAGATCTACTGTCTCTATTATGTTAAGACAGACCAGCTAAATCTACTGTCTCTGTGTCTCTATTATATTACGACAGACCAGCTAGATCTACTGTCTCGAGTGTATTATGACAGACCAGCTAGATCTACTGTCTCTGTGTCTCTATTATGTTAAGACAGACCAGCTAAATCTACTGTCTCTGTGTCTCTATTATATTAAGACAGACCAGCTAGATCTACCTTCTCTATTGTATTATGACAGACCAGCTAGATCTACTGTCTCTATTATATTATGGCAGACCAGCTAGATCTACTGTCTCGATTGTATTATGACAGACCAGCTAGATCTACTGTCTCTATTGTATTATGACAGACCAGCTAGATCTACTGTCTCGACTGTATTATGACAGACCAGCTAGATCTACTGTCTCTATTGTATTATGACAGACCAGCTAGATCTACTGTCTCGACTGTATTATGACAGACCAGCTAGATCTACTGTCTCTATTATATTATGACAGACCAGCTAAATCTAATGTCTCTATTGTATTATGACAGACCGGCTAGATCTACTGTCTCTATTGTATTATGACAGACCAGCTAAATCTACTGTTTCTATGTCTCTATTATATTATGACATACCAGCTAGATCTTCTGTCTCTATTGTATTATAACAGACAAGCTAGACCTACTGTCTCGATTGTATTATGACAGACCAGCTAAATCTACTGTCTCGATTGTATTATGACAGACCAGCTAAATCTACTGTCTCTATTATATTATGACAGACCAGCTAGATCTACTGTCTCTTTGTCTCTATTATATTATGACATACCAGCTAGATCTACTGTATCTATAATATTATGACAGACCAGCTAGATCTACTGTCTCTATTATATTATGACAGACCAGCTAAATCTACTGTCTCTATGTCTCTATTATATTATGACATACCAGCTAGATCTTCTGTCTCTATTACATTATGACATACCAGCTAGATCTACTGTCTCTATCACATTATGACGTACCAGCTAGATCTACTGTCTCTATTATATTTTGACAGACAAGCTAGACCTACTGTCTCGATTGTATTATGACAGACCAGCTAAATCTACTGTCTCGATTGTATTATGACAGACCAGCTAAATCTACTGTCTCTATTATATTATGACAGACCAGCTAGATCTACTGTCTCTTTGTCTCTATTATATTATGACATACCAGCTAGATCTACTGTATCTATAATATTATGACAGACCAGCTAGATCTACTGTCTCTATTATATTATGACAGACCAGCTAAATCTACTGTCTCTATGTCTCTATTATATTATGACATACCAGCTAGATCTTCTGTCTCTATTACATTATGACATACCAGCTAGATCTACTGTCTCTATCACATTATGACGTACCAGCTAGATCTACTGTCTCTATTATATTTTGACAGACCAGGTAGATCTACTGTCTCTATTGTATTACGACAGACCAGCTAGATCTACTGTCCTGATTGTATTATGACAGACCAGCCAGATCTACTTTCTCTTTTATATTATGACAGACCAGCTAAATCTACTGTATCTATGTCTCTATGTCTCTATTATATTATGACAGACCAGCTAGATCTACTGTCTCTATTATATTAAGACAGACCAGCTAAATCTACTGTCTCTATGTCTCTATTATATTACGACAGACCAGCTAGATCTACTGTCTCTATTGTATTATGACAGACCAGCTAGATCTACTGTCTCTATTATATTATGGCAGACCAGCTAGATCTACTGTCTCGATTGTATTATGACAGACCAGCTAGATCTACTGTCTCTATTATATTTTGACAGACCAGCTAGATCTACTTTCTCTATTATATTATGACAGACCAGCTAAATCTACTGTATCTATGTCTCTATTTCTCTATTATATTATGACAGACCAGCTAGATCTACTGTCTCGATTGTATTATGACATACCAGCTAGATCTACTGTCTCTATTGTATTATGACAGACCAGCTAGATCTACTGTCTCTATTATATTATGACAGACCAGCTAGATCTTCTGTCTCTATTATATTATGATATACCAGCTAGATCTACTGTCTCTATTACATTATGACATACCAGCTAGATCTACTGTCTCTATTATGTTAAGACAGACCAGCTAGATCTACTGTTTCGATTGTATTATGACAGACCAGCTAAATCTACTCTCTCTATTGTATTATGACAGACCAGCTAGATCTACTGTCTCGATTGTATTATGGCAGACCAGCTAGATCTACTGTCTCTATTGTATTATGACAGACCAGCTAGATCTACTGTCTCGATTAAATTATGACAGACCAGGTAAATCTACTCTCTATGTCTAGATTATATTTTGACAGACCAGCTAGATCTACTGTCCTGATTGTATTATGACAGACCAGCTAGATCTACTGTCTCTATTGTATTATGACAGACCAGCTAGATCTACTGTCTCTATTATATTATGACAGACCAGCTAGATTTACTGTCTCTTTGTCTCTATTATATTATGACATACCAGCTTGATCTACTGTCTCTATTATATTATGACAGACCAGCTAGATCTACTGTCTCTATTATATTATGACAGACCAGCTAAATCTACTGTCTCTATGTCTCTATTATATTATGACATACCAGCTAGATCTTCTGTCTCTATTACATTATGACATACCAGCTAGATCTACTGTCTCTATTATATTATGACAGACCAGCTAGATCTACTGTCTCTATTATATTATGACAGACCAGCTAGACCTACAGTCTCTATTATATTATGGCAGACCAGCTAGATCTACTGTCTCTATTGTATTACGACAGACCAGCTAGATCTACTGTCCTGATTTTATTATGACAGACCAGCTAGATCTACTGTCTCTATGTCTCTATTATATTATGACATACCAGCTAGATCTTCTGTCTCTATTACATTATGACATACCAGCTAGATCTACTGTCTCTATTATATTATGACAGACCAGCTAGATCTACTGTCTCTATTATATTATGACAGACCAGCTAGATCTACTGTCTCTATTGTATTATGACAGACCAGCTAGATCTACTGTCTCTATTATATTATGACAGACCAGCTAGATTTACTGTCTCTTTGTCTCTATTATATTATGACATACCAGCTAGATCTACTGTCTCTATTATATTATGACAGACCAGCTAGATCTACTGTCTCTATTATATTATGACAGACCAGCTAAATCTACTGTCTCTATGTCTCTATTATATTATGACATACCAGCTAGATCTTCTGTCTCTATTACATTATGACATACCAGCTAGATCTACTGTCTCTATTGTATTATGACAGACCAGCTAGATCTACTGTCCTGATTGTATTATGACAGACCAGCTAGATCTACTTTCTCTATTATATTATGACAGACCAGCTAGATCTACTGTCTCTATTGTATTATGACAAACCAGCTAGATCTACTGTCTCTATTGTATTATGACAGACCAGCTAGATCTACTGTCTCTATGTCTCTATTATATTACGACAGACCAGCTAGATCTACTGTCTCTACTGTATCATGACAGACCAGCTAGATCTACTGTCTCTATTATATTATGGCAGACCAGCTAGATCTACTGTCTCGATTGTATTATGACAAACCAGCTAGATCTACTGTCTCTATTGTATTATGACAGACCAGCTAGATCTACTGTTTCGATTGTATTATGACAGACCAGCTAGGTCTACTGTCTCTATTGTATTATGACAGACCAGCTAGATCTACTGTCTCGATTGTATTGTGGCAGACCAGCTAGATCTACTGTCTCTATTGTATTATGACAGACCAGCTAGATCTACTGTCTCGATTAAATTATGACATACCAGGTAAATCTACTCTCTATGTCTCGATTATATTTTGACAGACCAGGTAGATCAACTGTCTCTATTGTATTATGACAGACCAGCTAGATCTACTGTCCTGATTGTATTATGACAGACCAGCTAGATCTACTGTCTCTATTGTATTATGACAGACCAGCTAGATCTACTGTCCTGATTGTATTATGACAGACCAGCTAGATCTACTGTCTCTATTGTATTATGACAGACCACCTAGATCTACTGTCTCTATTATATTATGACAGACCAGCTAGATCTACTGTCTCTTTGTCTCTATTATATTATGACATACCAGCTAGATCTACTGTATTTATTATATTATGACAGACCAGCTAGATTTACTGTCTCTATTATATTTTGACAGACCAGGTAGATCTACTGTCTCTATTGTATTATGACAGACCAGCTAGATCTACTGTCCTGATTGTATTATGACAGACCAGCTAGATCTACTTTCTCTATTATATTATGACAGACCAGCTAAATCTACTGTATCTATGTCTTTATGTCTCTATTATATTATGACAGACCAGCTAGATCTACTGTCTCTATTATGTTAAGACAGACCAGCTAAATCTACTGTCTCTATGTCTCTATTTTATTACGACAGACCAGCTAGATCTACTGTTTCTATTGTATCATGACAGACCAGCTAGATCTACTGTCTCTATTATATTATGGCAGACCAGCTAGATCTACTGTCTCGATTGTATTATGACAGACCAGCTAGATCTACTGTCTCTATTGTATTATGACAGACCAGCTAGATCTACTGTTTCGATTGTATTATGACAGACCAGCTAAATCTACTCTCTCTATTGTATTATGACAGACCAGCTAGATCTACTGTCTCGATTGTATTATGGCAGACCAGCTAGATCTACTGTCTCTATTGTATTATGACAGACCAGCTAGATCTACTGTCTCGATTAAATTATGACAGACCAGGTAAATCTACTCTCTATGTCTAGATTATATTTTGACAGACCAGCTAGATCTACTGTCCTGATTGTATTATGACAGACCAGCTAGATCTACTGTCTCTATTGTATTATGACAGACCAGCTAGATCTACTGTCTCTATTATATTATGACAGACCAGCTAGATTTACTGTCTCTTTGTCTCTATTATATTATGACATACCAGCTAGATCTACTGTCTCTATTATATTATGACAGACCAGCTAGATCTACTGTCTCTATTATATTATGACAGACCAGCTAAATCTACTGTCTCTATGTCTCTATTATATTATGACATACCAGCTAGATCTTCTGTCTCTATTACATTATGACATACCAGCTAGATCTACTGTCTCTATTATATTATGACAGACCAGCTAGATCTACTGTCTCTATTATATTATGACAGACCAGCTAGACCTACAGTCTCTATTATATTATGGCAGACCAGCTAGATCTACTGTCTCTATTGTATTACGACAGACCAGCTAGATCTACTGTCCTGATTTTATTATGACAGACCAGCTAGATCTACTGTCTCTATGTCTCTATTATATTATGACATACCAGCTAGATCTTCTGTCTCTATTACATTATGACATACCAGCTAGATCTACTGTCTCTATTATATTATGACAGACCAGCTAGATCTACTGTCTCTATTATATTATGACAGACCAGCTAGATCTACTGTCTCTATTGTATTATGACAGACCAGCTAGATCTACTGTCTCTATTATATTATGACAGACCAGCTAGATTTACTGTCTCTTTGTCTCTATTATATTATGACATACCAGCTAGATCTACTGTCTCTATTATATTATGACAGACCAGCTAGATCTACTGTCTCTATTATATTATGACAGACCAGCTAAATCTACTGTCTCTATGTCTCTATTATATTATGACATACCAGCTAGATCTTCTGTCTCTATTACATTATGACATACCAGCTAGATCTACTGTCTCTATTATATTATGACAGACCAGCTAGATCTACTGTCTCGATTGTATTATGACAGACCAGCTAGATCTACTGTCTCTATTACATTATGACATACCAGCTAGATCTACTGTCTCTATTATATTATGGCAGACCAGCTAGATCTACTGTCTCTATTGTATTACGACAGACCAGCTAGATCTACTGTCCTGATTTTATTATGACAGACCAGCTAGATCTACTGTCTCTATGTCTCTATTATATTATGACATACCAGCTAGATCTACTGTCTCGATTGTATTATGACAGACCAGCTAGATCTACTGTCTCTATTGTATTATGACAGACCAGCTAGATCTACTGTCTCTATTATATTATGACAGACCAGCTAAATCTACTGTCTCTATGTCTCTATTATATTACGACATACCAGCTAGATCTACTGTCTCTATTATATTATGACATACCAGCTAGATCTACTGTCTCGATTGTATTATGACAGACCAGCTAGATCTACTGTCTCTATTCTATTATGACAGACCAGCTAGATCTACTTTCTCTATTATATTATGACAGACCAGGTAGATCTACTGTCTCTATTGTATTATGACAGACCAGCTAAATCTACTGTCTCTATTATATTATGACAGACTAGCTAGACCTACTGTCTCTATTATATTTTGACAGACCAGGTAGATCTACTGTCTCTATTGTATTACGACAGACCAGCTAGATCTACTGTCCTGATTTTATTATGACAGACCAGCTAGATCTACTGTCTCTATGTCTCTATTATATTATGACATACCAGCTAGATCTTCTGTCTCTATTACATTATGACATACCAGCTAGATCTACTGTCTCTATTATATTATGACAGACCAGCTAGATCTACTGTCTCTATTGTATTATGACAGACCAGCTAAATCTACTGTCTCTATTATATTATGACAGACCAGCTAGACCTACTGTCTCGATTGTATCATGAAAGACCATCTAAATCTACTGTCTCTATTATATTTTGACAGACCAGGTAGATCTACTGTCTCTATTGTATTACGACAGACCAGCTAGATCTACTGTCCTGATTTTATTATGACAGACCAGCTAGATCTACTTTCTCTATTATACTATGACAGACCAGCTAAATCTACTGTATCTATGTCTCTATGTCTCTATTATATTATGACAGACCAGCTAGATCTACTGTCTCTATTATATTAAGACAGACCAGCTAAATCTACTGTCTCTATGTCTCTATTATATTACGACAGACCAGCTAGATCTACTGTCTCTATTGTATTATGACAGACCAGCTAGATCTACTGTCTCTATTATATTATGGCAGACCAGCTAGATCTACTGTCTCTATTGTATTACGACAGACCAGCTAGATCTACTGTCCTGATTGTATTATGACAGACCAGCTAGATCTACTTTCTCTATTATATTATGACAGACCAGCTAAATCTACTGTATCTATGTCTCTATGTCTCTATTATATTATGACAGACCAGCTAGATCTACTGTCTCTATTATATTAAGACAGACCATCTAAATCTACTGTCTCTATGTCTCTATTATATTACGACAGACCAGCTAGATCTACTGTCTCTATTGTATTATGACAGACCAGCTAGATCTACTGTCTCTATTATATTATGGCAGACCAGCTAGATCTACTGTCTCGATTGTATTATGACAGACCAGCTAGATCTACTGTCTCTATTATATGTTGACAGACCAGCTAGATCTACTTTCTCTATTATATTATGACAGACCAGCTAAATCTACTGTATCTATGTCTCTATGTCTCTATTATATTATGACAGACCAGCTAGATCTACTGTCTCTATTATGTTAAGACAGACCAGCTAAATCTATTGTCTCTATTATATTATGACAGACCAGCTAGACCTACTGTCTCGATTGTATTATGATACACCAGCTAAATCTACTGTCTCTATTATATTTTGACAGACCAGGTAGATCTACTGTCTCTATTGTATTACGACAGACCAGCTAGATCTACTGTCCTGATTGTATTATGACAGACCAGCTAGATCTACTTTCTCTATTATATTATGACAGACCAGCTAAATCTACTGTATCTATGTCTCTATGTCTCTATTATATTATGACAGACCAGCTAGATCTAGTGGCTCTATTATATTAAGACAGACCAGCTAAATCTACTGTCTCTATGTCTCTATTATATTACGACAGACCAGCTAGATCTACTGTCTCTATTGTATTATGACAGACCAGCTAGATCTACTGTCTCTATTATATTATGGCAGACCAGCTAGATCTACTGTCTCGATTGTATTATGACAGACCAGCTAGATCTACTGTCTCTATAGTATTATGACAGACCAGCTAGATCTACTGTCTCTATTATATTATGACAGACTAGCTAGATCTTCTGTCTCTATTATATTATGACATACCAGCTAGATCTACTGTCTCTATTATATTATGACAGACCAGCTAGATCTACTGTCTCTATTGTATTATGACAGACCAGCTAGATCTACTGTCCTGATTGTATTATGACAGACCAGCTAGATCTACTTTCTCTATTATATTATGACAGACCAGCTAAATCTACTGTATCTATGTCTCTATGTCTCTATTATATTATGACAGACCAGCTAGATCTACTGTCTTGATTGTATTATGACAGACCATCTAGATCTACTGTCTCTATTGTATTATGACAGACCAACTTGATCTACTGTTTAGATTGTATGATCTACAGACCAGCTAGATCTACTGTCTCGATTGTATTATGGCAGACCAGCTAGATCTACTGTCTCTATTGTATTATGACAGACCAGCTAGATCTTCTGTCTCTATTATATTATGACATACCAGCTAGATCTACTGTCTCTATTATATTATGACAGACCAGCTAGATCTACTGTCTCGATCGTATTATGACAGACCAGCTAAATCTACTGTCTCTATTGTATTATGACAGACCAGCTAGATCTACTGTCTCGATTGTATTATGACAGACCAGCTAGATCTACTGTCTCTATTGTATTATGACAGACCAGCTAGATCTACTGTCTCTATTATATTATGACAGACTAGCTAGATCTTCTGTCTCTATTATATTATGACATACCAGCTAGATCTACTGTCTCTATTATATTATGACAGACCAGCTAGATCTACTGTCTCTATTGTATTATGACAGACCAGCTAGATCTACTGTCCTGGTTGTATTATGACAGACCAGCTAGATCTACTTTCTCTATTATATTATGACAGACCAGCTAAATCTACTGTATCTATGTCTCTATGTCTCTATTATATTATGACAGACCAGCTAGATCGACTGTCTCTATTATGTTAAGACATACCAGCTAAATCTACTGTCTCTATGTCTCTATTATATTACGACAGACCAGCTAGATCTACTGTCTCTATTGTATCATGACAGACCAGCTAGATCTACTGTATCTATTATATTATGGCAGACCAGCTAGATCTACTGTCTCGATTGTATTATGACAGACCAGCTAAATCTACTGTATCTATGTCTCTATGTCTCTATTATATTACGTCAGACCAGCTAGATCTACTGTCTCTATTGTATTATGACAGACCAGCTAGATCTACTGTCTCTATTATATTATGGCAGACCAGCTAGATCTACTGTCTCTATTGTATTACGACAGACCATCTAGATCTACTGTCCTGATTGTATTATGACAGACCAGCTAGATCTATTTTCTCTATTATATTATGACAGACCAGCTAAATTTACTGTATCTATGTCTCTATGTCTCTATTATATTATGACAGACCAGCTAGATCTACTGTCTCTATTATATTAAGACAGACCATCTAAATCTACTGTCTCTATGTCTCTATTATATTACGACAGACCAGCTAGATCTACTGTCTCTATTGTATTATGACAGACCAGCTAGAACTACTGTCTCTATTATATTATGGCAGACCAGGTAGATCTACTGTCTCGATTGTATTATGACAGACCAGCTAGATCTACTGTCTCTATTATATGTTGACAGACCAGCTAGATCTACTTTCTCTATTATATTATGACAGACCAGCTAGATCTACTGTCTCTATTATGTTAAGACAGACCAGCTAAATCTACTGTCTCTATTATATTATGACAGACCAGCTAGACCTACTGTCTCGATTGTTTTATGATACATCAGCTAAATCTACTGTCTCTATTATATTTTGACAGACCAGGTAGATCTACTGTCTCTATTTTATTACGACAGACCAGCTAGATCTACTGTCCTGATTGTATTATGACAGACCAGCTAGATCTACTTTCTCTATTATATTATGACAGACCAGCTAAATCTACTGTATCTATGTCTCTATGTCTCTATTATATTATGACAGACCAGCTAGATCTACTGTCTCTATTATATTAAGACAGAATAGCTAAATCTACTGTCTCTATGTCTCTATTATATTACGACAGACCAGCTAGATCTACTGTCTCTATTGTATTATGACAGACCAGCTAGATCTACTGTCTCTATTATATTATGGCAGACCAGCTAAATCTACTGTCTCTATTATATTATGACAGACCAGCTAGACCTACTGTCTCGATTGTATTATGATACACCAGCTAAATCTACTGTCTCTATTATATTTTGACAGACCAGGTAGATCTACTGTCTCTATTGTATTACGACAGACCAGCTAGATCTACTGTCCTGATTGTATTATGACAGACCAGCTAGATCTACTTTCTCTATTATATTATGACAGACCAGCTAAATCTACTGTATCTATGTCTCTATGTCTCTATTATATTATGACAGACCAGCTAGATCTACTGGCTCTATTATATTAAGACAGACCAGCTAAATCTACTGTCTCTATGTCTCTATTATATTACGACAGACCAGCTAGATCTACTGTCTCTATTGTATTATGACAGACCAGCTAGATCTACTGTCTCTATTATATTATGGCAGACCAGCTAGATCTACTGTCTCGATTGTATTATGACAGACCAGCTAGATCTACTGTCTCTATAGTATTATGACAGACCAGCTAGATCTACTGTCTCTATTATATTATGACAGACTAGCTAGATCTTCTGTCTCTATTATATTATGACATACCAGCTAGATCTACTGTCTCTATTATATTATGACAGACCAGCTAGATCTACTGTCTCTATTGTATTATGACAGACCAGCTAGATCTACTGTCCTGATTGTATTATGACAGACCAGCTGGATCTACTTTCTCTATTATATTATGACAGACCAGCTAAATCTACTGTATCTATGTCTCTATGTCTCTATTATATTACGACAGACCAGCTAGATCTACTGTCTCTATTGTATCATGACAGACCAGCTAGATCTACTGTCTCTATTATGTTATGGCAGACCAGCTAGATCTACTGTCTTGATTGTATTATGACAGACCATCTAGATCTACTGTCTCTATTGTATTATGACAGACCAACTTGATCTACTGTTTAGATTGTATTATGACTGACCAGCTAGATCTACTGTCTCTATTATATTATGACAGACCAGCTAGATCTACTGTCTCGATTGTATTATGGCAGACCAGCTAGATCTACTGTCTCTATTAAATTATGACAGACCAGGTAAATCTACTCTCTATGTCTCGATTATATTTTGACAGACCAGATAGATCAACTGTCTCTATTGTATTATGACAGACCAGCTAGATCTACTGTCCTGATTGTATTATGACAGACCAGCTAGATCTCCTGTCTCTATTGTATTATGACAGACCAGCTAGATCTACTGTCTCTATTATGTTATGACAGACCAGCTAGATCTTCTGTCTCTTTGTCTCTATTATATTATGACAGACCAGCTAGATCTACTGTCTCGATCGTATTATGACAGACCAGCTAAATCTACTGTCTCTATTGTATTATGACAGACCAGCTAGATCTACTGTCTCGATTGTATTATGACAGACCAGCTAGATCTACTGTCTCTATTGTATTATGACAGACCAGCTAGATCTACTGTCTCTATTATATTATGACAGACTAGCTAGATCTTCTGTCTCTATTATATTATGACATACCAGCTAGATCTACTGTCTCTATTATATTATGACAGACCAGCTAGATCTACTGTCTCTATTGTATTATGACAGACCAGCTAGATCTACTGTCCTGGTTGTATTATGACAGACCAGCTAGATCTACTTTCTCTATTATATTATGACAGACCAGCTAAATCTACTGTATCTATGTCTCTATGTCTCTATTATATTATGACAGACCAGCTAGATCTACTGTCTCTATTATGTTAAGACATACCAGCTAAATCTACTGTCTCTATGTCTCTATTATATTACGACAGACCAGCTAGATCTACTGTCTCTATTGTATCATGACAGACCAGCTAGATCTACTGTATCTATTATATTATGGCAGACCAGCTAGATCTACTGTCTCGATTGTATTATGACAGACCAGCTAAATCTACTCTATCTATGTCTCTATGTCTCTATTATATTACGTCAGACCAGCTAGATCTACTGTCTCTATTGTATTATGACAGACCAGCTAGATCTACTGTCTCTATTATATTATGGCAGACCAGCTAGATCTACTGTCTCTATTGTATTACGACAGACCAGCTAGATCTACTGTCCTGATTGTATTATGACAGACCAGCTAGATCTATTTTCTCTATTATATTATGACAGACCAGCTAAATTTACTGTATCTATGTCTCTATGTCTCTATTATATTATGACAGACCAGCTAGATCTACTGTCTCTATTATATTAAGACAGACCATCTAAATCTACTGTCTCTATGTCTCTATTATATTACGACAGACCAGCTAGATCTACTGTCTCTATTGTATTATGACAGACCAGCTAGAACTACTGTCTCTATTATATTATGGCAGACCAGCTAGATCTACTGTCTCGATTGTATTATGACAGACCAGCTAGATCTACTGTCTCTATTATATGTTGACAGACCAGCTAGATCTACTTTCTCTATTATATTATGACAGACCAGCTAAATCTACTGTATCTATGTCTCTATGTCTCTATTATATTATGACAGACCAGCTAGATCTACTGTCTCTATTATGTTAAGACAGACCAGCTAAATCTACTGTCTCTATTATATTATGACAGACCAGCTAGACCTACTGTCTCGATTGTATTATGATACATCAGCTAAATCTACTGTCTCTATTATATTTTGACAGACCAGGTAGATCTACTGTCTCTATTGTATTACGACAGACCAGCTAGATCTACTGTCCTGATTGTATTATGACAGACCAGCTAGATCTACTTTCTCTATTATATTATGACAGACCAGCTAAATCTACTGTATCTATGTCTCTATGTCTCTATTATATTACGACAGACCAGCTAGATCTACTGTCTCTATTGTATTATGACAGACCAGCTAGATCTACTGTCTCTATTATATTATGGCAGACCAGCTAAATCTACTGTCTCTATTATATTATGACAGACCAGCTAGACCTACTGTCTCGATTGTATTATGATACACCAGCTAAATCTACTGTCTCTATTATATTTTGACAGACCAGGTAGATCTACTGTCTCTATTGTATTACGACAGACCAGCTAGATCTACTGTCCTGATTGTATTATGACAGACCAGCTAGATCTACTTTCTCTATTATATTATGACAGACCAGCTAAATCTACTGTATCTATGTCTCTATGTCTCTATTATATTATGACAGACCAGCTAGATCTACTGTCTCTATTATATTAAGACAGAATAGCTAAATCTACTGTCTCTATGTCTCTATTATATTACGACAGACCAGCTAGATCTACTGTCTCGATTGTATTATGACAGACCAGCGAGATCTACTGTCTCTATTGTATTATGACAGACCAGCTAGATCTACTGTCTCTATTATATTATGACAGACTAGCTAGATCTTCTGTCTCTATTATATTATGACATACCAGCTAGATCTACTGTCTCTATTATATTATGACAGACCAGCTAGATCTACTGTCTCTATTGTATTATGACAGACCAGCTAGATCTACTGTCCTGGTTGTATTATGACAGACCAGCTAGATCTACTTTCTCTATTATATTATGACAGACCTGCTAAATCTACTGTATCTATGTCTCTATGTCTCTATTATATTATGACAGACCAGCTAGATCTACTGTCTCTATTATGTTAAGACATACCAGCTAAATCTACTGTCTCTATGTCTCTATTATATTACGACAGACCAGCTAGATCTAATGTCTCTATTGTATCATGACAGACCAGCTAGATCTACTGTATCTATTATATTATGGCAGACCAGCTAGATCTACTGTCTCGATTGTATTATGGCAGACCAGCTAGATCTACTGTCTCTATTGTATTACGACAGACCAGCTAGATCTACTGTCCTGATTGTATTATGACACACCAGCTAGATCTATTTTCTCTATTATATTATGACAGACCAGCTAAATTTACTGTATCTATGTCTCTATGTCTCTATTATATTATGACAGACCAGCTAGATCTACTGTCTCTATTATATTAAGACAGACCATCTAAATCTACTGTCTCTATGTCTCTATTATATTACGACAGACCAGCTAGATCTACTGTCTCTATTGTATTATGACAGACCAGCTAGAACTACTGTCTCTATTATATTATGGCAGACCAGCTAGATCTACTGTCTCGATTGTATTATGACAGACCAGCTAGATCTACTGTCTCTATTATATGTTGACAGACCAGCTAGATCTACTTTCTCTATTATATTATGACAGACCAGCTAAATCTACTGTATCTATGTCTCTATGTCTCTATTATATTATGACAGACCAGCTAGATCTACTGTCTCTATTATGTTAAGACAGACCAGCTAAATCTACTGTCTCTATTATATTATGACAGACCAGCTAGACCTACTGTCTCGATTGTATTATGATACATCAGCTAAATCTACTGTCTCTATTATATTTTGACAGACCAGGTAGATCTACTGTCTCTATTGTATTACGACAGACCAGCTAGATCTACTGTCCTGATTGTATTATGACAGACCAGCTAGATCTACTTTCTCTATTATATTATGACAGACCAGCTAAATCTACTGTATCTATGTCTCTATGTCTCTATTATATTATGACAGACCAGCTAGATCTACTGTCTCTATTATATTAAGACAGAATAGCTAAATCTACTGTCTCTATGTCTCTATTATATTACGACAGACCAGCTAGATCTACTGTCTCTATTGTATTATGACAGACCAGCTAGATCTACTGTCTCTATTATATTATGGCAGACCAGCTAAATCTACTGTCTCTATTATATTATGACAGACCAGCTAGACCTACTGTCTCAATTGTATTATGATACACCAGCTAAATCTACTGTCTCTATTATATTTTGACAGACCAGGTAGATCTACTGTCTCTATTGTATTACGACAGACCAGCTAGATCTACTGTCCTGATTGTATTATGACAGACCACCTAGATCTACTTTCTCTATTATATTATGACAGACCAGCTAAATCTACTGTATCTATGTCTCTATGTCTCTATTATATTATGACAGACCAGCTAGATCTACTGGCTCTATTATATTAAGACAGACCAGCTAAATCTACTGTCTATGTCTCTATTATATTACGACAGACCAGCTAGATCTACTGTCTCTATTGTATTATGACAGACCAGCTAGATCTACTGTCTCTATTATATTATGGCAGACCAGCTAGATCTACTGTCTCGATTGTATTATGACAGACCAGCTAGATCTACTGTCTCTATAATATTATGACAGACCAGCTAGATCTAAAGTCTCTATTATATTATGACAGACTAGCTAGATCTTCTGTCTCTATTATATTATGACATACCAGCTAGATCTACTGTCTCTATTATATTATGACAGACCAGCTAGATCTACTGTCTCGATTGTATTATGGCAGACCAGCTAGATCTACTGTCTCTATTGTATTATGACAGACCAGCTAGATCTACTGTCTCGATTAAATTATGACAGACCAGGTAAATCTACTCTCTATGTCTCGATTATATTTTGACAGACCAGGTAGATCAACTGTCTCTATTGTATTATGACAGACCAGCTAGATCTACTGTCTCGATTGTTTTATGACAGACCAGCTAGATCTACTGTCTCTATTGTATTATGACAGACCAGCTAGATCTACTGTCTCTATTATATTATGACAGACTAGCTAGATCTTCTGTCTCTATTATATTATGACATACCAGCTAGATCTACTGTCTCTATTATATTATGACAGACCAGCTAGATCTACTGTCTCTATTGTATTATGACAGACCAGCTAGATCTACTGTCCTGGTTGTATTATGACAGACCAGCTAGATCTACTTTCTCTATTATATTATGTCAGACCAGCTAAATCTACTGTATCTATGTCTCTATGTCTCTATTATATTATGACAGACCAGCTAGATCTACTGTCTCTATTATGTTAAGACATACCAGCTAAATCTACTGTCTCTATGTCTCTATTATATTACGACAGACCAGCTAGATCTACTGTCTCTATTGTATCATGACAGACCAGCTAGATCTACTGTATCTATTATATTATGTCAGACCAGCTAGATCTACTGTCTCGATTGTATTATGACAGACCAGCTAAATCTACTGTATCTATGTCTCTATGTCTCTATTATATTACGTCAGACCAGCTAGATCTACTGTCTCTATTGTATTATGACAGACCAGCTAGATCTACTGTCTCTATTATATTATGGCAGACCAGCTAGATCTACTGTCTCTATTGTATTACGACAGACCAGCTAGATCTACTGTCCTGATTGTATTATGACAGACCAGCTAGATCTATTTTCTCTATTATATTATGACAGACCAGCTAAATTTACTGTATCTATGTCTCTATGTCTCTATTATATTATGACAGACCAGCTAGATCTACTGTCTCTATTATATTAAGACAGACCATCTAAATCTACTGTCTCTATGTCTCTATTATATTACGACAGACCAGCTAGATCTACTGTCTCTATTGTATTATGACAGACCAGCTAGAACTACTGTCTCTATTATATTATGGCAGACCAGCTAGATCTACTGTCTCGATTGTATTATGACAGACCAGCTAGATCTACTGTCTCTATTATATGTTGACAGACCAGCTAGATCTACTTTCTCTATTATATTATGACAGACCAGCTAAATCTACTGTATCTATGTCTCTATGTCTCTATTATATTATGACAGACCAGCTAGATCTACTGTCTCTATTATGTTAAGACAGACCAGCTAAATCTACTGTCTCTATTATATTATGACAGACCAGCTAGACCTACTGTCTCGATTGTATTATGATACATCAGCTAAATCTACTGTCTCTATTATATTTTGACAGACCAGGTAGATCTACTGTTTCTATTGTATTACGACAGACCAGCTAGATCTACTGTCCTGATTGTATTATGACAGACCAGCTAGATCTACTTTCTCTATTATATTATGACAGACCAGCTAAATCTACTGTATCTATGTCTCTATGTCTCTATTATATTATGACAGACCAGCTAGATCTACTGTCTCTATTATATTAAGACAGAATAGCTAAATCTACTGTCTCTATGTCTCTATTATATTACGACAGACCAGCTAGATCTACTGTCTCTATTGTATTATGACAGACCAGCTAGATCTACTGTCTCTATTATATTAAGACAGAATAGCTAAATCTACTGTCTCTATTATATTATGGCAGACCAGCTAGATCTACTGTCTCGATTGTATTATGACAGATCAGCTAGATCTACTGTCTCTATTGTATTATGACAGACCAGCTAGATCTACTGTCTCTATTATATTATGACAGACTAGCTAGATCTTCTGTCTCTATTATATTATGACATACCAGCTAGATCTACTGTCTCTATTATATTATGACAGACCAGCTAGATCTACTGTTTCTATTGTATTATGACAGACCAGCTAGATCTACTGTCCTGATTGTATTATGACAGACCAGCTAGATCTACTTTCTCTATTATATTATGACAGACCAGCTAAATCTACTGTATCTATGTCTCTATGTCTCTATTATATTATGACAGACCAGCTAGATCTACTGTCTCTATTGTATCATGACAGACCAGCTAGATCTACTGTCTCTATTATATTATGGCAGACCAGCTAGATCTACTGTCTCGATTGTATTATGACAGACCAGCGAGATCTACTGTCTCTATTGTATTATGACAGACCAGCTAGATCTACTGTTTCGATTGTATTATGACAGACCAGCTAGATCTACTGTCTCTATTGTATTATGACAGACCAGCTAGATCTACTGTCTCTATTGTATTATGACAGACCAGCTAGATCTACTGTCTCTATTATATTATGACAGACCAGCTAGATCTACTGTCTCGATTGTATTATGGCAGACCAGCTAGATCTACTGTCTCTATTGTATTATGACAGACCAGCTAGATCTACTGTCTCGATTAAATTATGACAGACCAGGTAAATCTACTCTCTATGTCTCGATTATATTTTGACAGACCAGCTAGATCTACTGTCTCGATTGTATTATGACAGACCAGCTAGATCTACTGTCTCTATTGTATTATGACAGACCAGCTAGATCTACTGTCTCGATTGTATTATGACAGACCAGCTAGATCTACTGTCTCTATTGTATTATGACAGACCAGCTAGATCTACTGTCTCTATTATATTATGACAGACTAGCTAGATCTTCTGTCTCTATTATATTATGACATACCAGCTAGATCTACTGTCTCTATTATATTATGACAGACCAGCTAGATCTACTGTCTCTATTGTATTATGACAGACCAGCTAGATCTACTGTCTTGGTTGTATTATGACAGACCAGCTAGATCTACTTTCTCTATTATATTATGACAGACCAGCTAAATCTACTGTATCTATGTCTCTATGTCTCTATTATATTATGACAGACCAGCTAGATCTACTGTCTCTATTATGTTAAGACAGACCAGCTAAATCTACTGTCTCTATGTCTCTATTATATTACGACAGACCAGCTAGATCTACTGTCTCTATTGTATCATGACAGACCAGCTAGATCTACTGTCTCTATTATATTATGGCAGACCAGCTAGATCTACTGTCTCGATTGTATTATGACAGACCAGCTAAATCTACTGTATCTATGTCTCTGTCTCTATTTTATTATGAAAGACCAGCTAGCTCTACTGAACCTATTATGTTAAGACAGACCAGCTAAATCTACTGTCTCTATTATATTATGACAGACCAGCTAGACCTACTGTCTCGATTGTATTATGACAGACCAGCTAAATCTACTGTCTCGATTGTATTATGACAGACCAGGTAGATGTACTGTCTCTATTATATTTTGACAGACCAGCTAGATCTACTGTCCTGACTGTATTATGACAGACCAGCTAGATCTACTTTCTCTATTATATTATGACAGACCAGCTAAATCTACTGTATCTATGTCTATTATATTATGACAGACCAGCTAGATCTACTGTCTCTATTATATTAAGACAAACCAGCTAAATCTACTGTCTCTATGTCTCTATTATATTACGACAGACCAGCTAGATCTACTGTCTCTATTGTATCATGACAGACCAGCTAGATCTACTGTATCTATTGTATTATGACAGACCAGCTAGATCTACTGTCTCTATTATATTATGGCAGACCAGCTAGATCTACTGTCTCGATTGCATTATGACAGACCAGCTAGATCTACTGTCTCTATTGTATTATGACAGACCAGCTAGATCTACTGTCTCTATTATATTATGACAGACTAGCTAGATCTTCTGTCTCTATTATATTATGACAGACCAGCTAGATCTACTGTCTCTATTATATTATGACAGACCAGCTAGATCTACTGTCTCTATTGTATTATGACAGACCAGCTAGATCTACTGTCCTGATTGTATTATGACAGACCAGCTAGATCTACTTTCTCTATTATATTATGACAGACCAGCTAAATCTACTGTATCTATGTCTCTATGTCTCTATTATATTATGACAGACCAGCTAGATCTACTGTCTCTATTGTATCATGACAGACCAGCTAGATCTACTGTCTCTATTATATTATGGCAGACCAGCTAGATCTACTGTCTCGATTGTATTATGACAGACCAGCGAGATCTACTGTCTCTATTGTATTATGACAGACCAGCTAGATCTACTGTTTCGATTGTATTATGACAGACCAGCTAGATCTACTGTCTTGGTTGTATTATGACAGACCAGCTAGATCTACTTTCTCTATTATATTATGACAGACCAGCTAAATCTACTGTATCTATGTCTCTATGTCTCTATTATATTATGACAGACCAGCTAGATCTACTGTCTCTATTATGTTAAGACATACCAGCTAAATCTACTGTCTCTATGTCTCTATTATATTACGACAGACCAGCTAGATCTACTGTCTCTATTGTATCATGACAGACCAGCTAGATCTACTGTATCTATTATATTATGGCAGACCAGCTAGATCTACTGTCTCGATTGTATTATGACAGACCAGCTAAATCTACTGTATCTATGTCTCTATGTCTCTATTATATTACGTCAGACCAGCTAGATCTACTGTCTCTATTGTATTATGACAGACCAGCTAGATCTACTGTCTCTATTATATTATGGCAGACCAGCTAGATCTACTGTCTCTATTGTATTACGACAGACCAGCTAGATCTACTGTCCTGATTGTATTATGACAGACCAGCTAGATCTATTTTCTCTATTATATTATGACAGACCAGCTAAATTTACTGTATCTATGTCTCTATGTCTCTATTATATTATGACAGACCAGCTAGATCTACTGTCTCTATTATATTAAGACAGACCATCTAAATCTACTGTCTCTATGTCTCTATTATATTACGACAGACCAGCTAGATCTACTGTCTCTATTGTATTATGACAGACCAGCTAGAACTACTGTCTCTATTATATTATGGCAGACCAGCTAGATCTACTGTCTCGATTGTATTATGACAGACCAGCTAGATCTACTGTCTCTATTATATGTTGACAGACCAGCTAGATCTACTTTCTCTATTATATTATGACAGACCAGCTAAATCTACTGTATCTATGTCTCTATGTCTCTATTATATTATGACAGACCAGCTAGATCTACTGTCTCTATTATGTTAAGACAGACCAGCTAAATCTACTGTCTCTATTATATTATGACAGACCAGCTAGACCTACTGTCTCGATTGTATTATATGATACATCAGCTAAATCTACTGTCTCTATTATATTTTGACAGACCAGGTAGATCTACTGTCTCTATTGTATTACGACAGACCAGCTAGATCTACTGTCCTGATTGTATTACGACAGACCAGCTAGATCTACTTTCTCTATTATATTATGACAGACCAGCTAAATCTACTGTATCTATGTCTCTATGTCTCTATTATATTATGACAGACCAGCTAGATCTACTGTCTCTATTATATTAAGACAGAATAGCTAAATCTACTGTCTCTATGTCTCTATTATATTACGACAGACCAGCTAGATCTACTGACTCTATTGTATCATGACAGACCAGCTAGATCTACTGTATCTATTATATTATGGCAGACCAGCTAGATCTACTGTCTCGATTGTATTATGACAGACCAGCTAAATCTACTGTATCTATGTCTCTATGTCTCTATTATATTACGTCAGACCAGCTAGATCTACTGTCTCTATTGTATTATGACAGACCAGCTAGATCTACTGTCTCTATTATATTATGGCAGACCAGCTAGATCTACTGTCTCTATTGTATTACGACAGACCAGCTAGATCTACTGTCCTGATTGTATTATGACAGACCAGCTAGATCTATTTTCTCTATTATATTATGACAGACCAGCTAAATTTACTGTATCTATGTCTCTATGTCTCTATTATATTATGACAGACCAGCTAGATCTACTGTCTCTATTATATTAAGACAGACCATCTAAATCTACTGTCTCTATGTCTCTATTATATTACGACAGACCAGCTAGATCTACTGTCTCTATTGTATTATGACAGACCAGCTAGAACTACTGTCTCTATTATATTATGGCAGACCAGCTAGATCTACTGTCTCGATTGTATTATGACAGACCAGCTAGATCTACTGTCTCTATTATATGTTGACAGACCAGCTAGATCTACTTTCTCTATTATATTATGACAGACCAGCTAAATCTACTGTATCTATGTCTCTATGTCTCTATTATATTATGACAGACCAGCTAGATCTACTGTCTCTATTATGTTAAGACAGACCAGCTAAATCTACTGTCTCTATTATATTATGACAGACCAGCTAGACCTACTGTCTCGATTGTATTATGATACATCAGCTAAATCTACTGTCTCTATTATATTTTGACAGACCAGGTAGATCTACTGTCTCTATTGTATTACGACAGACCAGCTAGATCTACTGTCCTGATTGTATTATGACAGACCAGCTAGATCTACTTTCTCTATTATATTATGACAGACCAGCTAAATCTACTGTATCTATGTCTCTATGTCTCTATTATATTATGACAGACCAGCTAGATCTACTGTCTCTATTATATTAAGACAGAATAGCTAAATCTACTGTCTCTATGTCTCTATTATATTACGACAGACCAGCTAGATCTACTGTCTCTATTGTATTATGACAGACCAGCTAGATCTACTGTCTCTATTATATTATGGCAGACCAGCTAAATCTACTGTCTCTATTATATTATGACAGACCAGCTAGACCTACTGTCTCGATTGTATTATGATACACCAGCTAAATCTACTGTCTCTATTATATTTTGACAGACCAGGTAGATCTACTGTCTCTATTGTATTACGACAGACCAGCTAGATCTACTGTCCTGATTGTATTATGACAGACCAGCTAGATCTACTTTCTCTATTATATTATGACAGACAAGCTAAATCTACTGTATCTATGTCTCTATGTCTCTATTATATTATGACAGACCAGCTAGATCTACTGTCTCTATTATATTAAGACAGAATAGCTAAATCTACTGTCTCTATGTCTCTATTATATTACGACAGACCAGCTAGATCTACTGTCTCGATTGTATTATGACAGACCAGCGAGATCTACTGTCTCTATTGTATTATGGCAGACCAGCTAGATCTACTGTCTCTATTGTATTATGACAGACCAGCTAGATCTACTGTCTCGATTAAATTATGACAGACCAGGTAAATCTACTCTCTATGTCTCGATTATATTTTGACAGACCAGGTAGATCAACTGTCTCTATTGTATTATGACAGACCAGCTAGATCTACTGTCCTGATTGTATTATGACAGACCAGCTAGATCTACTGTCTCTATTGTATTATGACAGACCAGCTAGATCTACTGTCTCTATTATATTATGACAGACCAGCTAGATCTTCTGTCTCTTTGTCTCTATTATATTATGACAGACCAGCTAGATCTACTGTCTCGATTGTATTATGACAGACCAGCTAGATCTACTGTCTCTATTGTATTATGACAGACCAGCTAGATCTACTGTCTCGATTGTATTATGACAGACCAGCTAGATCTACTGTCTCTATTGTATTATGACAGACCAGCTAGATCTACTGTCTCTATTATATTATGACAGACTAGCTAGATCTTCTGTCTCTATTATATTATGACATACCAGCTAGATCTACTGTCTCTATTATATTATGACAGACCAGCTAGATCTACTGTCTCTATTGTATTATGACAGACCAGCTAGATCTACTGTCTTGGTTGTATTATGACAGACCAGCTAGATCTACTTTCTCTATTATATTATGACAGACCAGCTAAATCTACTGTATCTATGTCTCTATGTCTCTATTATATTATGACAGACCAGCTAGATCTACTGTCTCTATTATGTTAAGACAGACCAGCTAAATCTACTGTCTCTATGTCTCTATTATATTACGACAGACCAGCTAGATCTACTGTCTCTATTGTATCATGACAGACCAGCTAGATCTACTGTCTCTATTATATTATGGCAGACCAGCTAGATCTACTGTCTCGATTGTATTATGACAGACCAGCTAAATCTACTGTATCTATGTCTCTATGTCTCTATTTTATTATGACAGACCAGCTAGATCTACTGAACCTATTATGTTAAGACAGACCAGCTAAATCTACTGTCTCTATTATATTATGACAGACCAGCTAGACCTACTGTCTCGATTGTATTATGACAGACCAGCTAAATCTACTGTCTCGATTGTATTATGACAGACCAGGTAGATGTACTGTCTCTATTATATTTTGACAGACCAGCTAGATCTACTGTCCTGACTGTATTATGACAGACCAGCTAGATCTACTTTCTCTATTATATTATGACAGACCAGCTAAATCTACTGTATCTATGTCTATTATATTATGACAGACCAGCTAGATCTACTGTCTCTATTATATTAAGACAGACCAGCTAAATCTACTGTCTCTATGTCTCTATTATATTACGACAGACCAGCTAGATCTACTGTCTCTATTGTATTATGACAGACCAGCTAGATCTACTGTCTCTATTATATTATGGCAGACCAGCTAGATCTACTGTCCTGATTGTATTATGACAGACCAGCTAGATCTACTTTCTCTATTATATTATGACAGACCAGCTAAATCTACTGTATCTATGTCTCTATGTCTCTATTATATTATGACAGACCAGCTAGATCTACTGTCTCTATTATATTAAGACAGAATAGCTAAATCTACTGTCTCTATGTCTCTATTATATTACGACAGACCAGCTAGATCTACTGTCTCGATTGTATTATGACAGACCAGCGAGATCTACTGTCTCTATTGTATTATGGCAGACCAGCTAGATCTACTGTCTCTATTGTATTATGACAGACCAGCTAGATCTACTGTCTCGATTAAATTATGACAGACCAGGTAAATCTACTCTCTATGTCTCGATTATATTTTGACAGACCAGGTAGATCAACTGTCTCTATTGTATTATGACAGACCAGCTAGATCTACTGTCCTGATTGTATTATGACAGACCAGCTAGATCTACTGTCTCTATTGTATTATGACAGACCAGCTAGATCTACTGTCTCTATTATATTATGACAGACCAGCTAGATCTTCTGTCTCTTTGTCTCTATTATATTATGACAGACCAGCTAGATCTACTGTCTCGATTGTATTATGACAGACCAGCTAGATCTACTGTCTCTATTGTATTATGACAGACCAGCTAGATCTACTGTCTCGATTGTATTATGACAGACCAGCTAGATCTACTGTCTCTATTGTATTATGACAGACCAGCTAGATCTACTGTCTCTATTATATTATGACAGACTAGCTAGATCTTCTGTCTCTATTATATTATGACATACCAGCTAGATCTACTGTCTCTATTATATTATGACAGACCAGCTAGATCTACTGTCTCTATTGTATTATGACAGACCAGCTAGATCTACTGTCTTGGTTGTATTATGACAGACCAGCTAGATCTACTTTCTCTATTATATTATGACAGACCAGCTAAATCTACTGTATCTATGTCTCTATGTCTCTATTATATTATGACAGACCAGCTAGATCTACTGTCTCTATTATGTTAAGACAGACCAGCTAAATCTACTGTCTCTATGTCTCTATTATATTACGACAGACCAGCTAGATCTACTGTCTCTATTGTATCATGACAGACCAGCTAGATCTACTGTCTCTATTATATTATGGCAGACCAGCTAGATCTACTGTCTCGATTGTATTATGACAGACCAGCTAAATCTACTGTATCTATGTCTCTATGTCTCTATTTTATTATGACAGACCAGCTAGATCTACTGAACCTATTATGTTAAGACAGACCAGCTAAATCTACTGTCTCTATTATATTATGACAGACCAGCTAGACCTACTGTCTCGATTGTATTATGACAGACCAGCTAAATCTACTGTCTCGATTGTATTATGACAGACCAGGTAGATGTACTGTCTCTATTATATTTTGACAGACCAGCTAGATCTACTGTCCGGACTGTATTATGACAGACCAGCTAGATCTACTTTCTCTATTATATTATGACAGACCAGCTAAATCTACTGTATCTATGTCTATTATATTATGACAGACCAGCTAGATCTACTGTCTCTATTATATTAAGACAGACCAGCTAAATCTACTGTCTCTATGTCTCTATTATATTACGACAGACCAGCTAGATCTACTGTCTCTATTGTATTATGACAGACCAGCTAGATCTACTGTCTCTATTATATTATGGCAGACCAGCTAGATCTACTGTCTCGATTGCATTATGACAGACCAGCTAGATCTACTGTCTCTATTGTATTATGACAGACCAGCTAGATCTACTGTCTCTATTATATTATGACAGACTAGCTAGATCTTCTGTCTCTATTATATTATGACAGACCAGCTAGATCTACTGTCTCTATTATATTATGACAGACCAGCTAGATCTACTGTCTCTATTGTATTATGACAGACCAGCTAGATCTACTGTCCTGATTGTATTATGACAGACCAGCTAGATCTACTTTCTCTATTATATTATGACAGACCAGCTAAATCTACTGTATCTATGTCTCTATGTCTCTATTATATTATGACAGACCAGCTAGATCTACTGTCTCTATTGTATCATGACAGACCAGCTAGATCTACTGTCTCTATTATATTATGGCAGACCAGCTAGATCTACTGTCTCGATTGTATTATGACAGACCAGCGAGATCTACTGTCTCTATTGTATTATGACAGACCAGCTAGATCTACTGTTTCGATTGTATTATGACAGACCAGCTAGATCTACTGTCTTGGTTGTATTATGACAGACCAGCTAGATCTACTTTCTCTATTATATTATGACAGACCAGCTAAATCTACTGTATCTATGTCTCTATGTCTCTATTATATTATGACAGACCAGCTAGATCTACTGTCTCTATTATGTTAAGACATACGAGCTAAATCTACTGTCTCTATGTCTCTATTATATTACGACAGACCAGCTAGATCTACTGTCTCTATTGTATCATGACAGACCAGCTAGATCTACTGTATCTATTATATTATGGCAGACCAGCTAGATCTACTGTCTCGATTGTATTATGACAGACCAGCTAAATCTACTGTATCTATGTCTCTATGTCTCTATTATATTACGTCAGACCAGCTAGATCTACTGTCTCTATTGTATTATGACAGACCAGCTAGATCTACTGTCTCTATTATATTATGGCAGACCAGCTAGATCTACTGTCTCTATTGTATTACGACAGACCAGCTAGATCTACTGTCCTGATTGTATTATGACAGACCAGCTAGATCTATTTTCTCTATTATATTATGACAGACCAGCTAAATTTACTGTATCTATGTCTCTATGTCTCTATTATATTATGACAGACCAGCTAGATCTACTGTCTCTATTATATTAAGACAGACCATCTAAATCTACTGTCTCTATGTCTCTATTATATTACGACAGACCAGCTAGATCTACTGTCTCTATTGTATTATGACAGACCAGCTAGAACTACTGTCTCTATTATATTATGGCAGACCAGCTAGATCTACTGTCTCGATTGTATTATGACAGACCAGCTAGATCTACTGTCTCTATTATATGTTGACAGACCAGCTAGATCTACTTTCTCTATTATATTATGACAGACCAGCTAAATCTACTGTATCTATGTCTCTATGTCTCTATTATATTATGACAGACCAGCTAGATCTACTGTCTCTATTATGTTAAGACAGACCAGCTAAATCTACTGTCTCTATTATATTATGACAGACCAGCTAGACCTACTGTCTCGATTGTATTATGATACATCAGCTAAATCTACTGTCTCTATTATATTTTGACAGACCAGGTAGATCTACTGTCTCTATTGTATTACGACAGACCAGCTAGATCTACTGTCCTGATTGTATTATGACAGACCAGCTAGATCTACGTTCTCTATTATGTTATGACAGACCAGCTAAATCTACTGTATCTATGTCTCTATGTCTCTATTATATTATGACAGACCAGCTAGATCTACTGTCTCTATTATATTAAGACAGAATAGCTAAATCTACTGTCTCTATGTCTCTATTATATTACGACAGACCAGCTAGATCTACTGTCTCTATTGTATTATGACAGACCAGCTAGATCTACTGTCTCTATTATATTATGGCAGACCAGCTAAATCTACTGTCTCTATTATATTATGACAGACCAGCTAGACCTACTGTCTCGATTGTATTATGATACACCAGCTAAATCTACTGTCTCTATTATATTTTGACAGACCAGGTAGATCTACTGTCTCTATTGTATTACGACAGACCAGCTAGATCTACTGTCCTGATTGTATTATGACAGACCAGCTAGATCTACTTTCTCTATTATATTATGACAGACCAGCTAAATCTACTGTATCTATGTCTCTATGTCTCTATTATATTATGACAGACCAGCTAGATCTACTGTCTCTATTATATTAAGACAGAATAGCTAAATCTACTGTCTCTATGTCTCTATTATATTACGACAGACCAGCTAGATCTACTGTCTCGATTGTATTATGACAGACCAGCGAGATCTACTGTCTCTATTGTATTATGACAGACCAGCTAGATCTACTGTCTCTATTATATTATGACAGACTAGCTAGATCTTCTGTCTCTATTATATTATGACATACCAGCTAGATCTACTGTCTCTATTATATTATGACAGACCAGCTAGATCTACTGTCTCTATTGTATTATGACAGACCAGCTAGATCTACTGTCCTGGTTGTATTATGACAGACCAGCTAGATCTACTTTCTCTATTATATTATGACAGACCAGCTAAATCTACTGTATCTATGTCTCTATGTCTCTATTATATTATGACAGACCAGCTAGATCTACTGTCTCTATTATGTTAAGACATACCAGCTAAATCTACTGTCTCTATGTCTCTATTATATTACGACAGACCAGCTAGATCTACTGTCTCTATTGTATCATGACAGACCAGCTAGATCTACTGTATCTATTATATTATGGCAGACCAGCTAGATCTACTGTCTCGATTGTATTATGACAGACCAGCTAAATCTACTGTATCTATGTCTCTATGTCTCTATTATATTACGTCAGACCAGCTAGATCTACTGTCTCTATTGTATTATGACAGACCAGCTAGATCTACTGTCTCTATTATGTTAAGACAGACCAGCTAAATCTACTGTCTCTATTATATTATGACAGACCAGCTAGACCTACTGTCTCGATTGTATTATGATACATCAGCTAAATCTACTGTCTCTATTATATTTTGACAGACCAGGTAGATCTACTGTCCTGATTGTATTATGACAGACCAGCTAGATCTACTTTCTCTATTATATTATGACAGACCAGCTAAATCTACTGTATCTATGTCTCTATGTCTCTATTATATTATGACAGACCAGCTAGATCTACTGTCTCTATTATATTAAGACAGAATAGCTAAATCTACTGTCTCTATGTCTCTATTATATTACGACAGACCAGCTAGATCTTCTGTCTCTATTATATTATGACATACCAGCTAGATCTACTGTCTCTATTATATTATGACAGACCAGCTAGATCTACTGTTTCTATTGTATTATGACAGACCAGCTAGATCTACTGTCCTGATTGTATTATGACAGACCAGCTAGATCTACTTTCTCTATTATATTATGACAGACCAGCTAAATCTACTGTATCTATGTCTCTATGTCTCTATTATATTATGACAGACCAGCTAGATCTACTGTCTCTATTGTATCATGACAGACCAGCTAGATCTACTGTCTCTATTATATTATGGCAGACCAGCTAGATCTACTGTCTCGATTGTATTATGACAGACCAGCGAGATCTACTGTCTCTATTGTATTATGACAGACCAGCTAGATCTACTGTTTCGATTGTATTATGACAGACCAGCTAGATCTACTGTCTCTATTGTATTATGACAGACCAGCTAGATCTACTGTCTCTATTGTATTATGACAGACCAGCTAGATCTACTGTCTCTATTATATTATGACAGACCAGCTAGATCTACTGTCTCGATTGTATTATGGCAGACCAGCTAGATCTACTGTCTCTATTGTATTATGACAGACCAGCTAGATCTACTGTCTCGATTAAATTATGACAGACCAGGTAAATCTACTCTCTATGTCTCGATTATATTTTGACAGACCAGGTAGATCAACTGTCTCTATTGTATTATGACAGACCAGCTAGATCTACTGTCCTGATTGTATTATGACAGACCAGCTAGATCTACTGTCTCTATTGTATTATGACAGACCAGCTAGATCTACTGTCTCTATTATATTATGACAGACGAGCTAGATCTTCTGTCTCTTTGTCTCTATTATATTATGACAGACCAGCTAGATCTACTGTCTCGATTGTATTATGACAGACCAGCTAGATCTACTGTCTCTATTGTATTATGACAGACCAGCTAGATCTACTGTCTCGATTGTATTATGACAGACCAGCTAGATCTACTGTCTCTATTGTATTATGACAGACCAGCTAGATCTACTGTCTCTATTATATTATGACAGACTAGCTAGATCTTCTGTCTCTATTATATTATGACATACCAGCTAGATCTACTGTCTCTATTATATTATGACAGACCAGCTAGATCTACTGTCTCTATTGTATTATGACAGACCAGCTAGATCTACTGTCTTGGTTGTATTATGACAGACCAGCTAGATCTACTTTCTCTATTATATTATGACAGACCAGCTAAATCTACTGTATCTATGTCTCTATGTCTCTATTATATTATGACAGACCAGCTAGATCTACTGTCTCTATTATGTTAAGACAGACCAGCTAAATCTACTGTCTCTATGTCTCTATTATATTACGACAGACCAGCTAGATCTACTGTCTCTATTGTATCATGACAGACCAGCTAGATCTACTGTCTCTATTATATTATGGCAGACCAGCTAGATCTAATGTCTCGATTGTATTATGACAGACCAGCTAAATCTACTGTATCTATGTCTCTATGTCTCTATTTTATTATGACAGACCAGCTAGATCTACTGAACCTATTATGTTAAGACAGACCAGCTAAATCTACTGTCTCTATTATATTATGACAGACCAGCTAGACCTACTGTCTCGATTGTATTATGACAGACCAGCTAAATCTACTGTCTCGATTGTATTATGACAGACCAGGTAGATGTACTGTCTCTATTATATTTTGACAGACCAGCTAGATCTACTGTCCTGATTGTATTATGACAGACCAGCTAGATCTACTTTCTCTATTATATTATGACAGACCAGCTAAATCTACTGTATCTATGTCTCTATTATATTATGACAGACCAGCTAGATCTACTGTCTCTATTATATTAAGACAGACCAGCTAAATCTACTGTCTCTATGTCTCTATTATATTACGACAGACCAGCTAGATCTACTGTCTCTATTGTATTATGACAGACCAGCTAGATCTACTGTCTCTATTATATTATGGCAGACCAGCTAGATCTACTGTCTCGATTGCATTATGACAGACCAGCTAGATCTACTGTCTCTATTGTATTATGACAGACCAGCTAGATCTACTGTCTCTATTATATTATGACAGACTAGCTAGATCTTCTGTCTCTATTATATTATGACAGACCAGCTAGATCTACTGTCTCTATTGTATTATGACAGACCAGCTAGATCTACTGTCTCTATTATATTATGACAGACGAGCTAGATCTTCTGTCTCTTTGTCTCTATTATATTATGACAGACCAGCTAGATCTACTGTCTCGATTGTATTATGACAGACCAGCTAGATCTACTGTCTCTATTGTATTATGACAGACCAGCTAGATCTACTGTCTCGATTGTATTATGACAGACCAGCTAGATCTACTGTCTCTATTGTATTATGACAGACCAGCTAGATCTACTGTCTCTATTATATTATGACAGACTAGCTAGATCTTCTGTCTCTATTATATTATGACATACCAGCTAGATCTACTGTCTCTATTATATTATGACAGACCAGCTAGATCTACTGTCTCTATTGTATTATGACAGACCAGCTAGATCTACTGTCTTGGTTGTATTATGACAGACCAGCTAGATCTACTTTCTCTATTATATTATGACAGACCAGCTAAATCTACTGTATCTATGTCTCTATGTCTCTATTATATTATGACAGACCAGCTAGATCTACTGTCTCTATTATGTTAAGACAGACCAGCTAAATCTACTGTCTCTATGTCTCTATTATATTACGACAGACCAGCTAGATCTACTGTCTCTATTGTATCATGACAGACCAGCTAGATCTACTGTCTCTATTATATTATGGCAGACCAGCTAGATCTACTGTCTCGATTGTATTATGACAGACCAGCTAAATCTACTGTATCTATGTCTCTATGTCTCTATTTTATTATGACAGACCAGCTAGATCTACTGAACCTATTATGTTAAGACAGACCAGCTAAATCTACTGTCTCTATTATATTATGACAGACCAGCTAGACCTACTGTCTCGATTGTATTATGACAGACCAGCTAAATCTACTGTCTCGATTGTATTATGACAGACCAGGTAGATGTACTGTCTCTATTATATTTTGACAGACCAGCTAGATCTACTGTCCTGATTGTATTATGACAGACCAGCTAGATCTACTTTCTCTATTATATTATGACAGACCAGCTAAATCTACTGTATCTATGTCTCTATTATATTATGACAGACCAGCTAGATCTACTGTCTCTATTATATTAAGACAGACCAGCTAAATCTACTGTCTCTATGTCTCTATTATATTACGACAGACCAGCTAGATCTACTGTCTCTATTGTATTATGACAGACCAGCTAGATCTACTGTCTCTATTATATTATGGCAGACCAGCTAGATCTACTGTCTCGATTGCATTATGACAGACCAGCTAGATCTACTGTCTCTATTGTATTATGACAGACCAGCTAGATCTACTGTCTCTATTATATTATGACAGACTAGCTAGATCTTCTGTCTCTATTATATTATGACAGACCAGCTAGATCTACTGTCTCTATTATATTATGACAGACCAGCTAGATCTACTGTCTCTATTGTATTATGACAGACCAGCTAGATCTACTGTCCTGATTGTATTATGACAGACCAGCTAGATCTACTTTCTCTATTATATTATGACAGACCAGCTAAATCTACTGTATCTATGTCTCTATGTCTCTATTATATTATGACAGACCAGCTAGATCTACTGTCTCTATTGTATCATGACAGACCAGCGAGATCTACTGTCTCTATTGTATTATGACAGACCAGCTAGATCTACTGTCTCTATTATATTATGACAGACCAGCTAGATCTACTGTTTCTATTGTATTATGACAGATAAGCTAGATCTACTGTCCTGATTGTATTATGACAGACCAGCTAGATCTACTTTCTCTATTATATTATGACAGACCAGCTAAATCTACTGTATCTATGTCTCTATGTCTCTATTATATTATGACAGACCAGCTAGATCTACTGTCTCTATTGTATCATGACAGACCAGCTAGATCTACTGTCTCTATTATATTATGGCAGACCAGCTAGATCTACTGTCTCGATTGTATTATGACAGACCAGCGAGATCTACTGTCTCTATTGTATTATGACAGACCAGCTAGATCTACTGTTTCGATTGTATTATGACAGACCAGCTAGATCTACTGTCTCTATTGTATTATGACAGACCAGCTAGATCTACTGTCTCTATTGTATTATGACAGACCAGCTAGATCTACTGTCTCTATTATATTATGACAGACCAGCTAGATCTACTGTCTCGATTGTATTATGGCAGACCAGCTAGATCTACTGTCTCTATTGTATTATGACAGACCAGCTAGATCTACTGTCTCGATTAAATTATGACAGACCAGGTAAATCTACTCTCTATGTCTCGATTATATTTTGACAGACCAGGTAGATCAACTGTCTCTATTGTATTATGACAGACCAGCTAGATCTACTGTCCTGATTGTATTATGACAGACCAGCTAGATCTACTGTCTCTATTGTATTATGACAGACCAGCTAGATCTACTGTCTCTATTATATTATGACAGACCAGCTAGATCTTCTGTCTCTTTGTCTCTATTATATTATGACAGACCAGCTAGATCTACTGTCTCGATTGTATTATGACAGACCAGCTAGATCTACTGTCTCTATTGTATTATGACAGACCAGCTAGATCTACTGTCTCGATTGTATTATGACAGACCAGCTAGATCTACTGTCTCTATTGTATTATGACAGACCAGCTAGATCTACTGTCTCTATTATATTATGACAGACTAGCTAGATCTTCTGTCTCTATTATATTATGACATACCAGCTAGATCTACTGTCTCTATTATATTATGACAGACCAGCTAGATCTACTGTCTCTATTGTATTATGACAGACCAGCTAGATCTACTGTCTTGGTTGTATTATGACAGACCAGCTAGATCTACTTTCTCTATTATATTATGACAGACCAGCTAAATCTACTGTATCTATGTATCTATGTCTCTATTATATTATGACAGACCAGCTAGATCTACTGTCTCTATCATGTTAAGACAGACCAGCTAAATCTACTGTCTCTATGTCTCTATTATATTACGACAGACCAGCTAGATCTACTGTCTCTATTGTATCATGACAGACCAGCTAGATCTACTGTCTCTATTATATTATGGCAGACCAGCTAGATCTACTGTCTCGATTGTATTATGACAGACCAGCTAAATCTACTGTATCTATGTCTCTATGTCTCTATTTTATTATGACAGACCAGCTAGATCTACTGAACCTATTATGTTAAGACAGACCAGCTAAATCTACTGTCTCTATTATATTATGACAGACCAGCTAGACCTACTGTCTCGATTGTATTATGACAGACCAGCTAAATCTACTGTCTCGATTGTATTATGACAGACCAGGTAGATGTACTGTCTCTATTATATTTTGACAGACCAGCTAGATCTACTGTCCTGATTGTATTATGACAGACCAGCTAGATCTACTTTCTCTATTATATTATGACAGACCAGCTAAATCTACTGTATCTATGTCTCTATTATATTATGACAGACCAGCTAGATCTACTGTCTCTATTATATTAAGACAGACCAGCTAAATCTACTGTCTCTATGTCTCTATTATATTACGACAGACCAGCTAGATCTACTGTCTCTATTGTATTATGACAGACCAGCTAGATCTACTGTCTCTATTATATTATGGCAGACCAGCTAGATCTACTGTCTCGATTGCATTATGACAGACCAGCTAGATCTACTGTCTCTATTGTATTATGACAGACCAGCTAGATCTACTGTCTCTATTATATTATGACAGACTAGCTAGATCTTCTGTCTCTATTATATTATGACAGACCAGCTAGATCTACTGTCTCTATTATATTATGACAGACCAGCTAGATCTACTGTCTCTATTGTATTATGACAGACCAGCTAGATCTACTGTCCTGATTGTATTATGACAGACCAGCTAGATCTACTTTCTCTATTATATTATGACAGACCAGCTAAATCTACTGTATCTATGTCTCTATGTCTCTATTATATTATGACAGACCAGCTAGATCTACTGTTTCGATTGTATTATGACAGACCAGCTAGATCTACTGTCTTGGTTGTATTATGACAGACCAGCTAGATCTACTTTCTCTATTATATTATGACAGACCAGCTAAATCTACTGTATCTATGTCTCTATGTCTCTATTATATTATGACAGACCAGCTAGATCTACTGTCTCTATTATGTTAAGACATACCAGCTAAATCTACTGTCTCTATGTCTCTATTATATTACGACAGACCAGCTAGATCTACTGTCTCTATTGTATCATTACAGACCAGCTAGATCTACTGTATCTATTATATTATGGCAGACCAGCTAGATCTACTGTCTCGATTGTATTATGACAGACCAGCTAAATCTACTGTATCTATGTCTCTATGTCTCTATTATATTACGTCAGACCAGCTAGATCTACTGTCTCTATTGTATTATGACAGACCAGCTAGATCTACTGTCTCTATTATATTATGGCAGACCAGCTAGATCTACTGTCTCTATTGTATTACGACAGACCAGCTAGATCTACTGTCTTGATTGTATTATGACAGACCAGCTAGATCTATTTTCTCTATTATATTATGACAGACCAGCTAAATTTACTGTATCTATGTCTCTATGTCTCTATTATATTATGACAGACCAGCTAGATCTACTGTCTCTATTATATTAAGACAGACCATCTAAATCTACTGTCTCTATGTCTCTATTATATTACGACAGACCAGCTAGATCTACTGTCTCTATTGTATTATGACAGACCAGCTAGAACTACTGTCTCTATTATATTATGGCAGACCAGCTAGATCTACTGTCTCGATTGTATTATGACAGACCAGCTAGATCTACTGTCTCTATTATATGTTGACAGACCAGCTAGATCTACTTTCTCTATTATATTATGACAGACCAGCTAAATCTACTGTATCTATGTCTCTATGTCTCTATTATATTATGACAGACAAGCTAGATCTACTGCCTCTATTATGTTAAGACAGACCAGCTAAATCTACTGTCTCGATTATATTATGACAGATCAGCTAGACCTACTGTCTCGATTGTATTATGATACATCAGCTAAATCTACTGTCTCTATTATATTTTGACAGACCAGGTAGATCTACTGTCTCTATTGTATTACGACAGACCAGCTAGATCTACTGTCCTGATTGTATTATGACAGACCAGCTAGATCTACTTTCTCTATTATATTATGACAGACCAGCTAAATCTACTGTATCTATGTCTCTATGTCTCTATTATATTATGACAGACCAGCTAGATCTACTGTCTCTATTATATTAAGACAGAATAGCTAAATCTACTGTCTCTATGTCTCTATTATATTACGACAGACCAGCTAGATCTACTGTCTCTATTGTATTATGACAGACCAGCTAGATCTACTGTCTCTATTATATTATGGCAGACCAGCTAAATCTACTGTCTCTATTATATTATGACAGACCAGCTAGACCTACTGTCTCGATTGTATTATGATACACCAGCTAAATCTACTGTCTCTATTATATTTTGACAGACCAGGTAGATCTACTGTCTCTATTGTATTACGACAGACCAGCTAGATCTACTGTCCTGATTGTATTATGACAGACCAGCTAGATCTACTTTCTCTATTATATTATGACAGACCAGCTAAATCTACTGTATCTATGTCTCTATGTCTCTATTATATTATGACAGACCAGCTAGATCTACTGTCTCTATTATATTAAGACAGAATAGCTAAATCTACTGTCTCTATGTCTCTATTATATTACGACAGACCAGCTAGATCTACTGTCTCTATTGTATCATGACAGACCAGCTAGATCTACTGTCTCTATTATATTATGGCAGACCAGCTAGATCTACTGTCTCGATTGTATTATGACAGACCAGCTAAATCTACTGTATGTTTGTCTCTATGTCTCTATTTTATTATGACAGACCAGCTAGATCTACTGAACCTATTATGATAAGACAGACCAGCTAAATCTACTGTCTCTATTATATTATGACAGACCAGCTAGACCTACTGTCTCGATTGTATTATGACAGACCAGCTAAATCTACTGTCTCGATTGTATTATGACAGACCAGGTAGATGTACTGTCTCTATTATATTTTGACAGACCAGCTAGATCTACTGTCCTGATTGTATTATGACAGACCAGCTAGATCTACTTTCTCTATTATATTATGACAGACCAGCTAAATCTACTGTATCTATGTCTCTATTATATTATGACAGACCAGCTAGATCTACTGTCTCTATTATATTAAGACAGACCAGCTAAATCTACTGTCTCTATGTCTCTATTATATTACGACAGACCAGCTAGATCTACTGTCTCTATTGTATTATGACAGACCAGCTAGATCTACTGTCTCTATTATATTATGGCAGACCAGCTAGATCTACTGTCTCGATTGCATTATGACAGACCAGCTAGATCTACTGTCTCTATTGTATTATGACAGACCAGCTAGATCTACTGTCTCTATTATATTATGACAGACTAGCTAGATCTTCTGTCTCTATTATATTATGACAGACCAGCTAGATCTACTGTCTCTATTATATTATGACAGACCAGCTAGATCTACTGTCTCTATTGTATTATGACAGACCAGCTAGATCTACTGTCCTGATTGTATTATGACAGACCAGCTAGATCTACTTTCTCTATTATATTATGACAGACCAGCTAAATCTACTGTATCTATGTCTCTATGTCTCTATTATATTATGACAGACCAGCTAGATCTACTGTCTCTATTGTATCATGACAGACCAGCTAGATCTACTGTCTCTATTATATTATGGCAGACCAGCTAGATCTACTGTCTCGATTGTATTATGACAGACCAGCGAGATCTACTGTCTCTATTGTATTATGACAGACCAGCTAGATCTACTGTTTCGATTGTATTATGACAGACCAGCTAGATCTACTGTCTTGGTTGTATTATGACAGACCAGCTAGATCTACTTTCTCTATTATATTATGACAGACCAGCTAAATCTACTGTATCTATGTCTCTATGTCTCTATTATATTATGACAGACCAGCTAGATCTACTGTCTCTATTATGTTAAGACATACCAGCTAAATCTACTGTCTCTATGTCTCTATTATATTACGACAGACCAGCTAGATCTACTGTCTCTATTGTATCATGACAGACCAGCTAGATCTACTGTATCTATTATATTATGGCAGACCAGCTAGATCTACTGTCTCGATTGTATTATGACAGACCAGCTAAATCTACTGTATCTATGTCTCTATGTCTCTATTATATTACGTCAGACCAGCTAGATCTACTGTCTCTATTGTATTATGACAGACCAGCTAGATCTACTGTCTCTATTGTATTATGACAGACCAGCTAGATCTACTGTCTCTATTGTATTATGACAGACCAGCTAGATCTACTGTCTTGGTTGTATTATGACAGACCAGCTAGATCTACTTTCTCTATTATATTATGACAGACCAGCTAAATCTACTGTATCTATGTATCTATGTCTCTATTATATTATGACAGACCAGCTAGATCTACTGTCTCTATTATGTTAAGACAGACCAGCTAAATCTACTGTCTCTATGTCTCTATTATATTACGACAGACCAGCTAGATCTACTGTCTCTATTGTATCATGACAGACCAGCTAGATCTACTGTCTCTATTATATTATGGCAGACCAGCTAGATCTACTGTCTCGATTGTATTATGACAGACCAGCTAAATCTACTGTATCTATGTCTCTATGTCTCTATTTTATTATGACAGACCAGCTAGATCTACTGAACCTATTATGTTAAGACAGACCAGCTAAATCTACTGTCTCTATTATATTATGACAGACCAGCTAGACCTACTGTCTCGATTGTATTATGACAGACCAGCTAAATCTACTGTCTCGATTGTATTATGACAGACCAGGTAGATGTACTGTCTCTATTATATTTTGACAGACCAGCTAGATCTACTGTCCTGATTGTATTATGACAGACCAGCTAGATCTACTTTCTCTATTATATTATGACAGACCAGCTAAATCTACTGTATCTATGTCTCTATTATATTATGACAGACCAGCTAGATCTACTGTCTCTATTATATTAAGACAGACCAGCTAAATCTACTGTCTCTATGTCTCTATTATATTACGACAGACCAGCTAGATCTACTGTCTCTATTGTATTATGACAGACCAGCTAGATCTACTGTCTCTATTATATTATGGCAGACCAGCTAGATCTACTGTCTCGATTGCATTATGACAGACCAGCTAGATCTACTGTCTCTATTGTATTATGACAGACCAGCTAGATCTACTGTCTCTATTATATTATGACAGACTAGCTAGATCTTCTGTCTCTATTATATTATGACAGACCAGCTAGATCTACTGTCTCTATTATATTATGACAGACCAGCTAGATCTACTGTCTCTATTGTATTATGACAGACCAGCTAGATCTACTGTCCTGATTGTATTATGACAGACCAGCTAGATCTACTTTCTCTATTATATTATGACAGACCAGCTAAATCTACTGTATCTATGTCTCTATGTCTCTATTATATTATGACAGACCAGCTAGATCTACTGTTTCGATTGTATTATGACAGACCAGCTAGATCTACTGTCTTGGTTGTATTATGACAGACCAGCTAGATCTACTTTCTCTATTATATTATGACAGACCAGCTAAATCTACTGTATCTATGTCTCTATGTCTCTATTATATTATGACAGACCAGCTAGATCTACTGTCTCTATTATGTTAAGACATACCAGCTAAATCTACTGTCTCTATGTCTCTATTATATTACGACAGACCAGCTAGATCTACTGTCTCTATTGTATCATTACAGACCAGCTAGATCTACTGTATCTATTATATTATGGCAGACCAGCTAGATCTACTGTCTCGATTGTATTATGACAGACCAGCTAAATCTACTGTATCTATGTCTCTATGTCTCTATTATATTACGTCAGACCAGCTAGATCTACTGTCTCTATTGTATTATGACAGACCAGCTAGATCTACTGTCTCTATTATATTATGGCAGACCAGCTAGATCTACTGTCTCTATTGTATTACGACAGACCAGCTAGATCTACTGTCTTGATTGTATTATGACAGACCAGCTAGATCTATTTTCTCTATTATATTATGACAGACCAGCTAAATTTACTGTATCTATGTCTCTATGTCTCTATTATATTATGACAGACCAGCTAGATCTACTGTCTCTATTATATTAAGACAGACCATCTAAATCTACTGTCTCTATGTCTCTATTATATTACGACAGACCAGCTAGATCTACTGTCTCTATTGTATTATGACAGACCAGCTAGAACTACTGTCTCTATTATATTATGGCAGACCAGCTAGATCTACTGTCTCGATTGTATTATGACAGACCAGCTAGATCTACTGTCTCTATTATATGTTGACAGACCAGCTAGATCTACTTTCTCTATTATATTATGACAGACCAGCTAAATCTACTGTATCTATGTCTCTATGTCTCTATTATATTATGACAGACAAGCTAGATCTACTGCCTCTATTATGTTAAGACAGACCAGCTAAATCTACTGTCTCGATTATATTATGACAGATCAGCTAGACCTACTGTCTCGATTGTATTATGATACATCAGCTAAATCTACTGTCTCTATTATATTTTGACAGACCAGGTAGATCTACTGTCTCTATTGTATTACGACAGACCAGCTAGATCTACTGTCCTGATTGTATTATGACAGACCAGCTAGATCTACTTTCTCTATTATATTATGACAGACCAGCTAAATCTACTGTATCTATGTCTCTATGTCTCTATTATATTATGACAGACCAGCTAGATCTACTGTCTCTATTATATTAAGACAGAATAGCTAAATCTACTGTCTCTATGTCTCTATTATATTACGACAGACCAGCTAGATCTACTGTCTCTATTGTATTATGACAGACCAGCTAGATCTACTGTCTCTATTATATTATGGCAGACCAGCTAAATCTACTGTCTCTATTATATTATGACAGACCAGCTAGACCTACTGTCTCGATTGTATTATGATACACCAGCTAAATCTACTGTCTCTATTATATTTTGACAGACCAGGTAGATCTACTGTCTCTATTGTATTACGACAGACCAGCTAGATCTACTGTCCTGATTGTATTATGACAGACCAGCTAGATCTACTTTCTCTATTATATTATGACAGACCAGCTAAATCTACTGTATCTATGTCTCTATGTCTCTATTATATTATGACAGACCAGCTAGATCTACTGTCTCTATTATATTAAGACAGAATAGCTAAATCTACTGTCTCTATGTCTCTATTATATTACGACAGACCAGCTAGATCTACTGTCTCTATTGTATCATGACAGACCAGCTAGATCTACTGTCTCTATTATATTATGGCAGACCAGCTAGATCTACTGTCTCGATTGTATTATGACAGACCAGCTAGACCTACTGTCTCGATTGTATTATGACAGACCAGCTAAATCTACTGTCTCGATTGTATTATGACAGACCAGGTAGATGTACTGTCTCTATTATATTTTGACAGACCAGCTAGATCTACTGTCCTGATTGTATTATGACAGACCAGCTAGATCTACTTTCTCTATTATATTATGACAGACCAGCTAAATCTACTGTATCTATGTCTCTATTATATTATGACAGACCAGCTAGATCTACTGTCTCTATTATATTAAGACAGACCAGCTAAATCTACTGTCTCTATGTCTCTATTATATTACGACAGACCAGCTAGATCTACTGTCTCTATTGTATTATGACAGACCAGCTAGATCTACTGTCTCTATTATATTATGGCAGACCAGCTAGATCTACTGTCTCGATTGCATTATGACAGACCAGCTAGATCTACTGTCTCTATTGTATTATGACAGACCAGCTAGATCTACTGTCTCTATTATATTATGACAGACTAGCTAGATCTTCTGTCTCTATTATATTATGACAGACCAGCTAGATCTACTGTCTCTATTATATTATGACAGACCAGCTAGATCTACTGTCTCTATTGTATTATGACAGACCAGCTAGATCTACTGTCCTGATTGTATTATGACAGACCAGCTAGATCTACTTTCTCTATTATATTATGACAGACCAGCTAAATCTACTGTATCTATGTCTCTATGTCTCTATTATATTATGACAGACCAGCTAGATCTACTGTCTCTATTGTATCATGACAGACCAGCTAGATCTACTGTCTCTATTATATTATGGCAGACCAGCTAGATCTACTGTCTCGATTGTATTATGACAGACCAGCGAGATCTACTGTCTCTATTGTATTATGACAGACCAGCTAGATCTACTGTTTCGATTGTATTATGACAGACCAGCTAGATCTACTGTCTTGGTTGTATTATGACAGACCAGCTAGATCTACTTTCTCTATTATATTATGACAGACCAGCTAAATCTACTGTATCTATGTCTCTATGTCTCTATTATATTATGACAGACAAGCTAGATCTACTGCCTCTATTATGTTAAGACAGACCAGCTAAATCTACTGTCTCGATTATATTATGACAGATCAGCTAGACCTACTGTCTCGATTGTATTATGATACATCAGCTAAATCTACTGTCTCTATTATATTTTGACAGACCAGGTAGATCTACTGTCTCTATTGTATTACGACAGACCAGCTAGATCTACTGTCCTGATTGTATTATGACAGACCAGCTAGATCTACTTTCTCTATTATATTATGACAGACCAGCTAAATCTACTGTATCTATGTCTCTATGTCTCTATTATATTATGACAGACCAGCTAGATCTACTGTCTCTATTATATTAAGACAGAATAGCTAAATCTACTGTCTCTATGTCTCTATTATATTACGACAGACCAGCTAGATCTACTGTCTCTATTGTATTATGACAGACCAGCTAGATCTACTGTCTCTATTATATTATGGCAGACCAGCTAAATCTACTGTCTCTATTATATTATGACAGACCAGCTAGACCTACTGTCTCGATTGTATTATGATACACCAGCTAAATCTACTGTCTCTATTATATTTTGACAGACCAGGTAGATCTACTGTCTCTATTGTATTACGACAGACCAGCTAGATCTACTGTCCTGATTGTATTATGACAGACCAGCTAGATCTACTTTCTCTATTATATTATGACAGACCAGCTAAATCTACTGTATCTATGTCTCTATGTCTCTATTATATTATGACAGACCAGCTAGATCTACTGTCTCTATTATATTAAGACAGAATAGCTAAATCTACTGTCTCTATGTCTCTATTATATTACGACAGACCAGCTAGATCTACTGTCTCTATTGTATCATGACAGACCAGCTAGATCTACTGTCTCTATTATATTATGGCAGACCAGCTAGATCTACTGTCTCGATTGTATTATGACAGACCAGCTAAATCTACTGTATGTTTGTCTCTATGTCTCTATTATATTATGACAGACCAGCTAGATCTACTGTCTCTATTATATTAAGACAGAATAGCTAAATCTACTGTCTCTATGTCTCTATTATATTACGACAGACCAGCTAGATCTACTGTCTCTATTGTATCATGACAGACCAGCTAGATCTACTGTCTCTATTATATTATGACAGACCAGCTAGATCTACTGTCTCTATTATATTATGACAGACTAGCTAGATCTTCTGTCTCTATTATATTATGACAGACCAGCTAGATCTACTGTCTCTATTATATTATGACAGACCAGCTAGATCTACTGTCTCTATTGTATTATGACAGACCAGCTAGATCTACTGTCCTGATTGTATTATGACAGACCAGCTAGATCTACTTTCTCTATTATATTATGACAGACCAGCTAAATCTACTGTATCTATGTCTCTATGTCTCTATTATATTATGACAGACCAGCTAGATCTACTGTTTCGATTGTATTATGACAGACCAGCTAGATCTACTGTCTTGGTTGTATTATGACAGACCAGCTAGATCTACTTTCTCTATTATATTATGACAGACCAGCTAAATCTACTGTATCTATGTCTCTATGTCTCTATTATATTATGACAGACCAGCTAGATCTACTGTCTCTATTATGTTAAGACATACCAGCTAAATCTACTGTCTCTATGTCTCTATTATATTACGACAGACCAGCTAGATCTACTGTCTCTATTGTATCATTACAGACCAGCTAGATCTACTGTATCTATTATATTATGGCAGACCAGCTAGATCTACTGTCTCGATTGTATTATGACAGACCAGCTAAATCTACTGTATCTATGTCTCTATGTCTCTATTATATTACGTCAGACCAGCTAGATCTACTGTCTCTATTGTATTATGACAGACCAGCTAGATCTACTGTCTCTATTATATTATGGCAGACCAGCTAGATCTACTGTCTCTATTGTATTACGACAGACCAGCTAGATCTACTGTCTTGATTGTATTATGACAGACCAGCTAGATCTATTTTCTCTATTATATTATGACAGACCAGCTAAATTTACTGTATCTATGTCTCTATGTCTCTATTATATTATGACAGACCAGCTAGATCTACTGTCTCTATTATATTAAGACAGACCATCTAAATCTACTGTCTCTATGTCTCTATTATATTACGACAGACCAGCTAGATCTACTGTCTCTATTGTATTATGACAGACCAGCTAGAACTACTGTCTCTATTATATTATGGCAGACCAGCTAGATCTACTGTCTCGATTGTATTATGACAGACCAGCTAGATCTACTGTCTCTATTATATGTTGACAGACCAGCTAGATCTACTTTCTCTATTATATTATGACAGACCAGCTAAATCTACTGTATCTATGTCTCTATGTCTCTATTATATTATGACAGACAAGCTAGATCTACTGCCTCTATTATGTTAAGACAGACCAGCTAAATCTACTGTCTCGATTATATTATGACAGATCAGCTAGACCTACTGTCTCGATTGTATTATGATACATCAGCTAAATCTACTGTCTCTATTATATTTTGACAGACCAGGTAGATCTACTGTCTCTATTGTATTACGACAGACCAGCTAGATCTACTGTCCTGATTGTATTATGACAGACCAGCTAGATCTACTTTCTCTATTATATTATGACAGACCAGCTAAATCTACTGTATCTATGTCTCTATGTCTCTATTATATTATGACAGACCAGCTAGATCTACTGTCTCTATTATATTAAGACAGAATAGCTAAATCTACTGTCTCTATGTCTCTATTATATTACGACAGACCAGCTAGATCTACTGTCTCTATTGTATTATGACAGACCAGCTAGATCTACTGTCTCTATTATATTATGGCAGACCAGCTAAATCTACTGTCTCTATTATATTATGACAGACCAGCTAGACCTACTGTCTCGATTGTATTATGATACACCAGCTAAATCTACTGTCTCTATTATATTTTGACAGACCAGGTAGATCTACTGTCTCTATTGTATTACGACAGACCAGCTAGATCTACTGTCCTGATTGTATTATGACAGACCAGCTAGATCTACTTTCTCTATTATATTATGACAGACCAGCTAAATCTACTGTATCTATGTCTCTATGTCTCTATTATATTATGACAGACCAGCTAGATCTACTGTCTCTATTATATTAAGACAGAATAGCTAAATCTACTGTCTCTATGTCTCTATTATATTACGACAGACCAGCTAGATCTACTGTCTCTATTGTATCATGACAGACCAGCTAGATCTACTGTCTCTATTATATTATGGCAGACCAGCTAGATCTACTGTCTCGATTGTATTATGACAGACCAGCTAAATCTACTGTATGTTTGTCTCTATGTCTCTATTTTATTATGACAGACCAGCTAGATCTACTGAACCTATTATGTTAAGACAGACCAGCTAAATCTACTGTCTCTATTATATTATGACAGGCCAGCTAGACCTACTGTCTCGATTGTATTATGACAGACCAGCTAAATCTACTGTCTCGATTGTATTATGACAGACCAGGTAGATGTACTGTCTCTATTATATTTTGACAGACCAGCTAGATCTACTGTCCTGATTGTATTATGACAGACCAGCTAGATCTACTTTCTCTATTATATTATGACAGACCAGCTAAATCTACTGTATCTATGTCTCTATTATATTATGACAGACCAGCTAGATCTACTGTCTCTATTATATTAAGACAGACCAGCTAAATCTACTGTCTCTATGTCTCTATTATATTACGACAGACCAGCTAGATCTACTGTCTCTATTGTATTATGACAGACCAGCTAGATCTACTGTCTCTATTATATTATGGCAGACCAGCTAGATCTACTGTCTCGATTGCATTATGACAGACCAGCTAGATCTACTGTCTCTATTGTATTATGACAGACCAGCTAGATCTACTGTCTCTATTATATTATGACAGACTAGCTAGATCTTCTGTCTCTATTATATTATGACAGACCAGCTAGATCTACTGTCTCTATTATATTATGACAGACCAGCTAGATCTACTGTCTCTATTGTATTATGACAGACCAGCTAGATCTACTGTCCTGATTGTATTATGACAGACCAGCTAGATCTACTTTCTCTATTATATTATGACAGACCAGCTAAATCTACTGTATCTATGTCTCTATGTCTCTATTATATTATGACAGACCAGCTAGATCTACTGTCTCTATTGTATCATGACAGACCAGCTAGATCTACTGTCTCTATTATATTATGGCAGACCAGCTAGATCTACTGTCTCGATTGTATTATGACAGACCAGCGAGATCTACTGTCTCTATTGTATTATGACAGACCAGCTAGATCTACTGTTTCGATTGTATTATGACAGACCAGCTAGATCTACTGTCTTGGTTGTATTATGACAGACCAGCTAGATCTACTTTCTCTATTATATTATGACAGACCAGCTAAATCTACTGTATCTATGTCTCTATGTCTCTATTATATTATGACAGACCAGCTAGATTTACTGTCTCTATTATGTTAAGACATACCAGCTAAATCTACTGTCTCTATGTCTCTATTATATTACGACAGACCAGCTAGATCTACTGTCTCTATTGTATCATGACAGACCAGCTAGATCTACTGTATCTATTATATTATGGCAGACCAGCTAGATCTACTGTCTCGATTGTATTATGACAGACCAGCTAAATCTACTGTATCTATGTCTCTATGTCTCTATTATATTACGTCAGACCAGCTAGATCTACTGTCTCTATTGTATTATGACAGACCAGCTAGATCTACTGTCTCTATTGTATTATGACAGACCAGCTAGATCTACTGTCTCTATTGTATTATGACAGACCAGCTAGATCTACTGTCTTGGTTGTATTATGACAGACCAGCTAGATCTACTTTCTCTATTATATTATGACAGACCAGCTAAATCTACTGTATCTATGTATCTATGTCTCTATTATATTATGACAGACCAGCTAGATCTACTGTCTCTATTATGTTAAGACAGACCAGCTAAATCTACTGTCTCTATGTCTCTATTATATTACGACAGACCAGCTAGATCTACTGTCTCTATTGTATCATGACAGACCAGCTAGATCTACTGTCTCTATTATATTATGGCAGACCAGCTAGATCTACTGTCTCGATTGTATTATGACAGACCAGCTAAATCTACTGTATCTATGTCTCTATGTCTCTATTTTATTATGACAGACCAGCTAGATCTACTGAACCTATTATGTTAAGACAGACCAGCTAAATCTACTGTCTCTATTATATTATGACAGACCAGCTAGACCTACTGTCTCGATTGTATTATGACAGACCAGCTAAATCTACTGTCTCGATTGTATTATGACAGACCAGGTAGATGTACTGTCTCTATTATATTTTGACAGACCAGCTAGATCTACTGTCCTGATTGTATTATGACAGACCAGCTAGATCTACTTTCTCTATTATATTATGACAGACCAGCTAAATCTACTGTATCTATGTCTCTATTATATTATGACAGACCAGCTAGATCTACTGTCTCTATTATATTAAGACAGACCAGCTAAATCTACTGTCTCTATGTCTCTATTATATTACGACAGACCAGCTAGATCTACTGTCTCTATTGTATTATGACAGACCAGCTAGATCTACTGTCTCTATTATATTATGGCAGACCAGCTAGATCTACTGTCTCGATTGCATTATGACAGACCAGCTAGATCTACTGTCTCTATTGTATTATGACAGACCAGCTAGATCTACTGTCTCTATTATATTATGACAGACTAGCTAGATCTTCTGTCTCTATTATATTATGACAGACCAGCTAGATCTACTGTCTCTATTATATTATGACAGACCAGCTAGATCTACTGTCTCTATTGTATTATGACAGACCAGCTAGATCTACTGTCCTGATTGTATTATGACAGACCAGCTAGATCTACTTTCTCTATTATATTATGACAGACCAGCTAAATCTACTGTATCTATGTCTCTATGTCTCTATTATATTATGACAGACCAGCTAGATCTACTGTTTCGATTGTATTATGACAGACCAGCTAGATCTACTGTCTTGGTTGTATTATGACAGACCAGCTAGATCTACTTTCTCTATTATATTATGACAGACCAGCTAAATCTACTGTATCTATGTCTCTATGTCTCTATTATATTATGACAGACCAGCTAGATCTACTGTCTCTATTATGTTAAGACATACCAGCTAAATCTACTGTCTCTATGTCTCTATTATATTACGACAGACCAGCTAGATCTACTGTCTCTATTGTATCATTACAGACCAGCTAGATCTACTGTATCTATTATATTATGGCAGACCAGCTAGATCTACTGTCTCGATTGTATTATGACAGACCAGCTAAATCTACTGTATCTATGTCTCTATGTCTCTATTATATTACGTCAGACCAGCTAGATCTACTGTCTCTATTGTATTATGACAGACCAGCTAGATCTACTGTCTCTATTATATTATGGCAGACCAGCTAGATCTACTGTCTCTATTGTATTACGACAGACCAGCTAGATCTACTGTCTTGATTGTATTATGACAGACCAGCTAGATCTATTTTCTCTATTATATTATGACAGACCAGCTAAATTTACTGTATCTATGTCTCTATGTCTCTATTATATTATGACAGACCAGCTAGATCTACTGTCTCTATTATATTAAGACAGACCATCTAAATCTACTGTCTCTATGTCTCTATTATATTACGACAGACCAGCTAGATCTACTGTCTCTATTGTATTATGACAGACCAGCTAGAACTACTGTCTCTATTATATTATGGCAGACCAGCTAGATCTACTGTCTCGATTGTATTATGACAGACCAGCTAGATCTACTGTCTCTATTATATGTTGACAGACCAGCTAGATCTACTTTCTCTATTATATTATGACAGACCAGCTAAATCTACTGTATCTATGTCTCTATGTCTCTATTATATTATGACAGACAAGCTAGATCTACTGCCTCTATTATGTTAAGACAGACCAGCTAAATCTACTGTCTCGATTATATTATGACAGATCAGCTAGACCTACTGTCTCGATTGTATTATGATACATCAGCTAAATCTACTGTCTCTATTATATTTTGACAGACCAGGTAGATCTACTGTCTCTATTGTATTACGACAGACCAGCTAGATCTACTGTCCTGATTGTATTATGACAGACCAGCTAGATCTACTTTCTCTATTATATTATGACAGACCAGCTAAATCTACTGTATCTATGTCTCTATGTCTCTATTATATTATGACAGACCAGCTAGATCTACTGTCTCTATTATATTAAGACAGAATAGCTAAATCTACTGTCTCTATGTCTCTATTATATTACGACAGACCAGCTAGATCTACTGTCTCTATTGTATTATGACAGACCAGCTAGATCTACTGTCTCTATTATATTATGGCAGACCAGCTAAATCTACTGTCTCTATTATATTATGACAGACCAGCTAGACCTACTGTCTCGATTGTATTATGATACACCAGCTAAATCTACTGTCTCTATTATATTTTGACAGACCAGGTAGATCTACTGTCTCTATTGTATTACGACAGACCAGCTAGATCTACTGTCCTGATTGTATTATGACAGACCAGCTAGATCTACTTTCTCTATTATATTATGACAGACCAGCTAAATCTACTGTATCTATGTCTCTATGTCTCTATTATATTATGACAGACCAGCTAGATCTACTGTCTCTATTATATTAAGACAGAATAGCTAAATCTACTGTCTCTATGTCTCTATTATATTACGACAGACCAGCTAGATCTACTGTCTCTATTGTATCATGACAGACCAGCTAGATCTACTGTCTCTATTATATTATGGCAGACCAGCTAGATCTACTGTCTCGATTGTATTATGACAGACCAGCTAAATCTACTGTATGTTTGTCTCTATGTCTCTATTTTATTATGACAGACCAGCTAGATCTACTGAACCTATTATGTTAAGACAGACCAGCTAAATCTACTGTCTCTATTATATTATGACAGACCAGCTAGACCTACTGTCTCGATTGTATTATGACAGACCAGCTAAATCTACTGTCTCGATTGTATTATGACAGACCAGGTAGATGTACTGTCTCTATTATATTTTGACAGACCAGCTAGATCTACTGTCCTGATTGTATTATGACAGACCAGCTAGATCTACTTTCTCTATTATATTATGACAGACCAGCTAAATCTACTGTATCTATGTCTCTATTATATTATGACAGACCAGCTAGATCTACTGTCTCTATTATATTAAGACAGACCAGCTAAATCTACTGTCTCTATGTCTCTATTATATTACGACAGACCAGCTAGATCTACTGTCTCTATTGTATTATGACAGACCAGCTAGATCTACTGTCTCTATTATATTATGGCAGACCAGCTAGATCTACTGTCTCGATTGCATTATGACAGACCAGCTAGATCTACTGTCTCTATTGTATTATGACAGACCAGCTAGATCTACTGTCTCTATTATATTATGACAGACTAGCTAGATCTTCTGTCTCTATTATATTATGACAGACCAGCTAGATCTACTGTCTCTATTATATTATGACAGACCAGCTAGATCTACTGTCTCTATTGTATTATGACAGACCAGCTAGATCTACTGTCCTGATTGTATTATGACAGACCAGCTAGATCTACTTTCTCTATTATATTATGACAGACCAGCTAAATCTACTGTATCTATGTCTCTATGTCTCTATTATATTATGACAGACCAGCTAGATCTACTGTCTCTATTGTATCATGACAGACCAGCTAGATCTACTGTCTCTATTATATTATGGCAGACCAGCTAGATCTACTGTCTCGATTGTATTATGACAGACCAGCGAGATCTACTGTCTCTATTGTATTATGACAGACCAGCTAGATCTACTGTTTCGATTGTATTATGACAGACCAGCTAGATCTACTGTCTTGGTTGTATTATGACAGACCAGCTAGATCTACTTTCTCTATTATATTATGACAGACCAGCTAAATCTACTGTATCTATGTCTCTATGTCTCTATTATATTATGACAGACAAGCTAGATCTACTGCCTCTATTATGTTAAGACAGACCAGCTAAATCTACTGTCTCGATTATATTATGACAGATCAGCTAGACCTACTGTCTCGATTGTATTATGATACATCAGCTAAATCTACTGTCTCTATTATATTTTGACAGACCAGGTAGATCTACTGTCTCTATTGTATTACGACAGACCAGCTAGATCTACTGTCCTGATTGTATTATGACAGACCAGCTAGATCTACTTTCTCTATTATATTATGACAGACCAGCTAAATCTACTGTATCTATGTCTCTATGTCTCTATTATATTATGACAGACCAGCTAGATCTACTGTCTCTATTATATTAAGACAGAATAGCTAAATCTACTGTCTCTATGTCTCTATTATATTACGACAGACCAGCTAGATCTACTGTCTCTATTGTATTATGACAGACCAGCTAGATCTACTGTCTCTATTATATTATGGCAGACCAGCTAAATCTACTGTCTCTATTATATTATGACAGACCAGCTAGACCTACTGTCTCGATTGTATTATGATACACCAGCTAAATCTACTGTCTCTATTATATTTTGACAGACCAGGTAGATCTACTGTCTCTATTGTATTACGACAGACCAGCTAGATCTACTGTCCTGATTGTATTATGACAGACCAGCTAGATCTACTTTCTCTATTATATTATGACAGACCAGCTAAATCTACTGTATCTATGTCTCTATGTCTCTATTATATTATGACAGACCAGCTAGATCTACTGTCTCTATTATATTAAGACAGAATAGCTAAATCTACTGTCTCTATGTCTCTATTATATTACGACAGACCAGCTAGATCTACTGTCTCTATTGTATCATGACAGACCAGCTAGATCTACTGTCTCTATTATATTATGGCAGACCAGCTAGATCTACTGTCTCGATTGTATTATGACAGACCAGCTAAATCTACTGTATGTTTGTCTCTATGTCTCTATTTTATTATGACAGACCAGCTAGATCTACTGAACCTATTATGTTAAGACAGACCAGCTAAATCTACTGTCTCTATTATATTATGACAGACCAGCTAGACCTACTGTCTCGATTGTATTATGACAGACCAGCTAAATCTACTGTCTCGATTGTATTATGACAGACCAGGTAGATGTACTGTCTCTATTATATTTTGACAGACCAGCTAGATCTACTGTCCTGATTGTATTATGACAGACCAGCTAGATCTACTTTCTCTATTATATTATGACAGACCAGCTAAATCTACTGTATCTATGTCTCTATTATATTATGACAGACCAGCTAGATCTACTGTCTCTATTATATTAAGACAGACCAGCTAAATCTACTGTCTCTATGTCTCTATTATATTACGACAGACCAGCTAGATCTACTGTCTCTATTGTATTATGACAGACCAGCTAGATCTACTGTCTCTATTATATTATGGCAGACCAGCTAGATCTACTGTCTCGATTGCATTATGACAGACCAGCTAGATCTACTGTCTCTATTGTATTATGACAGACCAGCTAGATCTACTGTCTCTATTATATTATGACAGACTAGCTAGATCTTCTGTCTCTATTATATTATGACAGACCAGCTAGATCTACTGTCTCTATTATATTATGACAGACCAGCTAGATCTACTGTCTCTATTGTATTATGACAGACCAGCTAGATCTACTGTCCTGATTGTATTATGACAGACCAGCTAGATCTACTTTCTCTATTATATTATGACAGACCAGCTAAATCTACTGTATCTATGTCTCTATGTCTCTATTATATTATGACAGACCAGCTAGATCTACTGTCTCTATTGTATCATGACAGACCAGCTAGATCTACTGTCTCTATTATATTATGGCAGACCAGCTAGATCTACTGTCTCGATTGTATTATGACAGACCAGCGAGATCTACTGTCTCTATTGTATTATGACAGACCAGCTAGATCTACTGTTTCGATTGTATTATGACAGACCAGCTAGATCTACTGTCTTGGTTGTATTATGACAGACCAGCTAGATCTACTTTCTCTATTATATTATGACAGACCAGCTAAATCTACTGTATCTATGTCTCTATGTCTCTATTATATTATGACAGACCAGCTAGATCTACTGTCTCTATTATGTTAAGACATACCAGCTAAATCTACTGTCTCTATGTCTCTATTATATTACGACAGACCAGCTAGATCTACTGTCTCTATTGTATCATGACAGACCAGCTAGATCTACTGTATCTATTATATTATGGCAGACCAGCTAGATCTACTGTCTCGATTGTATTATGACAGACCAGCTAAATCTACTGTATCTATGTCTCTATGTCTCTATTATATTACGTCAGACCAGCTAGATCTACTGTCTCTATTGTATTATGACAGACCAGCTAGATCTACTGTCTCTATTATATTATGGCAGACCAGCTAGATCTACTGTCTCTATTGTATTACGACAGACCAGCTAGATCTACTGTCCTGATTGTATTATGACAGACCAGCTAGATCTATTTTCTCTATTATATTATGACAGACCAGCTAAATTTACTGTATCTATGTCTCTATGTCTCTATTATATTATGACAGACCAGCTAGATCTACTGTCTCTATTATATTAAGACAGACCATCTAAATCTACTGTCTCTATGTCTCTATTATATTACGACAGACCAGCTAGATCTACTGTCTCTATTGTATTATGACAGACCAGCTAGAACTACTGTCTCTATTATATTATGGCAGACCAGCTAGATCTACTGTCTCGATTGTATTATGACAGACCAGCTAGATCTACTGTCTCTATTATATGTTGACAGACCAGCTAGATCTACTTTCTCTATTATATTATGACAGACCAGCTAAATCTACTGTATCTATGTCTCTATGTCTCTATTATATTATGACAGACCAGCTAGATCTACTGCCTCTATTATGTTAAGACAGACCAGCTAAATCTACTGTCTCTATTATATTATGACAGATCAGCTAGACCTACTGTCTCGATTGTATTATGATACATCAGCTAAATCTACTGTCTCTATTATATTTTGACAGACCAGGTAGATCTACTGTCTCTATTGTATTACGACAGACCAGCTAGATCTACTGTCCTGATTGTATTATGACAGACCAGCTAGATCTACTTTCTCTATTATATTATGACAGACCAGCTAAATCTACTGTATCTATGTCTCTATGTCTCTATTATATTATGACAGACCAGCTAGATCTACTGTCTCTATTATATTAAGACAGAATAGCTAAATCTACTGTCTCTATGTCTCTATTATATTACGACAGACCAGCTAGATCTACTGTCTCTATTGTATTATGACAGACCAGCTAGATCTACTGTCTCTATTATATTATGGCAGACCAGCTAAATCTACTGTCTCTATTATATTATGACAGACCAGCTAGACCTACTGTCTCGATTGTATTATGATACACCAGCTAAATCTACTGTCTCTATTATATTTTGACAGACCAGGTAGATCTACTGTCTCTATTGTATTACGACAGACCAGCTAGATCTACTGTCCTGATTGTATTATGACAGACCAGCTAGATCTACTTTCTCTATTATATTATGACAGACCAGCTAAATCTACTGTATCTATGTCTCTATGTCTCTATTATATTATGACAGACCAGCTAGATCTACTGTCTCTATTATATTAAGACAGAATAGCTAAATCTACTGTCTCTATGTCTCTATTATATTACGACAGACCAGCTAGATCTACTGTCTCGATTGTATTATGACAGACCAGCGAGATCTACTGTCTCTATTGTATTATGACAGACCAGCTAGATCTACTGTCTCTATTATATTATGACAGACTAGCTAGATCTTCTGTCTCTATTATATTATGACATACCAGCTAGATCTACTGTCTCTATTATATTATGACAGACCAGCTAGATCTACTGTCTCTATTGTATTATGACAGACCAGCTAGATCTACTGTCCTGGTTGTATTATGACAGACCAGCTAGATCTACTTTCTCTATTATATTATGACAGACCAGCTAAATCTACTGTATCTATGTCTCTATGTCTCTATTATATTATGACAGACCAGCTAGATCTACTGTCTCTATTATGTTAAGACATACCAGCTGAATCTACTGTCTCTATGTCTCTATTATATTACGACAGACCAGCTAGATCTACTGTCTCTATTGTATCATGACAGACCAGCTAGATCTACTGTATCTATTATATTATGGCAGACCAGCTAGATCTACTGTCTCGATTGTATTATGACAGACCAGCTAAATCTACTGTATCTATGTCTCTATGTCTCTATTATATTACGTCAGACCAGCTAGATCTACTGTCTCTATTGTATTATGACAGACCAGCTAGATCTACTGTCTCTATTATATTATGGCAGACCAGCTAGATCTACTGTCTCTATTGTATTACGACAGACCAGCTAGATCTACTGTCCTGATTGTATTATGACACACCAGCTAGATCTATTTTCTCTATTATATTATGACAGACCAGCTAAATTTACTGTATCTATGTCTCTATGTCTCTATTATATTATGACAGACCAGCTAGATCTACTGTCTCTATTATATTAAGACAGACCATCTAAATCTACTGTCTCTATGTCTCTATTATATTACGACAGACCAGCTTGATCTACTGTCTCTATTGTATTATGACAGACCAGCTAGAACTACTGTCTCTATTATATTATGGCAGACCAGCTAGATCTACTGTCTCGATTGTATTATGACAGACCAGCTAGATCTACTGTCTCTATTATATGTTGACAGACCAGCTAGATCTACTTTCTCTATTATATTATGACAGACCAGCTAAATCTACTGTATCTATGTCTCTATGTCTCTATTATATTATGACAGACCAGCTAGATCTACTGTCTCTATTATGTTAAGACAGACCAGCTAAATCTACTGTCTCTATTATATTATGACAGACCAGCTAGACCTACTGTCTCGATTGTATTATGATACATCAGCTAAATCTACTGTCTCTATTATATTTTGACAGACCAGGTAGATCTACTGTCTCTATTGTATTACGACAGACCAGCTAGATCTACTGTCCTGATTGTATTATGACAGACCAGCTAGATCTACTTTCTCTATTATATTATGACAGACCAGCTAAATCTACTGTATCTATGTCTCTATGTCTCTATTATATTATGACAGACCAGCTAGATCTACTGTCTCTATTATATTAAGACAGAATAGCTAAATCTACTGTCTCTATGTCTCTATTATATTACGACAGACCAGCTAGATCTACTGTCTCTATTGTATTATGACAGACCAGCTAGATCTACTGTCTCTATTATATTATGGCAGACCAGCTAAATCTACTGTCTCTATTATATTATGACAGACCAGCTAGACCTACTGTCTCAATTGTATTATGATACACCAGCTAAATCTACTGTCTCTATTATATTTTGACAGACCAGGTAGATCTACTGTCTCTATTGTATTACGACAGACCAGCTAGATCTACTGTCCTGATTGTATTATGACAGACCAGCTAGATCTACTTTCTCTATTATATTATGACAGACCAGCTAAATCTACTGTATCTATGTCTCTATGTCTCTATTATATTATGACAGACCAGCTAGATCTACTGGCTCTATTATATTAAGACAGACCAGCTAAATCTACTGTCTCTATGTCTCTATTATATTACGACAGACCAGCTAGATCTACTGTCTCTATTGTATTATGACAGACCAGCTAGATCTACTGTCTCTATTATATTATGGCAGACCAGCTAGATCTACTGTCTCGATTGTATTATGACAGACCAGCTAGATCTACTGTCTCTATAATATTATGACAGACCAGCTAGATCTACTGTCTCTATTATATTATGACAGACTAGCTAGATCTTCTGTCTCTATTATATTATGACATACCAGCTAGATCTACTGTCTCTATTATATTATGACAGACCAGCTAGATCTACTGTCTCTATTGTATTATGACAGACCAGCTAGATCTACTGTCCTGATTGTATTATGACAGACCAGCTAGATCTACTTTCTCTATTATATTATGACAGACCAGCTAAATCTACTGTATCTATGTCTCTATGTCTCTATTATATTACGACAGACCAGCTAGATCTACTGTCTCTATTGTATCATGACAGACCAGCTAGATCTACTGTCTCTATTATGTTATGGCAGACCAGCTAGATCTACTGTCTTGATTGTATTATGACAGACCATCTAGATCTACTGTCTCTATTGTATTATGACAGACCAACTTGATCTACTGTTTAGATTGTATCATGACTGACCAGCTAGATCTACTGTCTCTATTATATTATGACAGACCAGCTAGATCTACTGTCTCGATTGTATTATGGCAGACCAGCTAGATCTACTGTCTCTATTGTATTATGACAGACCAGCTAGATCTACTGTCTCGATTAAATTATGACAGACCAGGTAAATCTACTCTCTATGTCTCGATTATATTTTGACAGACCAGGTAGATCAACTGTCTCTATTGTATTATGACAGACCAGCTAGATCTACTGTCTCGATTGTATTATGACAGACCAGCTAGATCTACTGTCTCTATTGTATTATGACAGACCAGCTAGATCTACTGTCTCTATTATATTATGACAGACCAGCTAGATCTACTGTCTCTATTATATTATGACAGACCAGCTAGATCTACTGTCTCTATTGTATTATGACAGACCAGCTAGATCTACTGTCCTGGTTGTATTATGACAGACCAGCTAGATCTACTTTCTCTATTATATTATGTCAGACCAGCTAAATCTACTGTATCTATGTCTCTATGTCTCTATTATATTATGACAGACCAGCTAGATCTACTGTCTCTATTATGTTAAGACATACCAGCTAAATCTACTGTCTCTATGTCTCTATTATATTACGACAGACCAGCTAGATCTACTGTCTCTATTGTATCATGACAGACCAGCTAGATCTACTGTATCTATTATATTATGGCAGACCAGCTAGATCTACTGTCTCGATTGTATTATGACAGACCAGCTAAATCTACTGTATCTATGTCTCTATGTCTCTATTATATTACGTCAGACCAGCTAGATCTACTGTCTCTATTGTATTATGACAGACCAGCTAGATCTACTGTCTCTATTATATTATGGCAGACCAGCTAGATCTACTGTCTCTATTGTATTACGACAGACCAGCTAGATCTACTGTCCTGATTGTATTATGACAGACCAGCTAGATCTATTTTCTCTATTATATTATGACAGACCAGCTAAATTTACTGTATCTATGTCTCTATGTCTCTATTATATTATGACAGACCAGCTAGATCTACTGTCTCTATTATATTAAGACAGACCATCTAAATCTACTGTCTCTATGTCTCTATTATATTACGACAGACCAGCTAGATCTACTGTCTCTATTGTATTATGACAGACCAGCTAGAACTACTGTCTCTATTATATTATGGCAGACCAGCTAGATCTACTGTCTCGATTGTATTATGACAGACCAGCTAGATCTACTGTCTCTATTATATGTTGACAGACCAGCTAGATCTACTTTCTCTATTATATTATGACAGACCAGCTAAATCTACTGTATCTATGTCTCTATGTCTCTATTATATTATGACAGACCAGCTAGATCTACTGTCTCTATTATGTTAAGACAGACCAGCTAAATCTACTGTCTCTATTATATTATGACAGACCAGCTAGACCTACTGTCTCGATTGTATTATGATACATCAGCTAAATCTACTGTCTCTATTATATTTTGACAGACCAGGTAGATCTACTGTCTCTATTGTATTACGACAGACCAGCTAGATCTACTGTCCTGATTGTATTATGACAGACCAGCTAGATCTACTTTCTCTATTATATTATGACAGACCAGCTAAATCTACTGTATCTATGTCTCTATGTCTCTATTATATTATGACAGACCAGCTAGATCTACTGTCTCTATTATATTAAGACAGAATAGCTAAATCTACTGTCTCTATGTCTCTATTATATTACGACAGACCAGCTAGATCTACTGTCTCTATTGTATTATGACAGACCAGCTAGATCTACTGTCTCTATTATATTAAGACAGAATAGCTAAATCTACTGTCTCTATTATATTATGGCAGACCAGCTAGATCTACTGTCTCGATTGTATTATGACAGATCAGCTAGATCTACTGTCTCTATTGTATTATGACAGACCAGCTAGATCTACTGTCTCTATTATATTATGACAGACTAGCTAGATCTTCTGTCTCTATTATATTATGACATACCAGCTAGATCTACTGTCTCTATTATATTATGACAGACCAGCTAGATCTACTGTTTCTATTGTATTATGACAGACCAGCTAGATCTACTGTCCTGATTGTATTATGACAGACCAGCTAGATCTACTTTCTCTATTATATTATGACAGACCAGCTAAATCTACTGTATCTATGTCTCTATGTCTCTATTATATTATGACAGACCAGCTAGATCTACTGTCTCTATTGTATCATGACAGACCAGCTAGATCTACTGTCTCTATTATATTATGGCAGACCAGCTAGATCTACTGTCTCGATTGTATTATGACAGACCAGCGAGATCTACTGTCTCTATTGTATTATGACAGACCAGCTAGATCTACTGTTTCGATTGTATTATGACAGACCAGCTAGATCTACTGTCTCTATTGTATTATGACAGACCAGCTAGATCTACTGTCTCTATTGTATTATGACAGACCAGCTAGATCTACTGTCTCTATTATATTATGACAGACCAGCTAGATCTACTGTCTCGATTGTATTATGGCAGACCAGCTAGATCTACTGTCTCTATTGTATTATGACAGACCAGCTAGATCTACTGTCTCGATTAAATTATGACAGACCAGGTAAATCTACTCTCTATGTCTCGATTATATTTTGACAGACCAGGTAGATCAACTGTCTCTATTGTATTATGACAGACCAGCTAGATCTACTGTCCTGATTGTATTATGACAGACCAGCTAGATCTACTGTCTCTATTGTATTATGACAGACCAGCTAGATCTACTGTCTCTATTATATTATGACAGACCAGCTAGATCTTCTGTCTCTTTGTCTCTATTATATTATGACAGACCAGCTAGATCTACTGTCTCGATTGTATTATGACAGACCAGCTAGATCTACTGTCTCTATTGTATTATGACAGACCAGCTAGATCTACTGTCTCGATTGTATTATGACAGACCAGCTAGATCTACTGTCTCTATTGTATTATGACAGACCAGCTAGATCTACTGTCTCTATTATATTATGACAGACTAGCTAGATCTTCTGTCTCTATTATATTATGACATACCAGCTAGATCTACTGTCTCTATTATATTATGACAGACCAGCTAGATCTACTGTCTCTATTGTATTATGACAGACCAGCTAGATCTACTGTCTTGGTTGTATTATGACAGACCAGCTAGATCTACTTTCTCTATTATATTATGACAGACCAGCTAAATCTACTGTATCTATGTCTCTATGTCTCTATTATATTATGACAGACCAGCTAGATCTACTGTCTCTATTATGTTAAGACAGACCAGCTAAATCTACTGTCTCTATGTCTCTATTATATTACGACAGACCAGCTAGATCTACTGTCTCTATTGTATCATGACAGACCAGCTAGATCTACTGTCTCTATTATATTATGGCAGACCAGCTAGATCTACTGTCTCGATTGTATTATGACAGACCAGCTAAATCTACTGTATCTATGTCTCTATGTCTCTATTTTATTATGACAGACCAGCTAGATCTACTGTCTCTATTATGTTAAGACAGACCAGCTAAATCTACTGTCTCTATTATATTATGACAGACCAGCTAGACCTACTGTCTCGATTGTATTATGACAGACCAGCTAAATCTACTGTCTCGATTGTATTATGACAGACCAGGTAGATGTACTGTCTCTATTATATTTTGACAGACCAGCTAGATCTACTGTCCTGATTGTATTATGACAGACCAGCTAGATCTACTTTCTCTATTATATTATGACAGACCAGCTAAATCTACTGTATCTATGTCTCTATTATATTATGACAGACCAGCTAGATCTACTGTCTCTATTATATTAAGACAGACCAGCTAAATCTACTGTCTCTATGTCTCTATTATATTACGACAGACCAGCTAGATCTACTGTCTCTATTGTATTATGACAGACCAGCTAGATCTACTGTCTCTATTATATTATGGCAGACCAGCTAGATCTACTGTCTCGATTGTATTATGACAGACCAGCTAGATCTACTGTCTCTATTGTATTATGACAGACCAGCTAGATCTACTGTCTCTATTATATTATGACAGACTAGCTAGATCTTCTGTCTCTATTATATTATGACAGACCAGCTAGATCTACTGTCTCTATTATATTATGACAGACCAGCTAGATCTACTGTCTCTATTGTATTATGACAGACCAGCTAGATCTACTGTCCTGATTGTATTATGACAGACCAGCTAGATCTACTTTCTCTATTATATTATGACAGACCAGCTAAATCTACTGTATCTATGTCTCTATGTCTCTATTATATTATGACAGACCAGCTAGATCTACTGTCTCTATTGTATCATGACAGACCAGCTAGATCTACTGTCTCTATTATATTATGGCAGACCAGCTAGATCTACTGTCTCGATTGTATTATGACAGACCAGCGAGATCTACTGTCTCTATTGTATTATGACAGACCAGCTAGATCTACTGTTTCGATTGTATTATGACAGACCAGCTAGATCTACTGTCTCTATTGTATTATGACAGACCAGCTAGATCTACTGTCTCTATTGTATTATGACAGACCAGCTAGATCTACTGTCTCTATTATATTATGACAGACCAGCTAGATCTACTGTCTCGATTGTTTTTATGGCAGACCAGCTAGATCTACTGTCTCTATTGTATTATGACAGACCAGCTAGATCTACTGTCTCGATTAAATTATGACAGACCAGGTAAATCTACTCTCTATGTCTCGATTATATTTTGACAGACCAGGTAGATCAACTGTCTCTATTGTATTATGACAGACCAGCTAGATCTACTGTCCTGATTGTATTATGACAGACCAGCTAGATCTACTGTCTCTATTGTATTATGACAGACCAGCTAGATCTACTGTCTCTATTATATTATGACAGACCAGCTAGATCTTCTGTCTCTTTGTCTCTATTATATTATGACAGACCAGCTAGATCTACTGTCTCGATTGTATTATGACAGACCAGCTAGATCTACTGTCTCTATTGTATTATGACAGACCAGCTAGATCTACTGTCTCGATTGTATTATGACAGACCAGCTAGATCTACTGTCTCTATTGTATTATGACAGACCAGCTAGATCTACTGTCTCTATTATATTATGACAGACTAGCTAGATCTTCTGTCTCTATTATATTATGACATACCAGCTAGATCTACTGTCTCTATTATATTATGACAGACCAGCTAGATCTACTGTCTCTATTGTATTATGACAGACCAGCTAGATCTACTGTCTTGGTTGTATTATGACAGACCAGCTAGATCTACTTTCTCTATTATATTATGACAGACCAGCTAAATCTACTGTATCTATGTCTCTATGTCTCTATTATATTATGACAGACCAGCTAGATCTACTGTCTCTATTATGTTAAGACAGACCAGCTAAATCTACTGTCTCTATGTCTCTATTATATTACGACAGACCAGCTAGATCTACTGTCTCTATTGTATCATGACAGACCAGCTAGATCTACTGTCTCTATTATATTATGGCAGACCAGCTAGATCTACTGTCTCGATTGTATTATGACAGACCAGCTAAATCTACTGTATCTATGTCTCTATGTCTCTATTTTATTATGACAGACCAGCTAGATCTACTGTCTCTATTATGTTAAGACAGACCAGCTAAATCTACTGTCTCTATGTCTCTATTATATTACGACAGACCAGCTAGATCTACTGTCTCTATTGTATCATGACAGACCAGCTAGATCTACTGTCTCTATTATATTATGGCAGACCAGCTAGATCTACTGTCTCGATTGTATTATGACAGACCAGCTAAATCTACTGTATCTATGTCTCTATGTCTCTATTTTATTATGACAGACCAGCTAGATCTACTGTCTCTATTATGTTAAGACAGACCAGCTAAATCTACTGTCTCTATTATATTATGACAGACCAGCTAGACCTACTGTCTCGATTGTATTATGACAGACCAGCTAAATCTACTGTCTCGATTGTATTATGACAGACCAGGTAGATGTACTGTCTCTATTATATTTTGACAGACCAGCTAGATCTACTGTCCTGATTGTATTATGACAGACCAGCTAGATCTACTTTCTCTATTATATTATGACAGACCAGCTAAATCTACTGTATCTATGTCTCTATTATATTATGACAGACCAGCTAGATCTACTGTCTCTATTATATTAAGACAGACCAGCTAAATCTACTGTCTCTATGTCTCTATTATATTACGACAGACCAGCTAGATCTACTGTCTCTATTGTATTATGACAGACCAGCTAGATCTACTGTCTCTATTATATTATGGCAGACCAGCTAGATCTACTGTCTCGATTGTATTATGACAGACCAGCTAGATCTACTGTCTCTATTGTATTATGACAGACCAGCTAGATCTACTGTCTCTATTATATTATGACAGACTAGCTAGATCTTCTGTCTCTATTATATTATGACAGACCAGCTAGATCTACTGTCTCTATTATATTATGACAGACCAGCTAGATCTACTGTCTCTATTGTATTATGACAGACCAGCTAGATCTACTGTCCTGATTGTATTATGACAGACCAGCTAGATCTACTTTCTCTATTATATTATGACAGACCAGCTAAATCTACTGTATCTATGTCTCTATGTCTCTATTATATTATGACAGACCAGCTAGATCTACTGTCTCTATTATGTTAAGACAGACCAGCTAAATCTACTGTCACTATGTCTCTATTATATTACGACACACAAGCTAGATCTACTGTCTCTATTGTATTATGACATACCAGCTAGATCTACTGTCTCTATTATATTATGGCAGACCAGCTAGATCTACTCACTCGATTGTATTATGACAGACCAGCTAGATCTACTGTCTCTATTGTATTATGACAGACCAGCTAGATCTACTGTCTCGATTGTATTATGACAGACCAGCTAGATCTACTGTCTCTATTGTATTATGACAGACCAGCTAGATCTACTGTCTCTATTATATTATGACAGACTAGCTAGATCTTCTGTCTCTATTATATTATGACATACCAGCTAGATCTACTGTCTCTATTATATTATGACAGACCAGCTAGATCTACTGTCTCTATTGTATTATGACAGACCAGCTAGATCTACTTTCCTGGTTGTATTATTACAGACCAGCTAGATCTACTTTCTCTATTATATTATGACAGACCAGCTAAATCTACTGTCTCTATGTCTCTATTATATTACGACAGACCAGCTAGATCTACTGTCTCTATTGTATTATGACAGACCAGCTAGAACTACTGTCTCTATTATATTATGGCAGACCAGCTAGATCTACTGTCTCGATTGTATTATGACAGACCAGCTAGATCTACTGTCTCTATTATATGTTGACAGACCAGCTAGATCTACTTTCTCTATTATATTATGACAGACCAGCTAAATCTACTGTATCTATGTCTCTTTGTCTCTATTATATTATGACAGACCAGCTAGATCTACTGTCTCTATTATGTTAAGACAGACCAGCTAAATCTACTGTCTCTATTATATTATGACAGACCAGCTAGACCTACTGTCTCGATTGTATTATGATACATCAGCTAAATCTACTGTCTCTATTATATTTTGACAGACCAGGTAGATCTACTGTCTCTATTGTATTACGACAGACCAGCTAGATCTACTGTCCTGATTGTATTATGACAGACCAGCTAGATCTACTTTCTCTATTATATTATGACAGACCAGCTAAATCTACTGTATCTATGTCTCTATGTCTCTATTATATTATGACAGACCAGCTAGATCTACTGTCTCTATTATATTAAGACAGAATAGCTAAATCTACTGTCTCTATGTCTCTATTATATTACGACAGACCAGCTAGATCTACTGTCTCTATTGTATTATGACAGACCAGCTAGATCTACTGTCTCTATTATATTATGGCAGACCAGCTAAATCTACTGTCTCTATTATATTATGACAGACCAGCTAGACCTACTGTCTCGATTGTATTATGATACACCAGCTAAATCTACTGTCTCTATTATATTTTGACAGACCAGGTAGATCTACTGTCTCTATTGTATTACGACAGACCAGCTAGATCTACTGTCCTGATTGTATTATGACAGACCAGCTAGATCTACTTTCTCTATTATATTATGACAGACCAGCTAAATCTACTGTATCTATGTCTCTATGTCTCTATTATATTATGACAGACCAGCTAGATCTACTGTCTCTATTATATTAAGACAGAATAGCTAAATCTACTGTCTCTATGTCTCTATTATATTACGACAGACCAGCTAGATCTACTGTCTCTATTGTATTATGACAGACCAGCTAGATCTACTGTCTCTATTATATTATGACAGACCAGCTAGACCTACTGTCTCGATTGTATTATGATACATCAGCTAAATCTACTGTCTCTATTATATTTTGACAGACCAGGTAGATCTACTGTCTCTATTGTATTACGACAGACCAGCTAGATCTACTGTCCTGATTGTATTATGACAGACCAGCTAGATCTACTTTCTCTATTATATTATGACAGACCAGCTAAATCTACTGTATCTATGTCTCTATGTCTCTATTATATTATGACAGACCAGCTAGATCTACTGTCTCTATTATATTAAGACAGAATAGCTAAATCTACTGTCTCTATGTCTCTATTATATTACGACAGACCAGCTAGATCTACTGTCTCTATTGTATTATGACAGACCAGCTAGATCTACTGTCTCTATTATATTATGGCAGACCAGCTAAATCTACTGTCTCTATTATATTATGACAGACCAGCTAGACCTACTGTCTCGATTGTATTATGATACACCAGCTAAATCTACTGTCTCTATTATATTTTGACAGACCAGGTAGATCTACTGTCTCTATTGTATTACGACAGACCAGCTAGATCTACTGTCCTGATTGTATTATGACAGACCAGCTAGATCTACTTTCTCTATTATATTATGACAGACCAGCTAAATCTACTGTATCTATGTCTCTATGTCTCTATTATATTATGACAGACCAGCTAGATCTACTGTCTCTATTATATTAAGACAGAATAGCTAAATCTACTGTCTCTATGTCTCTATTATATTACGACAGACCAGCTAGATCTACTGTCTCTATTGTATTATGACAGACCAGCTAGATCTACTGTCTCTATTATATTATGGCAGACCAGCTAGATCTACTGTCTCGATTGTATTATGACAGATCAGCTAGATGTACTGTCTCTATTGTATTATGACAGACCAGCTAGATCTACTGTCTCTATTATATTATGACAGACTAGCTAGATCTTCTGTCTCTATTATATTATGACATACCAGCTAGATCTACTGTCTCTATTATATTATGACAGACCAGCTAGATCTACTGTTTCTATTGTATTATGACAGACCAGCTAGATCTACTGTCCTGATTGTATTATGACAGACCAGCTAGATCTACTTTCTATATTATATTATGACAGACCAGCTAAATCTACTGTATCTATGTCTCTATGTCTCTATTATATTATGACAGACCAGCTAGATCTACTGTCTCTATTGTATCATGACAGACCAGCTAGATCTACTGTCTCTATTATATTATGGCAGACCAGCTAGATCTACTGTCTCGATTGTATTATGACAGACCAGCTAGATCTACTGTCTCTATTGTATTATGACAGACCAGCTAGATCTACTGTTTCGATTGTATTATGACAGACCAGCTAGATCTACTGTCTCTATTGTATTATGACAGACCAGCTAGATCTACTGTCTCTATTGTATTATGACAGACCAGCTAGATCTACTGTCTCTATCATATTATGACAGACCAGCTAGATCTACTGTCTCGATTGTATTATGGCAGACCAGCTAGATCTACTGTCTCTATTGTATTATGACAGACCAGCTAGATCTACTGTCTCGATTAAATTATGACAGACCAGGTAAATCTACTCTCTATGTCTCGATTATATTTTGACAGACCAGGTAGATCAACTGTCTCTATTGTATTATGACAGACCAGCTAGATCTACTGTCCTGATTGTATTATGACAGACCAGCTAGATCTACTGTCTCTATTGTATTATGACAGACCAGCTAGATCTACTGTCTCTATTATATTATGACAGACCAGCTAGATCTTCTGTCTCTTTGTCTCTATTATATTATGACAGACCAGCTAGATCTACTGTCTCGATTGTATTATGACAGACCAGCTAGATCTACTGTCTCTATTGTATTATGACAGACCAGCTAGATCTACTGTCTCGATTGTATTATGACAGACCAGCTAGATCTACTGTCTCTATTGTATTATGACAGACCAGCTAGATCTACTGTCTCTATTATATTATGACAGACTAGCTAGATCTTCTGTCTCTATTATATTATGACATACCAGCTAGATCTACTGTCTCTATTATATTATGACAGACCAGCTAGATCTACTGTCTCTATTGTATTATGACAGACCAGCTAGATCTACTGTCTTGGTTGTATTATGACAGACCAGCTAGATCTACTTTCTCTATTATATTATGACAGACCAGCTAAATCTACTGTATCTATGTCTCTATGTCTCTATTATATTATGACAGACCAGCTAGATCTACTGTCTCTATTATGTTAAGACAGACCAGCTAAATCTACTGTCTCTATGTCTCTATTATATTACGACAGACCAGCTAGATCTACTGTCTCTATTGTATCATGACAGACCAGCTAGATCTACTGTCTCTATTATATTATGGCAGACCAGCTAGATCTACTGTCTCGATTGTATTATGACAGACCAGCTAAATCTACTGTATCTATGTCTCTATGTGTCTATTTTATTATGACAGACCAGCTAGATCTACTGTCTCTATTATGTTAAGACAGACCAGCTAAATCTACTGTCTCTATTATATTATGACAGACCAGCTAGACCTACTGTCTCGATTGTATTATGACAGACCAGCTAAATCTACTGTCTCGATTGTATTATGACAGACCAGGTAGATGTACTGTCTCTATTATATTTTGACAGACCAGCTAGATCTACTGTCCTGATTGTATTATGACAGACCAGCTAGATCTACTTTCTCTATTATATTATGACAGACCAGCTAAATCTACTGTATCTATGTCTCTATTATATTATGACAGACCAGCTAGATCTACTGTCTCTATTATATTAAGACAGACCAGCTAAATCTACTGTCTCTATGTCTCTATTATATTACGACAGACCAGCTAGATCTACTGTCTCTATTGTATTATGACAGACCAGCTAGATCTACTGTCTCTATTATATTATGGCAGACCAGCTAGATCTACTGTCTCGATTGTATTATGACAGACCAGCTAGATCTACTGTCTCTATTGTATTATGACAGACCAGCTAGATCTACTGTCTCTATTATATTATGACAGACTAGCTAGATCTTCTGTCTCTATTATATTATGACAGACCAGCTAGATCTACTGTCTCTATTATATTATGACAGACCAGCTAGATCTACTGTCTCTATTGTATTATGACAGACCAGCTAGATCTACTGTCCTGATTGTATTATGACAGACCAGCTAGATCTACTTTCTCTATTATATTATGACAGACCAGCTAAATCTACTGTATCTATGTCTCTATGTCTCTATTATATTATGACAGACCAGCTAGATCTACTGTCTCTATTATGTTAAGACAGACCAGCTAAATCTACTGTCACTATGTCTCTATTATATTACGACACACCAGCTAGATCTACTGTCTCTATTGTATTATGACATACCAGCTAGATCTACTGTCTCTATTATATTATGGCAGACCAGCTAGATCTACTGTCTCGATTGTATTATGACAGACCAGCTAGATCTACTGTCTCTATTGTATTATGACAGACCAGCTAGATCTACTGTCTCGATTGTATTATGACAGACCAGCTAGATCTACTGTCTCTATTGTATTATGACAGACCAGCTAGATCTACTGTCTCTATTATATTATGACAGACTAGCTAGATCTACTGTCTCTATTGTATTATGACAGACCAGCTAGATCTACTTTCCTGGTTGTATTATTACAGACCAGCTAGATCTACTTTCTCTATTATATTATGACAGACCAGCTAAATCTACTGTATCTATGTCTCTATGTCTCTATTATATTATGACAGACCAGCTAGATCTACTGTCTCTATTATGTTAAGACAGACCAGCTAAATCTACTGTCTCTATGTCTCTATTATATTACGACAGACCAGCTAGATCTACTGTCTCTATTGTATCATGACAGACCAGCTAGATCTACTGTCTCTATTATATTATGGCAGACCAGCTAGATCTACTGTCTCGATTGTATTATGACAGACCAGCTAAATCTACTGTATCTATGTCTCTATGTCTCTATTATATTATGACAGACCAGCTAGATCTACTGTCTCTATTATGTTAAGACAGACCAGCTAAATCTACTGTCTCTATTATATTATGACAGACCAGCTAGACCTACTGTCTCGATTGTATTATGACAGACCAGCTAAATCTACTGTCTCTATTATATTTTGACAGACCAGATAGATCTACTGTCTCTATTGTATTATGACAGACCAGCTAGATCTACTGTCCTGATTGTATTATGACAGACCAGCTAGATCTACTTTAACTATTATATTATGACAGACCAGCTAAATCTACTCTATCTATGTCTCTATGTCTCTATTATATTATGACAGACCAGCTAGATCTACTGTCTCTATTATATTATGACATAACAGCTAGATCTACTGTCTCGATTGTATTATGACATACCAGCTAGATCTACTGTATCTATGTCTCTATGTCTCTATTATATTATGACAGACCAGCTAGATCTACTGTCTCTATTATATTTTGACAGACCAGGTAGATCTACTCTCTCTATTGTATTATGACAGACCAACTAGATCTACTGTCCTGATTGTATTATGACAGACCAGCTAGATCTACTGTCTCTATTATATTATGGCAGACCAGCTAGATCTACTGTCTCTATTATATTATGACATACCAGCTAGATCTACTGTCTTGATTGTATTATGACAGACCAGCTAGATCTACTGTCTCTATTGTATTATGACTGACCAGCTAGATCTTCTGTCTCTATTATATTATGGCAGACCAGCTAGATCTACTGTCTCTATTATATTATGACAGACCAGCTAATACTACTGTATCTATGTCTCTATGTCTCTATTATATTATGACAGACCAGCTAGATCTACTGTCTCTATGATATTATGACAGACCAGCTAGATCTACTGTCTCTATTATATTATGACACACCAGCTAAATCTACTGTCTCTATGTCTCTATTATATTACGACATACCAGCTAGATCTTCTGTCTCTATTATAACCCGGATAGGGAATTAAGGCCTTTAGGCCTGTATGTGTCCTCTCATGCCCGGAGAGAGAGGCCTGTTCCCAGATAGGGAGTTAAGGCCTTTAGGCCTGTATGTGTCCTCTCATGCCCGGATAGAGAGGCCTGTAACCCGGGTAGTGTGTGTGGGCCAATAGGCTTGTGTGTGTAAAGTCATGCCCAGATAGAGGCCTTTTCCTGGATATTGAGTGATGACCTTTAGGCCTGTATGTGTCCTCTAAAGGGTAGGGTTAGGGGTAAGGGTAAGGGTAGGGGTAGGGTAGGGGTAAGGGTAGGGTTAGCGGTAGGGGTGGGGTTATGGTTAGGGTAAGGGTAGGGGTAGGGGTATGGTTAGGGGTAGGGTTAGGGGTAGCATTAGGGGTAGGGTTAGGGTTAGGGGTAGGGTTAGGGATAGGGATAGGGATAAGGGATAAGGGTTAGGGTTAGGGGTAGGGGTAGGGTTAGGGTTGGGGTTAGGGGTAGGATTAGGGGTAGGGATAAGGTTAGGGACAGGGGTAAGGGTAGGGGTAGGGGTAGGGGTAGGGTTACTGTTAGGGATAGGGGTAGGGTTAGGGGTAAGGGGTAGGGGTAAGGTTATGGGTAAGGGGTAGGGGTAGGGTTGGGGTTGGGGTTAGGGGTAGGGTTGGGGTTAGGGGTAGGGATAAGGTTAGGGATAGGGATAAGGGTTAGGGGTAGGGGTAGGGTTAGTGATATGGTTAGGGATAGGGATATGGTTAGGGTTAGGGTTAGGGATGGGGTTAGGGGTAGGATTAGGGGTAGGGATAAGGTTAGGGATAGGGGTAAGGTTTAGGGGTAAGGGTTAGGGTTAGGGATAGGTGTTAGGGATAGGGGGTAAGGGTTAGGGGTAGGGTTAGCTATAAATGTACTAAAATAAATATAATACAACTATTCTACAGTAGCATACTGTAGCTGCCTCCTGTCCTGTATAGTAGCATATTGTACTTTAGCTGCTTGGTGTGATTTCAGCATTATCCTGTATAGTACTGTAGCTGCTTGGTGTGATTTTAGCATTATCCTCTATAGTACTGTGGCTGCTTGGTGTGATTCCAGCATTCTCCTGTATAGTACTGTAGCTGCTTGGTGTGAATCCAGCTTTACGCAGCATCACCACCACTATAGTCTAGCTGTAGTGACATCACTAATGCAGTGCTGAGAGCTAGGCTGGAGGCACAGTAGCGGACTGCAGAAGCTCTCTCCTCTCTCCCAGCCCCAGCCGACAGTGAGCTGTTTCCTTGCCTCGCTGTCTTCTCTCTCAGGATGGGGGAGTCTCTGCTGCTGGAGCCCAGCTTGGCTCAGACTCTGGCCGTCAGCGCAGCTAAAACCTCGAAGCTCTCTCTCTCTACATCCACCCAGCGTTCCCTTGCCGCCTGGATCAAAGACAACATCAGGAAGAAGGAGTGTTGCTTCTACGTCGACGATGACAGGTAAAGTAGGCTACGGTACAATGGGTTAGAGGAAAATACTGTACTGTACTATGCACTGGGTGATAGTGATAGGGGAAAAATCTATGCAGTTACGTATCAGGATATTATTTCTGACAATATATGGTATCGTATTGTTTGAGAATAATATTAGTTTTGAACTGGCTGGCTGTAGCTGCACCAAAACTCCAGTATTTTTCCTTCATAGCTTGTTCTCCATCTTATTTTTAAAAAGGGAGGCTTTTTACAATGTTATTTCCAATGACTGATGAAAACTAATGTGCTCATGGCTCGCTTGTCCCTCTGCAGCAGACATGTGGTGAGCAATATGTTTGGAACTCCAAATTGCGATAAAATCACAGTATCGAGTCACAATACATATACAGGGGTTGTATGTACAGTGGCCATCAGTAGGTATTCACACCCTTTGACCTTATCCACATTCAGTTGTTAAAGCCTGTATTTAAATGGATTACATTTAGATGTTTTGTCACTGGCCTACACACAATACACCAAAATGTCGAAGTGGAATTATGTTTTTAGAAATATTTACAAATTAATAAAAAATGTGAAGTTTAAATGTCTTGAGTCAATCAGTTTTCAAGCCCTTTGTTACAGCAAGCCAAAATGAAGTAAGGAGTAAGCATTTGTTTAACAAGTCACATAATTGCATGGACTCACTCTGTGTGCAATAATAGTGTTTAGCATTATTTTTTAAATGACTACCTCATCTCTATATCCCACACATACAATTATCTGTAAGGTCCCTCAGTCAAGCAGGGAATTTCAAACACAGATTCAACCACAAAGATGGGTCAACAACATGGTAGTTACTCCACAACCTAAATGACAGAGTGAAAAGAAAGACACCTGTACAGAATAATGTCACTAAAATAAAATTGCAAACAATGTGGCAAGCGATTAACTTTTTGTCCTGAATGCAAAGTGTTATGTTTGGGGCAAATTCAATACAACACATTACTGAATACCACTCTCCACTTTTGACTTAAATCTGCCTAAAAATCTATGGCAAGACCTGAAAATGGTTGCCTAGCAATGATCAATAAACAATTTCACAGAGCTTGAAGAATTTAGAAAATAAAAACTTACCCAGAAAGACACAGCTATAAATCACTGCCAAGGGTGATTGTAACATAGGAGGTTGAATACTTAAAGAAAATAGTGTTTATTTTTCATAAATGTTTTACAAATGTTAAAAATGTTCTTCCACTTTGACATTAGTCTTTTTTGTAAATTGTTAACAAAAATATAGATTTAAATCAATTTTTATCCCACTTTGTAACAAAACAAATACTTTTTGGAAAAGTCAATGGATGTGAATACTTTTTGAAGGCACAGTAGAAGTGTGAGAATCGTATACATATCGTATCGTGGGTTAGAGTTAGAGGATTATACTGTACACTGGGTTAGAGGTTTATAGTGTACACTGGGTTAGAGGATTATACTGTACACTGGGTTAGAGGATTATACTGTACACTGGGTTAGAGGATTATACTGTACACTGGGTTAGAGGTTTATAGTGTACACTGGGTTAGAGGATTATACTGTACACTGGGTTAGAGGATTATACTGTACACTGGGTTAAAGGATTGTACTGTACACTGGGTTAGAGGTTTATAGTGTACACTGGGTTAGAGGATTATACTGTACACTGGGTTAGAGGATTATACTGTACACTGGGTTAGAGGATTGTACTGTACACTGGGTTAGAGGTTTATAGTGTACACTGGGTTAGAGGATTATACTGTACACTGGGTTAGAGGATTATACTGTACACTGGGTTAGAGGATTATACTGTACACTGGGTTAGAGGTTTATAGTGTACACTGGGTTAGAGGATTATACTGTACACTGGGTTAGAGGATTATACTGTACACTGGGTTAGAGGATTATACTGTACACTGGGTCAGAGGATTATACTGTACACTGGGTTAGAGGATTATACTGTACTGTACACTGGGTTAGAGGATTATACTGTACACTGGGTTAGAGGATTATACTGTACACTGGGTTAGAGGATTATACTGTACACTGGGTTAGATGATTATACTGTACTGTACACTGGGTTAGAGGATTATACTGTAAACTAGGTTAGAGGATTATACTGTACACTGGGTTAGAGGATTGTACTATACACTGGGTTAGAGGATTGTACTGTACACTGGGTTAGAGGATTATACTGTACACTGGGTCAGAGGATTATACTGTACACTGGGTTAGAGGATTATACTGTACTGTACACTGGGTTAGAGGATTATACTGTACACTGGGTTAGAGGATTATACTGTACACTGGGTTAGAGGATTATACTGTACACTGGGTTAGAGGATTATACTGTACTGTACACTGGGTTAGAGGATTATACTGTAAACTGGGTTAGAGGATTATACTGTACAGTGGGTTAGAGGATTATACTGTACACTGGATTAGAGGATTATACTGTACACTGGGTTAGAGGATTATACTGTACACTGGGTTAGAGGATTATACTGTACACTGGGTTAGAGGATTATACTGTACACTGGGTTAGAGGATTATACTGTACTGTACACTGGGTTAGAGGATTATACTGTACACTGGGTTAGAGGATTATACTGTACACTGGGTTAGAGGATTATACTGTACACTGGGTTAGAGGATTATACTGTACACTGGGTTAGAGGATTATACTGTACACTGGGTTAGAGGATTATACTGTACACTGGGTTAGAGGATTATACTGTACAATGGGTTAGAGGATTATACTGTACACTGGGTTAGAGGATAATACTGTACACTGGGTTAGAGGATTATACTGTAAACTGGGTCGGAGGATTATACTGTACACTGGGTTAGAGGATTATACTGTACACTGGGTTAGAGGATTATACTGTACACTGTGTTAAAGGATTATACTGTACACTGGGTCGGAGGATTATACTGTACACTGGGTTAGAGGATTATACTGTACACTGGGTTAAAGGATTATACTGTACACTGGGTCGGAGGATTATACTGTACACTGGGTTAGAGGATTATACTGTACTGTACACTGGGTTAGAGGATTATACTGTAAACTGGGTTAGAGGATTATACTGTACACTGGGTTAAAGGATTATACTGTACACTGGGTTAGAGGATTATACTGTACTGTACACTGGGTTAGAGGATTATACTGTACTGTACACTGGGTTAGAGGTTTATAGTGTACACTGGGTTAGAGGATTATACTGTACACTGGGTTAGAGGATTATACTGTACACTGGGTTAGAGGATTATACTGCACACTGGGTTAGAAGATTATACTGTACACTGGATTAGAGGATTATACTGTACACTGGGTTAGAGGATTATACTGTACTGTACACTGGGTTTGAGGATTATACTGTCCTGTACACTGTGTTAGAGGATTGTACTGTACACTGGGTCAGAGGATTATACTGTACACTGGATTAGAGGATTATACTGTACACTATGTTGGAGGATTATACTGTACACTGTGTTAGAGGATTGTACTGTGCACTGGGTTAGAGGATTATACTGTACACTGGGTTAGAGGATTATACTGTACACTGGGTTAGAGGATTATACTGTACACTGGGTTAGAGGATTATACTGTACACTGGGTTAGAGGATTGTACTGTACACTGTGTTAGAGGATTGTACTGTGCACTGGGTTAGAGGATTGTACTGTACACTGGGTTAGAGGATTATACTGTACTATACACTGGGTTGGAGGATTATACTGTACACTGGGTTAGAGGATTATACTGTACTGTACACTGGGTTAGAGGATTATACTGTACACTGGGTTAGAGGATTATACTGTACAATGGGTTAGAGGATTATACTGTACACTGGGTTAGAGGATTATACTGTACTGTACACTGGGTTAGAGGATTATACTGTACACTGGGTTAGAGGATTATACTGTACAATGGGTTAGAGGATTATACTGTACACTGGGTTAGAGGATTATACTGTACACTGGGTTAGAGAATTATACTTTACACTGTGTTAGAGGATTATACTGTACACTGGGTTAGAGGATTATACTGTACAATGGGTTAGAGGATTATACTGTACACTGGGTTAGAGGATTATACTGTACACTGGGTTAGAGGATTATAATGTACACTGGGTTAGAGGATTATAATGTACACTGGGTTAGAGGATTGTACTGTACACTGGGTTAGAGGATTATACTGTACACTGGGTTAGAGGATTATAATGTACACTGGGTTAGAGGATTATAATGTACACTGGGTTAGAGGATTGTACTGTACACTGGGTTAGAGGATTATACTGTACACTGGGTTAGAGGATTATAATGTACACTGGGTTAGAGGATTATACTGTACACTGGGTTAAAGGATTATACTGTACTCTGGGTTAGAGGATTACACTGTACAGTGGGTTAGAGGATTATACTGTACACTGGGTTAGAAGATTATACTGTACACTGGGTTAGAGGATTATACTGTACACTGGGTTAGAGGATTATACTGTACACTGGGTTAGAGTATTATACTGTACACTGGGTTAGAGGATTATACTGTACTGTACACTGGGTTAGAGGATTATACTTTACACTGGGTTAGAGGATTATACTGTACACTGGGTTAGAGGATTATACTGTCCTGTACACTGGGTTAGAGGATTATACTGTACACTGGGTTAGAGGATTGTACTGTACACTGGATTAGAGGATTATACTGTACACTGGGTTAGAGGATTGTACTGTACACTGGGTTAGAGGATTGTACTGTACACTGCGTTAGAGGATTATACTCTACACTGGGTTAGAGGATTGTACTGTACACTGGGTTAGAGGATTATACTGTACTGTACACTGGGTTAGAGGATTATACTGTACACTGGGTTAGAGGATTAGAACTTGTTTTGGAATAGTTTTACTGTGTACATGCTTCCCTCTTTTCAGTCTGTCATTTAGGTCATTTAGACATTTCCACCTGACCTAATTAAAGTGTTCGGGCCCAGCTGTGCAAGTGGCCATGAATTAAAGATTCCACTAACTCCATGGGCCATTCTTCATGAATTAAAGGGTAATTCCACTAACTCCATGGGCCATTCTTCATGAATTAAAGGGTGATTCCACTAACTCCATGGGCCGTTCTTCATGAATTAAAGGGTAATTCCACTAACTCCATGGGCCATTCTACATGAATTAAAGGGTGATTCCACTAACTCCATTGGCCATTCTACATGAATTAAAGGGTGATTCCACTAACTCCATGGGCCATTCTTCATGAATTAAAGGGTAATTCCACTAACTCCATGGGCCATTCTTCATGAATTAAAGGGTAATTCCACTAACTCCATGGGCCGTTCTTCATGAATTAAAGGGTAATTCCACTAACTCCATGGGCCATTCTATAGCCAACCCGGAATGTGTTGAATTCCACACTCTTCAAAAGGCTCATCGCTCCATCTCCTCTGTCATCTCAGGGAGAGGAATTAGTTAGGCAACTGGCCAGTTTCTTTACCTGGATCTCCACTGATTTCGCACGGCTGTCTGTCCCAGGCATGGTCTTGGTAATATGGCCCACCGGCCAGGAAGCTTGAGGCAGTTAAGGGTCCACTATCATTACTACTTGGTCAGTGTCTAGGCTGGCCATTTCTCTCTGCCATTTCCCTCTGTGCTGTAGGCTTGGTAGGTAATCCCGAATGAATCGTGTCTAGAAATGGTCAGCCAAGATCTGGCTATGCCGCCACTGGCGTCTGCCTATGAGGTTAGTATCAGCATACATGGCTTGAGGAATTGAGGCGTCTCATCCAGAGCAGATTTGATCTGACTGGATCTGGGTCAGCGATGTCTGAAGAGAGATATCCCAAGGGTTTGGAGTTCAGTATCCCTTCCACCTTTATCAGGACAGTCTGCAAGACAGTTTCAGTGACAGTTTGATCCCTTGGGAAGACTCACAAGGCCGTCTCCCATGTTCCTCCAAAATGAGGAGCTCCTTGAGTGATGAATTTGAATGAAATTTTTGGTCCATCAGTTGATCCTGGAGGGTTGGTTCCATGGCTTGGAAGGCTTAATCCAACCTGGCATCTCCTGCCTTGAAGTTTGTGCCCCTGTCAGCCAGGATCTCCTAGGGTTTCCCCCATCAGGAGATAAACCGCCGTAGGGCCAAGAGGAAGGCTTCAGTATCCAAACTCTCCAGTAGGTCCGGGTGGACGCATCTAGTTGTCAAGCACTGGAAAAGAATGCCTCAGGTCTTCTCCACTTGACGACTTTGCTTGATCGTAAAAGGGCCTAAAGCAATCTACTCCTGTTGACCAGAAGGGGGGTTTGAGGAAGCGCAAGCGAGCAGGGGTCAAATCTGCCATTTTGGGCACAGTTGCTCCAGCCGCCATCTCTTACATTCCATGCAGGCGTATTGGTGGGGGCTCCTCGTCCTCCAAATATCCAGTACTTCCGCCTCATCTCCCCATAACTCTTGATGAGGAGGTTGGTAATAGGGAGTCTGGAGTCAAGAATAATTGGATGGATAGCATCGGGATCCAAGATTCCTGCTTGGTGCAGCCTCCCTCTGACTCTGGTCACTTTGAATATTTGGTCATACTCTGAGACAAAAGAGAGAAGACGCATGTCCTTCGCCACTTCTTTACCTGCTTTCAGCGCTTTAAGCTCCTCAGGGAAGCTGACTGATTGTGCATGCTGTAGGAGGAGTGTCCCTGCAGCGAGGGAGGTGGGTATGGAAGCCACCCCATCTGAGGTCTGGGTGGCGGCGATCAGATCCTGCAGTGTTTGGGATTGTGCTAGTGCCCTTCATTATTACAGTATACTCCTCTTAGCCATTGTACAGTATAATTGTAGAAAAGGCCAATCTCAGCAACAGTCTCTGGCGTAAAGAAGGTGTGAACGCAAGGAGGGTCATTAAAGGCTGAATCCCACGACCATGTACTTAAATAGAGAAGCCGGGGAGGAACCCGGAAGGGAGGAACCCAGGAGGAAGATCTCTCTCAAGAGCAAGAACATTAAATTCCAGCCCTACTGCGCCTATTGCATAGTACATTGGTTTAGATTATTCTACTTTTCTGTACACTGGGTTAGAGGATTAAACTGTACTGTATTTGTATTTATTATGGATCCCCACCTGCCAAGGTAGCAGGTACTCTTCCTGGGGTTTATTATGGATCCTCATTAGTTCCTGCCAAGGCAGCAGCTACTCTTCCTGGGGTCCGGCAAAATTAAGCCAGTTATACAATTTTAAAATCATTGCAATACATTATTTACAGAATTCACGACACACTAAGTGTGTGCCCTCAGGCCCATACTCCACTATCACATATCTGCAACACAAAATCCATGTGTACGTGTGCGTATTGTCGTGGAAATTCTAATCAAGTAAGGGAGAAGAGTCTTTCAATTTCTTCAAACAATCAACCTTTAAGTATCAATTAATTATATTATTTCCAAGATGGCGTAGCAGTGCAGACGTGGTTTGTCGTCCTCTCTTTTACTTTTTGTATTTTTTCGTCTTTTTTGTATATATTTCAATTTATTTTCAATCTCTCACTATTTTAAATTAACCCTAACCCTCACTCAATGAGACATGGATCTGCTATTTCTTTTAGACCTTATAGCCAGAACCTCCATCAGAAGCTAACCAGCTAATTAGCTACTAGCTATTTAGTCATTGTTAGCCACTGCTAGTGGTCTTTACCTTCTGCACAGGCACCAACCCTTTTTTTTTGCCTGGATAATACCTAACAGCCTCGGACTGTTTTTCTCCACTATAACGCCTAGCTAGCTGCCACCGAGTGACCCAGCCCCTAAGCTAGCCCTGAGCCAGGCCCACCTCCCAGCCAACTCTGTGATCACCCGGCTACCCAGCCGATGCCTCCCGAACACGGCTACTCCACCGGATACTTGCCGTAAGCTCTGGACCTTTGCAACGCCTCATCGCTGCTAGCTAGCTGCTACCGAGTGGCTATAGTGGCTAATGCTCCTGCCCCGAAGCTAGCACCAGTTAGCCGTGAGCCAGGCGCATCTAGTAAACTAAATTACTACAACTACAATACCTCTTTCGTCATCTGGCCCGGCCCCTCTGTCAACACAACGCCCCGCCGTACCACCACGACTGGTCCGCAGACGTAAGTCCATCCATTGTGCCCTCAACCGGCCGTTGCCAGACGTCGGAGCAGACGCTTCTAATTACCCCGGCCTGCTAACTTTAAACGCTGTGTCTCCCGCATGCTAGCGTAGTAACGAGTACGCCGCGGCTTCCCTGCTCCATCAATTGCTGTTCACTGGACCCTATGATCACTTGGCTACATAGCTGATGCCTACTGGACTGTTCATTAATCACGGTACTCCTTTCTGTTTATTCCTTGTTTATCTGTCGGCCCCAGCCGCGAACTCAGGCCCTGTGTGTAGTTAACCGACCCTCTCTGCCCATTCACTGCCATTTTACCTGTTGTTGTCTTAGCTGATTTAGCTGATGTTGTCTCACCTGTTGTTGTCTTAGCTAGCTCTCCCAATCAACACCTGTGATTGCTTTATGCCTCGCTTTATGTCTCTCTCAAATGTCAATATGCCTTGTATACTGTTGTTTAGGATAGTTATCATTGTTTTAGTTCCCAGTGGAGCCCCTAGTCCCTGTCTACATGCTTCAGATTCCTCCTTTGTCCCACCCCACACATGTGGTGACCTCACTTAGTATAACCAGCATGTCCAGAGATGCAACACTCAGTGCCTGGGCTTACCTCCACTATACCCGCACCCCACCATACCCCTGTCTGCACATTATGCCCTGAATCTATTCTATCACGTCCAGAAATCTGCTCCTTTTATTCTCTGTCCCCAACACATGAGACGACCAGTTTTGATAGCCTTTAGCCGTACCCTCATCCTACTCCTCCTCTGCTCCTCGGGTGATGTGGAGGTAAATCCAGGCCCTGTGTGTCCCCAGGTGCTCTCATTTGTTGAACCAAAAAGCCTTGGTTTCATACATGTCAACATCAGAAGCCTCCTCCCTAAGTTTGTTTTACTCACTGCTTTAGCACATTCTGCCAACCCTGATGTCCTTTCCATGTCTGAATCCTGGCTTAGGAAGGCCACCAAAAATCCTGAGATTTCCATACCAAACTACAACATTTTCATCAAGATAGAACTGCCAAAGGGGCAGGAGTTGCAATATACTGCAGAGATAGCTTGCACAGTTGCCGCCTGTTATAGACCCCCCTCAGGTCCCAGCTGTGCCCTGGTCACCATATGTGAATGGATTGCCTCTCATCTATCTTCAGAGTTTGTTCTGTTAGGTGAACTAAACTGGGATATGCTTAACACCCCGGCAGTCCTACAATCTAAGCTAGATGCCCTGAATCTCACACAAATCATCAAGGAACCCACCAGGTACAACCGTAATCTGTAAACATGGGCACCCTCATAGATATTATCCTGACCAACTTGCCCTCCAAATACACCTCTGCTGTTTTCAATCAGGATCTCAGCGATCACTGCCTCATTGCCTGTATCCCGTATGGGTCCATGGTCAAACGACCACCCCTCATCACTGTCAAACGCTCCCTAAAACACTTCTGCGAGCAGGCCTTTCTAATCGACCTGGCCTGGGTATCCTGGAAGGATATTGACCTCATCCCGTCAGTTGAGGATGCCTAATCGTTCTTTAAAAGTAATTTCCTCACCATCTTAAATAAGCATGCACCTTTTAAGAAATGTAGAACTAAGAACAGATATAGCCCTTGGTTCACCCCAGAACTGACTGCCCTTGACCAGCACAAAAACATCCTGAGGTGGTCTACACTAGCATCGAATAGTCCCCGCAACATGCAACTGTTCAGCGAAGTCAGGAACCAACACAATCAGTATTGTAAAGCAAAGGCTAGCTTTTTCAAACAGAAATTTGCATCCAGTAGCTCTAACTTCAAAAAGTTTTGGGACACTAAAGTCCATGGAGAACAAGAGTATCTCCTCCCAGCTGTCCACTGCACTGAGGCTAGGTAACACTGCCGCCACTGATAAATCCATGATAATCGAACATTTCAATAAGCATTTCTCTACGGCTGGCCATGCTTTCCTCCTGGCTACCCCAGCCCCGGCCAACAGCCCCCCCCCCCCCCCCCCGCAGCTACTAGCGGAAGAATCTTAACCTAAGTGGTTGTTGGCTAAATATCAACCTACACATTCTCACTGTTCTATAATGACTACTTCTCTAATGAATGGTTCTGTAATGACTGCTTCTATTATGAATGGTTCTATATTGACTGGTTCTTTAATGACTGGTTATATTTTGAATGGTTATATGATGTCGGGTTCTATAATGACTGGTTCTATAATGACTGGTTCTTTAATGACTTGTTCTCTAATGACTTGTTCTCTAATGACATGTTCTGTAATCACTGGTTCTATAATGACTGCTTCTATAATGAATGGTTCTGTAATGACTGGTTCTATAAATACTGGATCTCAAATGACTGGTTCTATAATGACTGTTTCTGTAATGACTGCTTCTCTAATGAATGGTTCCATAATGAATGGTTCTATAATGACTGGTTCTATTATGAATGGTTCTATAGTGACAGGTTATTTAATGACTGGTTCTCTAATGAATGGTTGTGTAATGACTGGTTCTATAATGACTGGTTCTATAATCACTGGTTCTATAATGACTGGTTCTATAATCACGGGTTCTAAAATGACTGGTTCTATTATGAATGGTTCTATATTGACTGGTTCTTTAATGACTGGTTCTCTAATGAATGGTTCTGTCATGACTGGTTCTATAATGAATGGTTCTATAATGACATGTTCTACAATGACTGGTTCTTTAATGACTGGTTCTCTAATGACTACTTCTATCATGACTGGTTCTATCATGATTGGTTCTATAATGACTGGTTCTATAATGAATGGTTTTCTAATGACTGGTTCTATTATGAATGGTTCTATATTGACTGGTTCTTTAATGACTGGTTCTCTAATGAATGGTTGTGTAATGACTGGTTTTATAATGACTGGTTCTATAATCACTGGTTCTATAATGACTGGTTCTATAATGACTGGTTCTATTATGAATGGTTCTATAGTGACTGGTTATTTAATGACTGGTTCTCTAATGACTTGTTCTTTAATGAATGGTTCTATTATGAATGGTTCTATAATGACTGTTTCTATTATGAATGGTTCTATAGTGACTGGTTCTTTAATGACTGGTTCTCTAATGAATGGTTGTGTAATGACTGGTTCTATAATGACTGGTTCTATAATCACTGGTTCTATAATGACTGGTTCTATAATCACTGGTTCTAAAATGACTGGTTCTATTATGAATGGTTCTATATTGACTGGTTCTTTAATGACTGGTTCTCTAATGAATGGTTGTGTAATGACTGGTTCTATAATGAATGGTTGTGTAATGACTGGTTCTATCATGACTGGTTCTATAATGAATGGTTCTATAATGACATGTTCTACAATGACTGGTTCTTTAATGACTGGTTCTCTAATGACTACTTCTATCATGACTGGTTCTATCATGATTGGTTCTATAATGACTGGTTCTCTAATGAATGGTTGTGTAATGACTGGTTCTATAATGACTGGTTCTATAATCACTGGTTCTATAATGACTGGTTCTATAATCACGGGTTCTAAAATGACTGGTTCTATTATGAATGGTTCTATATTGACTGGTTCTTTAATGACTGGTTCTCTAATGAATGGTTCTGTCATGACTGGTTCTATAATGAATGTTTCTATAATGACATGTTCTACAATGACTGGTTCTTTAATGACTGGTTCTCTAATGACTACTTCTATCATGACTGGTTCTATCATGATTGGTTCTATAATGACTGGTTCTATAATGACTGGTTTTCTAATGACTGGTTCTATTATGAATGGTTCTATATTGACTGGTTCTTTAATGACTGGTTCTCTAATGAATGGTTGTGTAATGACTGGTTTATAATGACTGGTTCTATAATGACTGGTTCTATAATGACTGGTTCTATAATGACTGGTTCTATTATGAATGGTTCTATAGTGACTGGTTATTTAATGACTGGTTCTCTAATGACTTGTTCTTTAATGAATGGTTCTATTATGACTGGTTCTATAATGACTGGTTCTTTAATGACTTGTTCTCTAATGACTTGTTCTCTAATGACATGTTCTGTAATCACTGGTTCTATAATGACTGCTTCTATAATGAATGGTTCTGTAATGACTGGTTCTATAAATACTGGATCTCAAATGACTGGTTCTATAATGACTGTTTCTGTAATGACTGCTTCTCTAATGAATGGTTCCATAATGAATGGTTCTATAATGACTGGTTCTATTATGAATGGTTCTATAGTGACTGGGTATTTAATGACTGGTTCTCTAATGACTTGTTCTTTAATGAATGGTTCTATTATGACTGGTTCTATAATGACTGGTTCTTTAATGACTTGTTCTCTAATGACTTGTTCTCTAATGACATGTTCTGTAATCACTGGTTCTATAATGACTGGTTCTATAATCACTGGTTCTATAATGACTGGTTCTATAATCACGGGTTCTAAAATGACTGGTTCTATTATGAATGGTTCTATATTGACTGGTTCTTTAATGACTGGTTCTCTAATGAATGGTTCTGTCATGACTGGTTCTATAATGAATGGTTCTATAATGACATGTTCTACAATGACTGGTTCTTTAATGACTGGTTCTCTAATGACTACTTCTATCATGACTGGTTCTATCATGATTGGTTCTATAATGACTGGTTCTATAATGAATGGTTTTCTAATGACTGGTTCTATTATGAATGGTTCTATATTGACTGGTTCTTTAATGACTGGTTCTCTAATGAATGGTTGTGTAATGACTGGTTTTATAATGACTGGTTCTATAATCACTGGTTCTATAATGACTGGTTCTATAATGACTGGTTCTATTATGAATGGTTCTATATTGACTGGTTCTTTAATGACTGGTTCTCTAATGAATGGTTCTGTCATGACTGGTTCTATAATGAATGGTTCTATAATGACATGTTCTACAATGACTGGTTCTTTAATGACTGGTTCTCTAATGACTACTTCTATCATGACTGGTTCTATCATGATTGGTTCTATAATGACTGGTTCTATAATGACTGGTTTTCTAATGACTGGTTCTATTATGAATGGTTCTATATTGACTGGTTCTTTAATGACTGGTTCTCTAATGAATGGTTGTGTAATGACTGGTTTATAATGACTGGTTCTATAATGACTGGTTCTATAATGACTGGTTCTATAATGACTGGTTCTATTATGAATGGTTCTATAGTGACTGGTTATTTAATGACTGGTTCTCTAATGACTTGTTCTTTAATGAATGGTTCTATTATGACTGGTTCTATAATGACTGGTTCTTTAATGACATGTTCTCTAATGACTTGTTCTCTAATGACATGTTCTGTAATCACTGGTTCTATAATGACTGCTTCTATAATGAATGGTTCTGTAATGACTGGTTCTATAAATACTGGATCTCAAATGACTGGTTCTATAATGACTGTTTCTGTAATGACTGCTTCTCTAATGAATGGTTCCATAATGAATGGTTCTATAATGACTGGTTCTATTATGAATGGTCTATAGTGACTGGTTATTTAATGACTGGTTCTCTAATGACTTGTTCTTTAATGAATGGTTCTATTATGACTGGTTCTATAATGACTGGTTCTTTAATGACTTGTTCTCTAATGACTTGTTCTCTAATGACATGTTCTGTAATCACTGGTTCTATAATGACTGGTTCTATAATCACTGGTTCTATAATGACTGGTTCTATAATCACGGGTTCTAAAATGACTGGTTCTATTATGAATGGTTCTATATTGACTGGTTCTTTAATGACTGGTTCTCTAATGAATGGTTCTGTCATGACTGGTTCTATAATGAATGGTTCTATAATGACATGTTCTACAATGACTGGTTCTTTAATGACTGGTTCTCTAATGACTACTTCTATCATGACTGGTTCTATCATGATTGGTTCTATAATGACTGGTTCTATAATGACTGGTTTTCTAATGACTGGTTCTATTATGAATGGTTCTATATTGACTGGTTCTTTAATGACTGGTTCTCTAATGAATGGTTGTGTAATGACTGGTTTTATAATGACTGGTTCTATAATCACTGGTTCTATAATGACTGGTTCTATAATGACTGGTTCTATTATGAATGGTTCTATAGTGACTGGTTATTTAATGACTGGTTCTCTAATGACTTGTTCTTTAATGAATGGTTCTATTATGAATGGTTCTATAATGACTGTTTCTATTATGAATGGTTCTATAGTGACTGGTTCTTTAATGACTGGTTCTCTAATGAATGGTTGTGTAATGACTGGTTCTATAATGACTGGTTCTATAATCACTGGTTCTATAATGACTGGTTCTATAATCACTGGTTCTAAAATGACTGGTTCTATTATGAATGGTTCTATATTGACTGGTTCTTTAATGACTGGTTCTCTAATGACTACTTCTATCATGACTGGTTCTATCATGATTGGTTCTATAATGACTGGTTCTCTAATGAATGGTTGTGTAATGACTGGTTCTATAATGACTGGTTCTATAATCACTGGTTCTATAATGACTGGTTCTATAATCACGGGTTCTAAAATGACTGGTTCTATTATGAATGGTTCTATATTGACTGGTTCTTTAATGACTGGTTCTCTAATGAATGGTTCTGTCATGACTGGTTCTATAATGAATGTTTCTATAATGACATGTTCTACAATGACTGGTTCTTTAATGACTGGTTCTCTAATGACTACTTCTATCATGACTGGTTCTATCATGATTGGTTCTATAATGACTGGTTCTATAATGACTGGTTTTCTAATGACTGGTTCTATTATGAATGGTTCTATATTGACTGGTTCTTTAATGTCTGGTTCTCTAATGAATGGTTGTGTAATGACTGGTTTATAATGACTGGTTCTATAATGACTGGTTCTATAATGACTGGTTCTATAATGACTGGTTCTATTATGAATGGTTCTATAGTGACTGGTTATTTAATGACTGGTTCTCTAATGACTTGTTCTTTAATGAATGGTTCTATTATGACTGGTTCTATAATGACTGGTTCTTTAATGACTTGTTCTCTAATGACTTGTTCTCTAATGACATGTTCTGTAATCACTGGTTCTATAATGACTGCTTCTATAATGAATGGTTCTGTAATGACTGGTTCTATAAATACTGGATCTCAAATGACTGGTTCTATAATGACTGTTTCTGTAATGACTGCTTCTCTAATGACTGGTTCCATAATGAATGGTTCTATAATGACTGGTTCTATTATGAATGGTTCTATAGTGACTGGGTATTTAATGACTGGTTCTCTAATGACTTGTTCTTTAATGAATGGTTCTATTATGACTGGTTCTATAATGACTGGTTCTTTAATGACTTGTTCTCTAATGACTTGTTCTCTAATGACATGTTCTGTAATCACTGGTTCTATAATGACTGGTTCTATAATCACTGGTTCTATAATGACTGGTTCTATAATCACGGGTTCTAAAATGACTGGTTCTATTATGAATGGTTCTATATTGACTGGTTCTTTAATGACTGGTTCTCTAATGAATGGTTCTGTCATGACTGGTTCTATAATGAATGGTTCTATAATGACATGTTCTACAATGACTGGTTCTTTAATGACTGGTTCTCTAATGACTACTTCTATCATGACTGGTTCTATCATGATTGGTTCTATAATGACTGGTTCTATAATGAATGGTTTTCTAATGACTGGTTCTATTATGAATGGTTCTATATTGACTGGTTCTTTAATGACTGGTTCTCTAATGAATGGTTGTGTAATGACTGGTTTTATAATGACTGGTTCTATAATCACTGGTTCTATAATGACTGGTTCTATAATGACTGGTTCTATTATGAATGGTTCTATATTGACTGGTTCTTTAATGACTGGTTCTCTAATGAATGGTTCTGTCATGACTGGTTCTATAATGAATGGTTCTATAATGACATGTTCTACAATGACTGGTTCTTTAATGACTGGTTCTCTAATGACTACTTCTATCATGACTGGTTCTATCATGATTGGTTCTATAATGACTGGTTCTATAATGACTGGTTTTCTAATGACTGGTTCTATTATGAATGGTTCTATATTGACTGGTTCTTTAATGACTGGTTCTCTAATGAATGGTTGTGTAATGACTGGTTTATAATGACTGGTTTATAATGACTGGTTCTATAATGACTGGTTCTATAATGACTGGTTCTATAATGACTGGTTCTATTATGAATGGTTCTATAGTGACTGGTTATTTAATGACTGGTTCTCTAATGACTTGTTCTTTAATGAATGGTTCTATTATGAATGGTTCTATAATGACTGTTTCTATTATGAATGGTTCTATAGTGACTGGTTCTTTAATGACTGGTTCTCTAATGAATGGTTGTGTAATGACTGGTTCTATAATGACTGGTTCTATAATCACTGGTTCTATAATGACTGGTTCTATAATCACTGGTTCTAAAATGACTGGTTCTATTATGAATGGTTCTATATTGACTGGTTCTTTAATGACTGGTTCTCTAATGACTACTTCTATCATGACTGGTTCTATCATGATTGGTTCTATAATGACTGGTTCTCTAATGAATGGTTGTGTAATGACTGGTTCTATAATGACTGGTTCTATAATCACTGGTTCTATAATGACTGGTTCTATAATCACGGGTTCTAAAATGACTGGTTCTATTATGAATGGTTCTATATTGACTGGTTCTTTAATGACTGGTTCTCTAATGAATGGTTCTGTCTTGACTGGTTCTATAATGAATGTTTCTATAATGACATGTTCTACAATGACTGGTTCTTTAATGACTGGTTCTCTAATGACTACTTCTATCATGACTGGTTCTATCATGATTGGTTCTATAATGACTGGTTCTATAATGACTGGTTTTCTAATGACTGGTTCTATTATGAATGGTTCTATATTGACTGATTCTTTAATGACTGGTTCTCTAATGAATGGTTGTGTAATGACTGGTTTATAATGACTGGTTCTATAATGACTGGTTCTATAATGACTGGTTCTATAATGACTGGTTCTATTATGAATGGTTCTATAGTGACTGGTTATTTAATGACTGGTTCTCTAATGACTTGTTCTTTAATGAATGGTTCTATTATGACTGGTTCTATAATGACTGGTTCTTTAATGACTTGTTCTCTAATGACTTGTTCTCTAATGACATGTTCTGTAATCACTGGTTCTATAATGACTGCTTCTATAATGAATGGTTCTGTAATGACTGGTTCTATAAATACTGGATCTCAAATGACTGGTTCTATAATGACTGTTTCTGTAATGACTGCTTCTCTAATGAATGGTTCCATAATGAATGGTTCTATAATGACTGGTTCTATTATGAATGGTTCTATAGTGACTGGGTATTTAATGACTGGTTCTCTAATGACTTGTTCTTTAATGAATGGTTCTATTATGACTGGTTCTATAATGACTGGTTCTTTAATGACTTGTTCTCTAATGACTTGTTCTCTAATGACATGTTCTGTAATCACTGGTTCTATAATGACTGGTTCTATAATCACTGGTTCTATAATGACTGGTTCTATAATCACGGGTTCTAAAATGACTGGTTCTATTATGAATGGTTCTATATTGACTGGTTCTTTAATGACTGGTTCTCTAATGAATGGTTCTGTCATGACTGGTTCTATAATGAATGGTTCTATAATGACATGTTCTACAATGACTGGTTCTTTAATGACTGGCTCTCTAATGACTACTTCTATCATGACTGGTTCTATCATGATTGGTTCTATAATGACTGGTTCTATAATGAATGGTTTTCTAATGACTGGTTCTATTATGAATGGTTCTATATTGACTGGTTCTTTAATGACTGGTTCTCTAATGAATGGTTGTGTAATGACTGGTTTTATAATGACTGGTTCTATAATCACTGGTTCTATAATGACTGGTTCTATAATGACTGGTTCTATTATGAATGGTTCTATATTGACTGGTTCTTTAATGACTGGTTCTCTAATGAATGGTTCTGTCATGACTGGTTCTATAATGAATGGATCTATAATGACATGTTCTACAATGACTGGTTCTTTAATGACTGGTTCTCTAATGACTACTTCTATCATGACTGGTTCTATCATGATTGGTTCTATAATGACTGGTTCTATAATGACTGGTTTTCTAATGACTGGTTCTATTATGAATGGTTCTATATTGACTGGTTCTTTAATGACTGGTTCTCTAATGAATGGTTGTGTAATGACTGGTTTATAATGACTGGTTCTATAATGACTGGTTCTATAATGACTGGTTCTATAATGACTGGTTCTATTATGAATGGTTCTATAGTGACTGGTTATTTAATGACTGGTTCTCTAATGACTTGTTCTTTAATGAATGGTTCTATTATGACTGGTTCTATAATGACTGGTTCTTTAATGACTTGTTCTCTAATGACTTGTTCTCTAATGACATGTTCTGTAATCACTGGTTCTATAATGACTGCTTCTATAATGAATGGTTCTGTAATGACTGGTTCTATAAATACTGGATCTCAAATGACTGGTTCTATAATGACTGTTTCTGTAATGACTGCTTCTCTAATGAATGGTTCCATAATGAATGGTTCTATAATGACTGGTTCTATTATGAATGGTCTATAGTGACTGGTTATTTAATGACTGGTTCTCTAATGACTTGTTCTTTAATGAATGGTTCTATTATGACTGGTTCTATAATGACTGGTTCTTTAATGACTTGTTCTCTAATGACTTGTTCTCTAATGACATGTTCTGTAATCACTGGTTCTATAATGACTGGTTCTATAATCACTGGTTCTATAATGACTGGTTCTATAATCACGGGTTCTAAAATGACTGGTTCTATTATGAATGGTTCTATATTGACTGGTTCTTTAATGACTGGTTCTCTAATGAATGGTTCTGTCATGACTGGTTCTATAATGAATGGTTCTATAATGACATGTTCTACAATGACTGGTTCTTTAATGACTGGTTCTCTAATGACTACTTCTATCATGACTGGTTCTATCATGATTGGTTCTATAATGACTGGTTCTATAATGACTGGTTTTCTAATGACTGGTTCTATTATGAATGGTTCTATATTGACTGGTTCTTTAATGACTGGTTCTCTAATGAATGGTTGTGTAATGACTGGTTTTATAATGACTGGTTCTATAATCACTGGTTCTATAATGACTGGTTCTATAATGACTGGTTCTATTATGAATGGTTCTATAGTGACTGGTTATTTAATGACTGGTTCTCTAATGACTTGTTCTTTAATGAATGGTTCTATTATGAATGGTTCTATAATGACTGTTTCTATTATGAATGGTTCTATAGTGACTGGTTCTTTAATGACTGGTTCTCTAATGAATGGTTGTGTAATGACTGGTTCTATAATGACTGGTTCTATAATCACTGGTTCTATAATGACTGGTTCTATAATCACTGGTTCTAAAATGACTGGTTCTATTATGAATGGTTCTATATTGACTGGTTCTTTAATGACTGGTTCTCTAATGAATGGTTGTGTAATGACTGGTTCTATAATGAATGGTTGTGTAATGACTGGTTCTATCATGACTGGTTCTATAATGAATGGTTCTATAATGACATGTTCTACAATGACTGGTTCTTTAATGACTGGTTCTCTAATGACTACTTCTATCATGACTGGTTCTATCATGATTGGTTCTATAATGACTGGTTCTCTAATGAATGGTTGTGTAATGACTGGTTCTATAATGACTGGTTCTATAATCACTGGTTCTATAATGACTGGTTCTATAATCACGGGTTCTAAAATGACTGGTTCTATTATGAATGGTTCTATATTGACTGGTTCTTTAATGACTGGTTCTCTAATGAATGGTTCTGTCATGACTGGTTCTATAATGAATGGTTCTATAATGACATGTTCTACAATGACTGGTTCTTTAATGACTGGTTCTCTAATGACTACTTCTATCATGACTGGTTCTATCATGATTGGTTCTATAATGACTGGTTCTATAATGACTGGTTTTCTAATGACTGGTTCTATTATGAATGGTTCTATATTGACTGGTTCTTTAATGACTGGTTCTCTAATGAATGGTTGTGTAATGACTGGTTTATAATGACTGGTTCTATAATGACTGGTTCTATAATGACTGGTTCTATAATGACTGGTTCTATTATGAATGGTTCTATAGTGACTGGTTATTTAATGACTGGTTCTCTAATGACTTGTTCTTTAATGAATGGTTCTATTATGAATGGTTCTATAATGACTGTTTCTATTATGAATGGTTCTATAGTGACTGGTTCTTTAATGACTGGTTCTCTAATGAATGGTTGTGTAATGACTGGTTCTATAATGACTGGTTCTATAATCACTGGTTCTATAATGACTGGTTCCATAATCACTGGTTCTAAAATGACTGGTTCTATTATGAATGGTTCTATATTGACTGGTTCTTTAATGACTGGTTCTCTAATGAATGGTTGTGTAATGACTGGTTCTATAATGAATGGTTGTGTAATGACTGGTTCTATCATGACTGGTTCTATAATGAATGGTTCTATAATGACATGTTCTACAATGACTGGTTCTTTAATGACTGGTTCTCTAATGACTACTTCTATCATGACTGGTTCTATCATGATTGGTTCTATAATGACTGGTTCTCTAATGAATGGTTGTGTAATGACTGGTTTTATAATGACTGGTTCTATAATCACTGGTTCTATAATGACTGGGTATATAATGACTGGTTCTATAATGAGTTGTTCTATTATGACTGGTTCTATAATGACTTGTTCTCTAATGAATGGTTCTATTTTGACTGGTTCTATTTTGACTGGTTCTTTAATGACTGGTTCTCTAATGAATGGTTCTATATTGACTGGTTCTGTAATGACTGGTTCTCTAATGAGTTGTTCTATAATGACTGGTTCTATATTGACTGGTTCTGTAATGACTGGTTCTCTAATGACATGTTCGCTAATGATGGGTTCTCTATTGACTGGTTCTATAATGAATGTTTGTGTAATGAATGGTTTTATAATGACTGTTTCTATAATGAATGGTTCTATAATGACTAATTCTCTAATGAATGGTTCTGTAATGACTGGTTCTTTAATGACTGGCAATTTTTTGAATGGTTCTATAATGACGGGTTCTATAATGACTGGTTCTTTAATGACTTGTTCTCTAATGACTTGTTCTGTAATCACTGGTTCTATAATGACTGCTTCAATAATGAATGGTTCTGTAATGACTGGTTCTATAAATATTGGCTCTCAAATGACTGGTTCTATAATGACTGGTTCTGTAATGACTGGTTCTCTAATGACTGATTCTCTAATGACTGCTTCTCTAATGAATGTTTCCATAATGAATGATTCTATAGTGACTGGTTCTATTATGACTGGTTCTCTAATGACTTGTTCTTTAATGAATGATTCTATTATTAATGATTCTTTAATGACTGTTTCTATTATGAATGGTTCTATAGTGACTGGTTCTATAATGACTGGTTCTCTAATGACTTGTTCTTTAATGAATGGTTCTATTATGAATGGTTCTATAATGACTGTTTCTCTAATGAATGGTTGTGTAATGACTGGTTCTCTAATGACTTGTTCTTTAATGAATGGTTCTATAATGACTGTTTCTATTATGAATGGTTCTATAGTGACTGGTTCTATAATGACTGGTTCTCTAATGACTTGTTCTTTAATGAATGGTTCTATTATGAATGGTTCAATAATGACTGGTTCTCTAATGACTTGTTCTTTAATGAATGGTTCTATTATGAATGATTCTTTAATGACTGTTTCTATTATGAATGGTTCTATAGTGACTGCTTCTCTAATGACATGTGCGCTAATGACTGGTTCTATAATGACTGGTTCTCTAACGAATGGTTTTATAATGACTGTTTCTATAATGAATGGTTTTATAATGACTGTTTCTATAATGAATGGTTCTATAATGACTGGTTCTATAATGAGTTGTTCTGCAATGACTGGTTCTCTAATGAATGGTTTTATAATGACTGTTTCTATAATGAATGGTTCTCTAATGACTGTTTCTATTATGAATGGTTCTATAGCGACTGGTTCTATAATGACTGTTTCTCTAATGAGTGGATGTGTAAAAACTGGTTCTCTAATGACTTGTTCTCTAATGACTGGTTCTATTATGAGTTTTTCTTTAATGAGTGGTTCTATAATGACTGGTTCTATAATGACTAGTTCTATAATGACTGTTTCTCTACTGACTAGTTCTATATTGACTGGTTCTATAATGACTGGTTCTATAATGACTGGTTCTCTAATTAATGGTTCGCGAATTATGGTTTCTATATTGACTATTTCTATAGTGACTGGCTCTTTAATGACGTGTTCTATAATGACTGGTTCTATAATGACTGGTTCTCTAATGACTGGTTCTCTAATGACTGTTTCTCTACTGACTGGTTCTATAGTGACGTGTTCTATAATGACTGGTTCTATAATGACTAGTTCTATAATGATGTGTTCTATAATGACTGGTTCTATAATGACAGTTTCTACGTTGACTGGTTCTATAATGACTGGTTCTATATTGACTGGTTATCTAAGGAAATGTTCTCTAATGATTGGTTCTCTAATGAAATTTTCTCTAATGAAATGTTCTATAATAACCTGTTTTTTAATGAGAGTTTATCTAATGACTTGTTGTCAAATTATTTTTTTTGTACTGTTTGCCTGCCACAGTAAGGGGATCTGTAAGTGTGGTCACCAGAGGATCCACCATGTTGATGACTCTATCAAACCCGAGAACTACCTGGGAGAGACATGGGACAGACACAGACACGTACACGAGGTCCCTACTGACGCTTATGGAGACATCTGGTTCGGTGGCCTTGGACAGAAGATTGGCAAGGTATAAATATCTGAATTTCTGTCAATCCTTGTTAAGATTTATTCATTGTGTTATTTTGTGTGTTAATACATGGATGTGTCTGTCTGTCTGTCTGTCTGTCTGTCTGTCTGTCTGTCTGTCTCTCTGTCGGTCTGTCTGTTGTCTGTCTGCTGTCTGTGCCCTTCTGTGTGTGTCTGTGTGTCTGTCTGTCTTCTGTGCTGTTCTGTCTGTTCTCCAGTACGTGCGTGTCTCCTCAGACACTTCTCCAGACCTGCTGTACCAGCTGCTGACAGAACAGTGGAAGCTCCCTCCTCCCAATCTGCTCATCTCTGTCACCGGAGGGGCCAAGAACTTCTACATGAAACCTCACCTCACAGCACTGTTCCGCAGGGGCCTCATTAAAGTGGCACAGACTACAGGTACAGTACTGACCTGACTACAGGTAACAACAGACTCGCCTGACTGCCTGACTCTAAACTACAGGTACAAGATAGGTCCTGCAATATTTGATCGGAATTGTATTTAGTTTAGGCCACAGTAAGCCTCAAAGAAAATCAAAAACTTCACACTGCTCTTGCAAGTATCACTTACATGTTGACCTGTTGGCCTTATAGGTGCAGTAAGCCTGAACGTATTATCTTCCCGGTAGCAGACTTTTGGTTCTGTCTTCTGTTGGTTTTGGGTGGCGAGTGCTGTTGTGTGTAGAATGTCCCTGGTTCGAGCCCTGCTCTGGGCACACCTAGACAGAAGCTGTACTGTTGCAGAAGCTGCTTTAGTTTTTTGTCAGTACCTGTTGTCATGGCCTGTGGCCTGTTGTTGTGGTCTGTTGTTATGGCCTCTTTTAAAATCGCTGTCCCCATCTGACGTAGCATCTTTAATAAAGAGTCCTACCAGAGCCATGTCATCCACGTACTTAAAAAGGCTCACATTGTTTCCTCGGATATTAATCTCATTAGTGTAGATAGAGAACAACAGTGAAAGGACACAACCCCAGGGGGCCCCCTGTTTTCAGGGTCAGAGAGAGGACACGTCCCTGTGTTCAGGTCGGTTCATCAGAGAGAGGACACGTCCCTGGGGGGCCCCTGTGTTCAGGTCAGTTCATCAGAGAGAGGACACGTCCCCGGGGGGCCCCTGTGTTCAGGTCAGTTCATCAGAGAGAGGACACACCCCTGGGGGGCCCCTGTGTTCAGGGCAGTTCATCAGAGAGAGGACCTGTCCCTGGGGGGCCCCTGTGTTCAGGTCAGTTCATCAGAGACAGGACACACCCCTGGGGGGCCCCTGTGTTCAGGTCAGTTCATCAGAGAGAGGACACACCCTCTGTGGGCTGTCAGTTATAAAGTCCTTGATCCAACCTGCCAGGCCTCCGTTGACATTCAGGTCTAGTAGTCGTTTCAGCAGTGTGTGGATTTGCATTGTATTGAAAGCTGAATAAAATGTGATGATATGATTTAGCACGTTGAAGGTGACTAGCCACCATGTTCACCAAGGTCAGGGTAGCATCCCCAGTCCCCCTCTGTGATGATATGATTTAGCATGTTGAAGGTGACTAGCCAGCATGTTCAACAAGGTCAGGGTAGCATCCCCAGTCCCCCTCTGTGATGATATGATTTAACATGTTGAAGGTGACTAGCCACCATGTTCACCAAAGTCAGGGTAGCATCCCGAGTCCCCCTCTGTGCCTTATAGGCCAACTGTAATGGGTCCAGATGATCTGCTATGGACAGGGTGAGGTGCTTACTAACAGATCACATATGTCACAGGCCGCCTCATAGCCTGTGGCAAAAATGAGGGGACACGAACAACAGGTATAGGCCAATCAAATAGGTTATTTGTTATAAACCAAAAACTATTGACTTTAAACAAAGAAAAAGGTGTGAAAGGTGTGAAAGTATCATAATGTAGGGTGTATGTAAAGTGCAGGGATGCGTGAATCTGTGTGTGTGAATGACTGAGTGAAAACTACGTAAAACTACAAAGGAACAGACAAAACAGGATCATACCTGGAGGAGCAGAGAGAGAGAGACAAGAGTGTTGAGTGGAGCAGTTTAAATACCCTGAGCCCAGGTGGCTCCAATCACTAACGACCCTCCTCTGGGAACCGCCCCTGCACTGCAGAGGGGCCGTGACACCCCCCTCCTTAAAATGAGGGTCCCACCCTCAACCCAAATTCCAGCCCAACATATTCAAAACAATCCAAAGTTCCCCAAAAAGAAGAAGAAAAAAAGGATACCAGTCCCGGCTCCTAGCAGTAGCCCCGTGTCCCCCAGCTGACTGTCCGCCCCTCAAACTCGGCAGCCCTGTTACCTGGGGAGCAATTTAAGAGGAAAGAGGCGCAGACAGCCCATAGGGGTCAGCAGAGAGAAGATACAAACTAGGTTAAAGGAGCACGGGAAAGAGCATCAGCAATGATATTATCCTTACCACTAATGTGCCTAATATCAAGGTTGAATGGTGACAAGAACAAAGCCCAACGCATCAGGCGCTGGTTGGGATTTTGCAAGGACCTCAGAAAAATAAGTAGGTTGTGGTCAGTGAACACAGTTAAAGGGGTCAAACCAGAACCAACAGACCTCGAAGTGCTGTAAAGCCCAAATAAGACCTAAAGCCTCCTTTTCAATTACAGAATAGTTTTTCTGATAATTATTACATTTCCAGGAGAAGAAACTGACTGGACACTCAACATAGTTATCATTCTCCTGGAGAAGCACAGCCCCAGCACCGATTTGACTGGCGTCTACCTGCAATTTGAAAGGTTTCCCAAAATTTGGTGCTGCCAACAAAGGTGCCAAACACAAGAGCCATAAAACCTCTTATGGATAGGGAGACGCTAGCGTCTCAACTGGCCAATAGCTGGGGGAAATGCAGAGCGCCAGATTCAAATAAAATGCTATAAAATTCAAACTTTCATTAAATCACACATGTAAGATACTCAATTAAAGCTACACTCGTTGTGAATCCAGCCAACATGTCAGAATTTAAAAATGCTTTTCGGCGAAAGCATAAGAAGCTATTATCTGATAGCATGCACCATCTGCACTAGCAGTAAACAAATGAACTAGCATAGCAGGCGCTAAACAAAATGCTGAAATAAAATATAAAACATGCATTACCTTTGACGAGCTTGTTTTGTTGGCACTCCAATATGTCCCATAAACATCAGAATTGGTCCTTTTGTTCGATTAATTCCGTCCATATATATAGAAAATGTCCATTTATAAAGCGCGTTTGATCCAGAAAAAAACAGCTTACAAAAACGCAACGTCACTACAAAATATTTCAAAAGTTGCCTATAAACTTTGCCAAAATATTTCAAACTACTTTTGTAATCGATCAAATTGTAGACGGGGCAATCTGTATTCAATACAGGAAAGAAAAGAAACCAGCACTGCTTTTCACGTAGCAAATCACAAAAGTGTCCCCAGTTCCGAGTTGGCCTACTTCTACTACTTCATAGCACAAAGGAATAACCTCAACCATATTCCAAAGACTGGCGACATCCAGTGGAAGCGGTAGGAACTGAAAATAGGTTCCTATTAAATATTCAATGGCAAAGACAATATAGGGAACAGAGAGGGGCAACAAAATAAAATAAATTCTGAACAGTTAGTCCTCGGGGTTTTGCCTGCTACATAAGTTCTGTAATACTCACAGACATGATTCAAACAGTTTTATCAACTTCAGAGTGTTTTCTATCCAAATCTATGAATCTATGAATAATATGCATATCTTATATTCTTGGCATGAGTAGCAGGAAGTTGAAATTGGGCATGCTATTTATCCAAAAGTGAAAATTCTGTCCCCTAGCTTTAAGAGGTTTTAACTGCATCAAATGCCTCTTGACACTGGGTGGACCAGATACATTCAGCCTTGGCCTTCAACAGATTGGTCAGGGGGGGGCATGGCCTGTGGTCTGTTGACATGGCATTGTGGTCTGTTGTTGTGGCCTATGTTATGTTGACATGGCCTGTGCTTTGTTGTCGTGGCCTGTGGTCTGTTGTCATGGTCTGTGGTCTGTTGTCATGGTCGGTTGTCTGTTGTCATGGTCTGTGGTCTGTTGTCATGGCATGTTGTGTGTTGTCATCGTCTGTGGTATGTTGTCGTGGTCTGTTGTCTGTTGTCATGGTCTGTGGTCTGTTGTCATGATCTGTGGCCTGTTGTCATAGCCTGTGATCTGTTGTCATGCCTGTTGCCTGTTGTCATGGCCTGTTGTGATGGCCTGTTGTCATGGCCTGTGGTCTGTGGTCTGTGCTGGAGCATAGTTAATCTGTAACTTGTTAACCTGTGTTCGTTATAGGTGCCTGGATCATTACAGGTGGCACCCATGCAGGTGTGATGAAGCATGTAGGCCAGGCGGTGAGGGAATATGTCCTCAGTAGTGGCTCTATGGAGGGGCAAATCGTGGCCATTGGAGTGGCGACCTGGGGAGCCATACACAACAGGAGACCCCTGGTACACCTTGAGGTAAGGACTGGAGAAAGAGTTATTTTGTATAAGACAAGGATGTGGCCCTGAGATAATTATGAACTGGAGAGAAAGTGAGAGAGAGCTCTTTTTATGATGGTCGCCTTCTCCCTGTCATGGATGCCATGCCATGATTGCCCTTAGTTTGAAGATGTAATCCAGAGACAGGTGTTTCCTCCATGTCTTTAGCTATCATACTCTAATTCAACTGATTTAAAAACTTGATCCTCCAGAAAGTGGAGAGCAACACTTATGCAGCTCCACTACACATTTAAAGAAAGCCGGGATCGACAAGATTACCAACACAGACTGACGAGCTCAGATAGACAGAAGCCTTCTGTATGGTAGACCAATCCAAACTCTTCTCTCGGCATGTCCTGCACACTCATAATCTCAGCCAATCATGTCTAGTGGGAAATACCACAGTGTGCAATCACAGCAGCAATATTTGTGACCTGTTGCCACAAGAAAAGGGCAACCAGTGAAGAACAAACACCAGTGCAAATCCACCCATATTTATGTTTATTTATTTTTCATTTTGTTCTTTAACTATTTGTTCATAATGTCTTTCTTATTTTGTAACTTTTGTGAATGTAATGTTTACTGTTCATTTTTTATTGTTTATTTCACTTTTGTCTATTATCTACTTCACTTTCTTTGGTAATGTTAACATACGTTTCCCATGCCAATAAAGTTCTTAAATTGAATTGAAATTGAATTGAGTTATACAGCTGAGATATGAGTTGACGAGAGAGCGAGAGAGTTGTAGAGTAGCTCCCAAATCACTCTCTACCCTTCCTTTAGGTCCTAACCTTTCGATGGTTAGAGCCACGCAGACAATATGGTGGAATCTAATCACCTCTTATCCAGACACTTCAAAGGCCAAGAGGACAGACACACTGTCTGATACAAGTTGTCTCCATTCAACCCTCCTCCTATAACACCTCCCTACCATTAACCCTCCCTAACCCAAACCCCAAACCTCTACTGTACTCTCCAGGGGCTGTTCTACCCTTAACCCTCCCTAACCCAAACCTCTACTGTACTCTCCAGGGGCTGTTCTACCCTTAACCCTCCCTAACCCCAAACCCTCTACTGTACTCTCCAGGCGCTGTTCTACCCTTAACCCTCCCTAACCCAAACCCCAAACCTCTACTTTACTCTGCAGGGGCTGTTCTACCCTTAACCCTCCCTAACCCAAACCCCAAACCTCTATTGTACTCTCCAGGGGCTGTTCTACCCTTAACCCTCCCTAACCCAAACCTCTACTTTACTCTGCAGGGGCTGGTCTACCCTTAACCCTCCCTAACCCAAACCCCAAACCTCTACTTTACTCTGCAGGGGCTGTTCTACCCTTAACCCTCCCTAACCCAAACCTCTGCTGTACTCTCCAGGGGCTGTTCTACCCTTAACCCTCCCTAACCCCAACCCTCTACTGTACTCTCCAGTGGCTGTTCTACCCTTAACCCTAAATAACCCAAACCTCTGCTGTACTCTCCAGGGGCTGTTCCACCCTTAACCCTCCCTAACCCCAAACCTCTACTGTACTCTCCAGGGGCTCTTCTACCCTTAACCCTCCCTAACCCCAAACCTCTACTGTACTCTCCAGGGGCTGTTCTACCCTTAACCCTCCCTAACCCCAAACCTCTACTGTACTCTCCAGGGGCTGTTCTACCCTTAACCCTCACTAACCCCAAACCTCTATTGTACTCTCCAGGGGCTGTTCTACCCTTAACCCTACCTAACCCCAAACCCTCTACTGTACTCTCCAGGGGCTGTTCTACCCTTAACACTCCCTAACCCCAAACCTCTACTGTACTCTCCAGGGGCTGTTCTACCCTTAACCCTCACTAACCCCAAACCTCTATTGTACTCTCCAGGGGCTGTTCTACCCTTAACCCTACCTAACCCCAAACCCTCTACTGTACTCTCCAGGGGCTGTTCTACCCTTAACACTCCCTAACCCAAACCCCAAACCTCTACTGTACTCTCCAGGGGCTGTTCTACCCTTAACCCTCCCTAACCCAAACCTCTACTGTACTCTCCAGGGGCTGTTCTACCCTTAACCCTCACTAACCCAAACCCTCTACTGTACTCTCCAGGGGCTGTTCTACCCTTAACCCTCCCTAACCTTAAACCTCTACTGTACTCTCCAGGGGCTGTTCTACCCTTAACCCTCCCTAACCCCAAACCTCTACTCTACTCTCCAGGGGCTGTTCTACCCTTAACCTTCCCTAACCCTAACCCCAAACCTCTACTGTACTCTCCAGGGGCTGTTCTACCCTTAACCCTCCCTAACCCAAACCCCAAACCTCTACTGTACTCTCCAGGGGCTGTTCTACCCTTAACCCTCCCTAACCCAAACCCCAAACCTCTACTGTACTCTCCAGGGGCTGTTCTACCCTTAACCCTCCCTAACCCAAACCTCTGCTGTACTCTCCAGGGGCTGTTCTACCCTTAACCCTCCCTATCCCTAACCCCAAACCTCTACTGTACTCTCCAGGGGCTGTTCTACCCTTAACCCTCCCTAACCCCAAACCTCTACTATACTCTCCAGGGGCTGTTCTACCCTTAACCCTCCCTAACCCTAACCCCAAACCTCTACTGTACTCTCCAGGGGCTTTTCTACCCTTAACCCTCCCTAACCCCAAACCTCTACTATACTCTCCAGGGGCTGTTCTACCCTTAACCCTCCCTAACCCTAACCCCAAACCTCTACTGTACTCTCCAGGGGCTGTTCTACCCTTAACCTTCCCTAACCCTAACCCCAAACCTCTACTGTACTCTCCAGGGGCTGTTCTACCCTTAACCCTCCCTAACCCAAACCCCAAACCTCTACTGTACTCTCCAGGGGCTGTTCTACCCTTAACCCTCCCTAACCCAAACCCCAAACCTCTACTGTACTCTCCAGGGGCTGTTCTACCCTTAACCCTCACTAACCCAAACCCTCTACTGTACTCTCCAGGGGCTGTTCTACCCTTAACCCTCCCTAACCTTAAACCTCTACTGTACTCTCCACGGGCTGTTCTACCCTTAACCCTCCCTAACCCCAAACCTCTACTCTACTCTCCAGGGGCTGTTCTACCCTTAACCTTCCCTAACCCTAACCCCAAACCTCTACTGTACTCTCCAGGGGCTGTTCTACCCTTAACCCTCCCTAACCCAAACCCCAAACCTCTACTGTACTCTCCAGGGGCTGTTCTACCCTTAACCCTCCCTAACCCAAACCCCAAACCTCTACTGTACTCTCCAGGGGCTGTTCTACCCTTAACCCTCCCTAACCCAAACCTCTGCTGTACTCTCCAGGGGCTGTTCTACCCTTAACCCTCCCTATCCCTAACCCCAAACCTCTACTGTACTCTCCAGGGGCTGTTCTACCCTTAACCCTCCCTAACCCCAAACCTCTACTATACTCTCCAGGGGCTGTTCTACCCTTAACCCTCCCTAACCCTAACCCCAAACCTCTACTGTACTCTCCAGGGGCTTTTCTACCCTTAACCCTCCCTAACCCCAAACCTCTACTATACTCTCCAGGGGCTGTTCTACCCTTAACCCTCCCTAACCCTAACCCCAAACCTCTACTGTACTCTCCAGGGGCTGTTCTACCCTTAACCCTCCCTAACCCCAAACCTCTACTGTACTCTCCAGGGGCTGTTCTACCCTTAACCCTCCCTAACCCCAAACCTCTAATGTACTCTCCAGGGCCGGTTCCCAGCCCACTACTCTCTGGACATGCAGTCTCAGGGTCACCTCTCCTGTCTGGACAACAACCACTCCCACTTCCTGCTGGTGGATGATGGAACACACGGATGCTACGGAGTCGAGATAGAACTACGCTCCCGGCTAGAGAGACTAATCTCCCAGCAGCCTCTGGGAAACAGAGGTACGACTTGAGGGGCTCTGATTGTGATCGATATCTCTCTCTCTTTCTCTCTCTAATCTTTCTGTGCTTGTGTCCTTGTTAAAGAAACATGAGAATCACATCAACCGTTTGTCAGTATTCACAGTAATTCACAGTGCTGTCTGCTGTCAGTCCCCCGTCTGTGTCTGTGTTTGTGTGACTCTGTCTATCAAATCAAATCAAATCAAAATGTCCACATGCACCGAATACCATGAAATGCTTTACTTACAAGCCCTTAACCAACAATGCAGTTCAAGAAACAGAGTTAAGCAGAGTACCTCTGTCTGTCTGTCTGTCTGTCTGTCTGTCTGTCTGTCTGTCTGTCTGTCTGTCTGTCTGTCTGTCTGTCTGTCTCCTCCAGAGAGTGGAGTGAGGATCCCAGTAGTGTGTGTGGTGCTGAATGGGGGACCAGGCACTCTCAGTGTGAGTATCATGTGTGTGGTGCTGAATGGGGGATCAGGCACTCTCAGTGTGAGTATCATCAGTCCGTGGTGCGGAATGGGGGACCAGGCACTCTCAGTGTGAGTATCATCAGTCTGTGATACTGAATGGGGGACCAGGCACTCTCAGTGTGAGTATCATCAGTCTGTGGTGCGGAATGGGGGACCAGGCACTCTCAGTGTGAGTATCATCAGACTGTGATACTGAATGGGGGACCAGGCACTCTCTGTGTGGTGCTGAATGGGGGACCAGGCACTCTCAGTGTGAGTATCATGTGTGTGGTGCTGAATGGGGGACCAGGCACTCTCAGTGTGAGTATCATGTGTGTGGTGCTGAATGGGGGACCAGGCACTCTTAGTGTGAGTATCATGTGTGTGGTGCTGAATGGGGGACCAGGCACTCTCAGTGTGAGTATCATGTGTGTGGTGCTGAATGGGGGACCAGGCACTCTCAGTATGAGTATCATGTGTGTGGTGCTCAATGGGGGACCAGGCACTCTCAGTGTGAGTATCATGTGTGTGTTGCTGAATGGGGGACCAGGCCAGTAGTTGAATCATTCCTTTAGTGTCTTCAGCGTATTCTTCTGACTGGATGGTCTCGTGCACCGTGACCTTAGACCCCTGACCTCTCATCTCACGCATCACCCCACCTCAGACCATCTACGGTGCCATGCTGAACAGGACCCCCTGTGTCATCCTGGAAGGGTCAGGGAGACTTGCGGACGTCGTCGCCCATGTGGCTGGTCTCCCCGTTACCAAGGTTACCCTGTCTGTCATCCACCAGCTAATGAAACAGTTCTTCGGTCCGGAGTATGACTCCTTCACAGAGCTCAAGATCATAGAATGGACAAAGAAGGTAACACATAGCCTTGTTAAACCAGCCGGTCATTCTGGTTTCACATGGTTAGTAAATACATGGAGCTCCTTCTTAAAGGGAATACTTTATAATGAAGTTTCATTCCTTTATTCCAGATTCAGGACATCATCAGGATGCCTCAGCTACTGACAGTGTTCCGTATGAGTGAAGACAACCACGATGATGTTGATGTGGCCATTCTCCAGGCGCTGCTCAAAGGTAACAACCAGGCCTTGTGGCTTCTCAGAATAACAGGCTCTTCTGCTGAGTCACAGAGTAACAATACTAATGCTGAGTACCTCAGAATAACAGGCTCTTCTGCTGAGTCACAGAGAAACATTATTAATGCTGAGTCCCACAGAATAACAAGCTCTTCTACTGAGTCACAGAGAAACATTACTAATGCTGAGTACCTCAGAATAACAAGCTCTTCTGCTGAGTCACAGAGAAACATTACTAATGCTGAGTACTTCAGAATAACAGGCTCTTCTGCTGAGTCACAGAGAAACATTACTAATGCTGAGTACCTCAGAATAACAGGCTCTTCTGCTGAGTCACAGAGTAACATTACTAATGCTGAGTACCTCAGAATAACAGGTTATTCTGCTGAGTCACAGAGTAACATTACTAATGCTGAGTACATGAGCAGCACTTTGTCCGCTTGGTTTCCAGACAGTGTGTTAATGTTGAAAGCTTAGACTCTTCTTGACACTTCCTGAAGTAGATGATTGAGTTTAGGATGTCTCTCAGACTGAGACGTTCTGTAAATAGTCTCATTCGTCGCCATCTAGAAGAATCTGAGTGCCTCATCTGGACATTCTGATGCATCACGGGGTCACATATTACCAGACTAATGCTGTCTCATATTAAGCTCTAAGGATTTGCATTACGGCTAAATTATGCAGAGTAAGTCACTTTCTAAATTCCACATTGGAAGAATGGTTTCCATATCAGTTTAGAACTGCACACGCAACCTGATCAGCACCAGGTTGCCTTGGTTATAAGGTCTAGACTTCCGGGAAACACCACAGCCCTAGTTCTAATCCAGGTTTATCTCTCTCTCTTCTCCTCTTCCCCTCCCAGCCAACAGGAGCAGTGAGTCTGTTGGGATGGAGCGCTGGGAGAGACAACTGGAGCTAGCCGTAGCCTGGAACAGAGTGGACATCGCTAAGACTGACATCTTCACTGAGGATAGCCAGTGGAAGGTAGGTTCGACTAACTTTCAATCAGAGCCGTGTGTAAAAGAAGCAGTGAGGCTCTTCCAAGCCCTTTGGGGAGTTACTGCAATGATAGAAGGTCATAACTATAGAATTGGATACCATTTGATCTAAATTTAAAAAAAATTAGATACACAGTTGTTATGCGAGTGAAGTCATACTGTCACAGCTGTGATGGAAACAGGAAGTTTCGGTACAATTGTATAAATATGTTCATTTGACATGTTGGGATCTTTTTGTGTCAGTAAAATTAATAATGTGAGAAATGGAAATCCTTTATATACAAATGTTGATATAATAATAATATATATATTATTAAATATCATAATATAATAACCAGCATAGGGAAGTAAAGTCACGAGATGATATGTTGTGTGGTCCTCCCACTACGACTTGTTTGGGGAAACCATGCAGTTTATTAGGCTACAGATGAATAACTGATGAACTTCACAGGGTGGTGATAGTGCACAGTGATGGGCTTGATGAACTTCACAGGGTGGTGATAGTGCACAGTGATGGGCTTGATGAACTTCACAGGGTGGTAGTGCACGGTGTTCGGCTTAATGATCCAGTCCTTTCTAATCAATATCAAGGGTCTTATTCTGGTGACATGACGATTGACGCTTGCCGTTTGACAAATACCAATATTCTTATCAATAATAATGTTGTCATGTATACTAGCCTACCTGGACAGCCTACCTGCATGGTCTACCTGCACAGCCTACCTGCATGGTCTACCAGCACAGCCTAGCAGCACAGCCTACCTGCACAGACTACCTGCATAGTCAACCTGCACAGCCTACCAGCACAGCCTACCTGTATAGTCGACCTGCATAGTCTACCTGCACAGCCTACCTGCATAGTCTACCAGCAAAGGCTACCTGCACAGCCTACCTGCATAGTCTCCCTGCATACTCTACCAGCACAGCCTAGCAGCACAGCCTACCTGCATAGTCTACCTGCACAGCCTACCAGCACAGCCTACCTGCATAGTCTACCTGCATAGCCTACCAGCACAGTCTACCAGCACAGTCTACCTGCATACTCTACCAGCACAGCCTACCTGCATAGTCTACCAGCACAGTCTACCAGCACAGTCTACCTGCATAGTCTACCAGCACAGTCTACCAGCACAGCCTACCTGCATAGTCTACCAGCACAGTCTACCTGCATAGTCTACCTGCATAGTCTACCAGCACAGTCTACCAGCACAGTCTACCAGCACAGTCTACCTGCACAGTCTACCTGCACAGTCTACCTGCATAGTCTACCTGCATAGTCTACCAGCACAGTCTATCAGCACAGTCTACCTGCATAGTCTACCTGCACAGCCTACCTGCATAGTCTACCTGCATAGTCTACCAGCACAGTCTACCAGCATAGTCTACCTGCATAGTCTACCAGCACAGCCTACCTGCATAGTCTACCTAAATAGTCTACCTGCATAGTCTACCAGCACAGTCTACCTGCATAGTCTACCAGCATAGTCCACCTGCATAGTCTACCAGCATAGTCTATCAGCACAGTCTACCTGCATAGTCTACCTGCATAGTCTACCTGCACAGTCTACCTGCATACTCTACCAGCACAGTCTACCAGCACAGTCTACCTGCATACTCTACCAGCACAGCCTACCTGCATAGTCTACCAGCACAGTCTACCAGCACAGTCTACCTGCATAGTTTACCAGCACAGTCTACCAGCACAGCCTACCTGCATAGTCTACCAGCACAGTCTACCTGCATAGTCTACCTGCATAGTCTACCAGCACAGTCTATCAGCACAGTCTACCTGCATAGTCTACCAGCACAGCCTACCTGCATAGTCTACCTGCATAGTCTACCAGCACAGTTTACCTGCACAGTCTACCTGCATAGTCTACCTGCACAGCCTACCTGCACAGCCTACCTGCATTGTCTACCTGCACAGTCTACCTGAACAGCCTACCTGCATAGTCTACCTGCATAGTCTACCAGCACAGCCTACCTGCATAGTCTACCTGCATAGTCTACCTGCACAGTCTACCAGCACAGTCTATCAGCACAGTCTACCTGCATAGTCTACCAGCACAGCCTACCTGCATAGTCTACCTGCATAGTCTACCAGCACAGTCTACCTGCACAGTCTACCTGCATAGTCTACCTGCACAGCCTACCTGCACAGCCTACCTGCATAGTCTACCTGCACAGTCTACCTGCACAGCCTACCTGCATAGTCTACCTGCATAGTCTACCAGCACAGTCTACCAGCATAGTCTACCTGCATAGTCTACCAGCACAGCCTACCTGCATAGTCTACCTGCATAGTCTACCTGCATAGTCTACCAGCACAGTCTACCTGCATAGTCTACCAGCATAGTCCACCTGCATAGTTTACCAGCATAGTCTATCAGCACAGCCTACCTGCCCAGTGTACCTGCACAGCCTACCTGCATGGTCTACCTGCCCAGTGTACCTGCATAGTCTACCAGCACAGTCTACCTGCATAGTCTACCTGCATAGTCTACCTGCACAGTCTACCTGCATACTCTACCAGCACAGTCTACCAGCACAGTCTACCTGCATACTCTACCAGCACAGCCTACCTGCATAGTCTACCAGCACAGTCTACCAGCACAGTCTACCTGCATAGTTTACCAGCACAGTCTACCAGCACAGCCTACCTGCATAGTCTACCAGCACAGTCTACCTGCATAGTCTACCTGCATAGTCTACCAGCACAGTCTATCAGCACAGTCTACCTGCATAGAGCACAGTGATGGGCTTGATGAACTTCACAGGGTGGTGATAGTGCACAGTGAGGATCTTGATGAACTTCACAGGGTGGTGATAGTGCACAGTGATGGGCTTGATGAACTTCACAGGGTGGTAGTGCACGGTGTTCGGCTTAATGATCCAGTCCTTTCTAATCAATATCAAGGGTCTTATTCTGGTGACATGACGATTGACGCTTGCCGTTTGACAAATACCAATATTCTTATCAATAATAATGTTGTCATGTATACTAGCCTACCTGGACAGCCTACCTGCATGGTCTACCTGCACAGCCTACCTGCATGGTCTACCAGCACAGCCTAGCAGCACAGCCTACCTGCACAGTCTACCTGCATAGTCAACCTGCACAGCCTACCAGCACAGCCTACCTGTATAGTCGACCTGCATAGTCTACCTGCACAGCCTACCTGCATAGTCTACCAGCAAAGGCTACCTGCACAGCCTACCTGCATAGTCTCCCTGCATACTCTACCAGCACAGCCTAGCAGCACAGCCTACCTGCATAGTCTACCTGCACAGCCTACCAGCACAGCCTACCTGCATAGTCTACCTGCATAGCCTACCAGCACAGTCTACCAGCACAGTCTACCTGCATACTCTACCAGCACAGCCTACCTGCATAGTCTACCAGCACAGTCTACCAGCACAGTCTACCTGCATAGTCTACCAGCACAGTCTACCAGCACAGCCTACCTGCATAGTCTACCAGCACAGTCTACCTGCATAGTCTACCTGCATAGTCTACCAGCACAGTCTACCAGCACAGTCTACCTGCACAGTCTACCAGCACAGTCTACCTGCACAGTCTACCTGCATAGTCTACCTGCATAGTCTACCAGCACAGTCTACCTGCATACTCTACCAGCACAGTCTACCAGCACAGTCTACCTGCATACTCTACCAGCACAGCCTACCTGCATAGTCTACCAGCACAGTCTACCAGCACAGTCTACCTGCATAGTTTACCAGCACAGTCTACCAGCACAGCCTACCTGCATAGTCTACCAGCACAGTCTACCTGCATAGTCTACCTGCATAGTCTACCAGCACAGTCTATCAGCACAGTCTACCTGCATAGTCTACCAGCACAGCCTACCTGCATAGTCTACCTGCATAGTCTACCAGCACAGTTTACCTGCACAGTCTACCTGCATAGTCTACCTGCACAGCCTACCTGCACAGCCTACCTGCATTGTCTACCTGCACAGTCTACCTGAACAGCTTACCTGCATAGTCTACCTGCATAGTCTACCAGCACAGCCTACCTGCATAGTCTACCTGCATAGTCTACCTGCACAGTCTACCAGCACAGTCTATCAGCACAGTCTACCTGCATAGTCTACCAGCACAGCCTACCTGCATAGTCTACCTGCATAGTCTACCAGCACAGTCTACCTGCACAGTCTACCTGCATAGTCTACCTGCACAGCCTACCTGCACAGCCTACCTGCATAGTCTACCTGCACAGTCTACCTGCACAGCCTACCTGCATAGTCTACCTGCATAGTCTACCAGCACAGTCTACCAGCATAGTCTACCTGCATAGTCTACCAGCACAGCCTACCTGCATAGTCTACCTGCATAGTCTACCTGCATAGTCTACCAGCACAGTCTACCTGCATAGTCTACCAGCATAGTCCACCTGCATAGTCTACCAGCATAGTCTATCAGCACAGCCTACCTGCCCAGTGTACCTGCACAGCCTACCTGCATGGTCTACCTGCCCAGTGTACCTGCATAGTCTACCAGCACAGTCTACCTGCATAGTCTACCTGCATAGTCTACCAGCACAGTCTACCTGCATACTCTACCAGCACAGTCTACCAGCACAGTCTACCTGCATACTCTACCAGCACAGCCTACCTGCATAGTCTACCAGCACAGTCTACCAGCACAGTCTACCTGCATAGTTTACCAGCACAGTCTACCAGCACAGCCTACCTGCATAGTCTACCAGCACAGTCTACCTGCATAGTCTACCTGCATAGTCTACCAGCACAGTCTATCAGCACAGTCTACCTGCATAGTCTACCAGCACAGCCTACCTGCATAGTCTACCTGCATAGTCTACCAGCACAGTTTACCTGCACAGTCTACCTGCATAGTCTACCTGCACAGCCTACCTGCACAGCCTACCTGCATTGTCTACCTGCACAGTCTACCTGAACAGCCTACCTGCATAGTCTACCTGCATAGTCTACCAGCACAGCCTACCTGCATAGTCTACCTGCATAGTCTACCTGCACAGTCTACCAGCACAGTCTATCAGCACAGTCTACCTGCATAGTCTACCAGCACAGCCTACCTGCATAGTCTACCTGCATAGTCTACCAGCACAGTCTACCTGCACAGTCTACCTGCATAGTCTACCTGCACAGCCTACCTGCACAGCCTACCTGCATAGTCTACCTGCACAGTCTACCTGCACAGCCTACCTGCATAGTCTACCTGCATAGTCTACCAGCACAGTCTACCAGCATAGTCTACCTGCATAGTCTACCAGCACAGCCTACCTGCATAGTCTACCTGCATAGTCTACCTGCATAGTCTACCAGCACAGTCTACCTGCACAGTCTACCTGCATAGTCTACCTGCACAGCCTACCTGCACAGCCTACCTGCATAGTCTACCTGCACAGTCTACCTGCACAGCCTACCTGCATAGTCTACCTGCATAGTCTACCAGCACAGTCTACCAGCATAGTCTACCTGCATAGTCTACCAGCACAGCCTACCTGCATAGTCTACCTGCATAGTCTACCTGCATAGTCTACCAGCACAGTCTACCTGCATAGTCTACCAGCATAGTCCACCTGCATAGTCTACCAGCATAGTCTATCAGCACAGCCTACCTGCCCAGTGTACCTGCACAGCCTACCTGCATGGTCTACCTGCCCAGTGTACCTGCATAGTCTACCAGCACAGTCTACCTGCATAGTCTACCTGCATAGTCTACCTGCACAGTCTACCTGCATACTCTACCAGCACAGTCTACCAGCACAGTCTACCTGCATACTCTACCAGCACAGCCTACCTGCATAGTCTACCAGCACAGTCTACCAGCACAGTCTACCTGCATAGTTTACCAGCACAGTCTACCAGCACAGCCTACCTGCATAGTCTACCAGCACAGTCTACCTGCATAGTCTACCTGCATAGTCTACCAGCACAGTCTATCAGCACAGTCTACCTGCATAGTCTACCAGCACAGCCTACCTGCATAGTCTACCTGCATAGTCTACCAGCACAGTTTACCTGCACAGTCTACCTGCATAGTCTACCTGCACAGCCTACCTGCACAGCCTACCTGCATTGTCTACCTGCACAGTCTACCTGCACAGTCTACCAGCATAGTCCACCTGCATAGTCTACCAGCATAGTCTATCAGCACAGCCTACCTGCCCAGTGTACCTGCACAGCCTACCTGCATGGTCTACCTGCATAGTCTACCTGCACAGCCTACCAGCACAGCCTACCTGCATAGTCTACCTGCATAGACTACCAGCACAGTCTACCAGCACAGTCTACCTGCATACTCTACCAGCACAGCCTACCTGCATAGTCTACCAGCACAGTCTACCAGCACAGTCTACCTGCATAGTCTACCAGCACAGTCTACCAGCACAGCCTACCTGCATAGTCTACCAGCACAGTCTACCTGCATAGTCTACCTGCATAGTCTACCAGCACAGTCTACCAGCACAGTCTACCTGCACAGTCTACCAGCACAGTCTACCTGCACCGTCTACCTGCATAGTCTACCTGCATAGTCTACCAGCACAGTCTACCTGCATACTCTACCAGCACAGTCTACCAGCACAGTCTACCTGCATACTCTACCAGCACAGCCTACCTGCATAGTCTACCAGCACAGTCTACCAGCACAGTCTACCTGCATAGTTTACCAGCACAGTCTACCAGCACAGCCTACCTGCATAGTCTACCAGCACAGTCTACCTGCATAGTCTACCTGCATAGTCTACCAGCACAGTCTATCAGCACAGTCTACCTGCATAGTCTACCAGCACAGCCTACCTGCATAGTCTACCTGCATAGTCTACCAGCACAGTTTACCTGCACAGTCTACCTGCATAGTCTACCTGCACAGCCTACCTGCACAGCCTACCTGCATTGTCTACCTGCACAGTCTACCTGAACAGCCTACCTGCATAGTCTACCTGCATAGTCTACCAGCACAGCCTACCTGCATTTTCTACCTGCATAGTCTACCTGCACAGTCTACCAGCACAGTCTATCAGCACAGTCTACCTGCATAGTCTACCAGCACAGCCTACCTGCATAGTCTACCTGCATAGTCTACCAGCACAGTCTACCTGCACAGTCTACCTGCATAGTCTACCTGCACAGCCTACCTGCACAGCCTACCTGCATAGTCTACCTGCACAGTCTACCTGCACAGCCTACCTGCATAGTCTACCTGCATAGTCTACCAGCACAGTCTACCAGCATAGTCTACCTGCATAGTCTACCAGCACAGCCTACCTGCATAGTCTACCTGCATAGTCTACCTGCATAGTCTACCAGCACAGTCTACCTGCATAGTCTACCAGCATAGTCCACCTGCATAGTCTACCAGCATAGTCTATCAGCACAGCCTACCTGCCCAGTGTACCTGCACAGCCTACCTGCATGGTCTACCTGCCCAGTGTACCTGCATAGTCTACCAGCACAGTCTACCTGCATAGTCTACCTGCATAGTCTACCTGCACAGTCTACCTGCATACTCTACCAGCACAGTCTACCAGCACAGTCTACCTGCATACTCTACCAGCACAGCCTACCTGCATAGTCTACCAGCACAGTCTACCAGCACAGTCTACCTGCATAGTTTACCAGCACAGTCTACCAGCACAGCCTACCTGCATAGTCTACCAGCACAGTCTACCTGCATAGTCTACCTGCATAGTCTACCAGCACAGTCTATCAGCACAGTCTACCTGCATAGTCTACCAGCACAGCCTACCTGCATAGTCTACCTGCATAGTCTACCAGCACAGTTTACCTGCACAGTCTACCTGCATAGTCTACCTGCACAGCCTACCTGCACAGCCTACCTGCATTGTCTACCTGCACAGTCTACCTGCATAGTCTACCAGCATAGTCCACCTGCATAGTCTACCAGCATAGTCTATCAGCACAGCCTACCTGCCCGGTGTACCTGCACAGCCTACCTGCATGGTCTACCTGCCCAGTGTACCTGCATAGTCTACCAGCACAGTCTACCTGCATAGTCTACCTGCATAGTCTACCTGCACAGTCTACCTGCATACTCTACCAGCACAGTCTACCAGCACAGTCTACCTGCATACTCTACCAGCACAGCCTACCTGCATAGTCTACCAGCACAGTCTACCAGCACAGTCTACCTGCATAGTTTACCAGCACAGTCTACCAGCACAGCCTACCTGCATAGTCTACCAGCACAGTCTACCTGCATAGTCTACCTGCATAGTCTACCAGCACAGTCTATCAGCACAGTCTACCTGCATAGTCTACCTGCATAGTCTACCAGCACAGCCTACCTGCATAGTCTACCTGCATAGTCTACATGCACAGTCTACCAGCACAGTCTACCAGCACAGTCTACCAGCTGGATCTGCCAGCTGTTGGCTAGAGCGTAAGAACTAAAACCAGAGTAGGCACATTTGCTGTTTAATGCAACAGTTTTTGTGACAAAAAATTTAAAATGCGATGGAAACACCTTTAGATTTATAGCCGGTACATGAAAAACATTTTGTGTGCACTATGTCATCACGCACAGACTTTTATCAGCAACAACTCTGTTTGATGGAAACACAGCACATATTCTTTATGCAGATTTTACAATATTCATATGGAAATCAGTCGCCAATTGGAGGGAAAATCACATCAAATTTTATTTGTCACATGCACCGAATACAACAGGTGAAATGTTTACTTACAAGCCCTTAACCAGCAATATAGTTTTAAGAAAATACCTAAAAAAGTAAGAGATAAGATTAACAAATAATTAAAGAGCAGCAGTAAATAACAATAGTGGGGAGTCAATGTGGAGGCTATATACAGGGGGTACCGGTACAGAGTCAATGTGGAGGCTATATACAGGGGGTACCGGTACAGAGTCAATGTGGAGGCTATATACAGGGGGTACCGATCCAGAGTTAATGTGGAGGCTATATACAGGGGGTACCAGCACAGAGTCAATGGTAATAGACAAAATGTAATATTTTAAAAGGTAATTCCAAGATTACAGTATTATCATGTTGAAGAAATCACTCTTCTCCTGTCCAGTCCAGTGACCTGCATCAGGCCATGTTCTCAGCCCTGCTGGGCCACAAGCCGCAATTTGTCCGGCTGCTCCTGGAGAACGGAGTGTGTCTGAGAGAGTTCCTGGGGGACCAGACCACTCTGTGTGACCTCTACACCCAGCTGCCCACTTCCTGCTTCTTCCTACGCCGCCTAGCCAAGCGCATCCAGACCGAGAAGAGTCGACGTAGTCAGACCCTGAGTCCTCGGGGTGCTGCAGGGAGGACCATCTCTCTCAGTCACGTCTCGGATGAGATACGCCACCTACTGGGCAGTTTCACCCAGCCCCTCTACCCCCTGCCTGGCCTGCACTCCACCAGGTACCCAAAGGAGCCCAAGGAGGATGTCGCTGTCACAGTGAGTATCAAACTGTGTCAGACAGCATCGCCATGGTGACAGAAGCAGTGGATCTGGTGTGGGGTCATAATATCGTGGCCAGTTATTTAGATGTCTCGTGTAGCTGCCAGCTAGATATACCTTATAGAGACTATATGTCTATGGTTTCTGTAGCAGCTAGCTAGATATACCTTATAGAGACTATATGTGACCCGTTTCAGAAAACTAGGCGTATGTCGCAAGTAATGACTTCACAAGAGAGCCATTTGAATGTTTTTTAAATGTATATTTTATCAAAAAAATGCCTTCTGGAACATGTGAACTTTCATGTGCCTTAATATCAAAGTTGTATGCCATCTGTAAATACGAATAAAATTGTTAAATGACGAGCCTTGTTGGTTAAGCCACAGAAAAAGACAACAACGTTCTCACTAGCCATGATTGGCTGAGATTATGAGTGTGCTGGACATGCCGAGAGAAGTTCGGATTGATCTGCCATACAGAAGGCTTCTGTCTATTTGAGCTAGTCAGTCTGTATTGGTAATCCTGTCAAACGTGGCTTTAAAAAAAATGTATTGTGTAGTGGAGCTGTATAAGTGTTGCTCTCCACTTTCTGGAGGATCAAGTTTTTAAATCAGTGGAATTAGATTATGATAGCTAAAGACATGGAGGAAACACATGTCTCTGGAATTACATCTTCAAACTAAGGGCAACCATGGCATGGCATCCATGACAGGGAGATGCGTCCATCATGCACGATGATGTATAAAGGTAAGATAGTCTAGCGTTAGCTAGTTACATTTTCAGATATTACACGTTTATAATTTTGACAAAGTGGTTTCATTTCAAGCTAAAGTGTGCCGTTAGCTAGCTAGCTGATGTTAGCTGGCTGGCTCCCTAGCTAACGTTGTGTATGATGTTATTTTTCGTATCCCAGAACCGGTTGCTTTGCTAGTTAGAGCCTAATGTTAGCTAGCTAACATTGAACCTGGTTGGTTAGTTCTATGCAGATTCATGTAAGATAGTAACGACATGATTTGGCACTATGTTCATTGTTGTTTAACTAGCTAACGTAAACTGGCTGGCTCATTAGCTAACGTTACGTGACGTGTGTGATCTTACACGTTATTTACCTAGTTAGGCTCATTGTTTACCTAGCTAGCTAGCAACATGTTTTAAGCTAAAGTGTATTGTTAGCTAGCTAGCTAACATTAGCTGGATGGCTCCCTAGCTAACGTTGTGTATGATGTTATTATTCGTATCCTGGAGCCGTTCGCTTTGCTAGTTAGAGCCTAATGTTAGCTAGCTAACATTGAACCTGGTTGGTTAGCTCCCAGCAGATTCATGCAGTGTAGTCAATACGTGATTTGGCACTATGTTCATTATTGTTTAACTAGATAACGTTAGCTGGCTGGCTCGTTAGCTAATGTTACGTGACGTGTGTGATCTCACACGTTGTTTGCCTAGCTAGGTTCATTGTTTACCTAGCTAGGTAGCTACACGTCTTAAGCTAAAGTGTACAACAACCATTGAATATGGCCGGTGTCAGTAAACGTCGGCAAAAAAGAGTAATGAAATTGTTGCCAGCAGAGCTGGTTAGGCTGTTTTCCTGTTATCCAGAGGTAAACAAATCATCGGCCAGAGCGTCGAGTGTGCCCTTCGAGAGCGAAACAAGATGGGTTGGGCTAAAGCTTAAGGGGGTTTGAACAATGCTGAATGGGTGTAGACAAAGAAGAGCTCGGTAGCTCACTAGGTATCAAAACATTCAAAGGCCATTTTCTCAAAAGTGTGTTTACAAGTTGATCAACATTCAAAGCAGAATTACTTTCCCATTGTTCATCAAACGCAGTGTATGGTATACCATTTTGTAGCTGAGTCTCTACTTTTATCCAATGTAAAAAAACACAATTTCAAAGACCGAATCCAGCTGGTGAGTCACATGTCTCTGATTTCTGTAGCTGCCGGCTAGATATACTTTATAGAGACTATATGTGTCTGGTTTCTATAGCTGTCCACCTAATCAAATCAAAATCAAATGAAATTGTATTGGTCCATACACATATTTAACAGATTTGATTGGTCCAAACACATATTTAACAGATGTGATTGGTCCATACACATATTTAACAGATGTTATCTGTCCATACACATATTTAACAGATGTGATTGGTCCACAAATATTTAACCGATGTGATTGGTCCATACACATATTTAACAGATGTTATCTGTCCATACACATATTTAACAGATGTTATTGGTCCATACACATATTTAACAGATGTTATTGGTCCATATTTAACAGATGTTATTGGTCCATACTCATATTTAACAGATGTTATTGGTCCATATTTAACAGATGTGATTGGTCCATACACATATTTAACAGATGTTATTGGTCCATACACATATTTAACAGATGTTATTGGTCCATACACATATTTCACAGATTTGATTGGTCCATACACATATTTAACAGATATGATTGGTCCATACACATATTTAACAGATGTGATTGCGGGTGTAGCGTAAAGCTTGTGTTCCTAGCTCCAACAGTTCAGTAAAATAATCTGAAAAGTAAAAGAATGGAATTAAAAAATAGAGACCCTGTCAGAGACAGGAGTGATATATTTTTATGTACATACACACACTACTGTTCAAACGTTTGGGGTCACTTACAAATGTCCTTGTTTTTGAAAGAAAAACTTTTTTTTTTGTCCATTAAAATAACATCAAATTGATCAGAAATACAGTGTAGACATTGTTAATGTTGTAAATGACTATTGTAGCTGGAAACGGCAGATTTTTTATGGAATATCTACATAGGTGTACAGAGGCCCATTATCAGCAACAATCACTCCACGTTGTGTTAGTTAATCCAAGGTGAACATTTTAAAAGGCTAATTGATGAACTCTGCCTAGAAGGCCTGCATCCCGGAGTCGCCTCTTCACTGTTGACATTGAGACTGGTGTTTTGCATGAGTAGCAATGGTTGAGAGTTTTTGAGGCACCAGTAGCGCAGGTGATGTTTTGATAAAATTTCTGTAGCATTTACTCAGATCTGCTTTGTTAAAGTCCCCCGCTACAATAAGTACGTCCTCGGGATATACGGTTTCCAGTTTGCACAAAGCCCAGTGTAGTTCCTTGAGAGATGTCGTGGTATCGGCTTGAGGAGAAATATACACGGCTGTGACGTTGACCGAAGATAATTATTTCGGAAGGTGTTGCGGTCAGCATTTGATGGTGAGGTATTCCAGGTCAGGTGAACTAAAGGACTTGAGTTCCTGTACATTACCACAACCACACCATGAGCAGTTAATCATAAAACATACATCTCCACTTATCTTTTTCCCAGAGACTTCTTTCTTCCTGTCCGCGCGATGTACATAGAATCTAGCTGGATATATGGATGGGGACAGTATATCTGGAGAGAGCCATGATTCCGTGAAACAGAATATGTTACTAACCTAACATATCTATCTAACTTACCTAACTAACCTACTAATTAACTAACTAACTAACTAACTAACTAACCTAACTAACCTACTAACTAACTAACTAACTAACCTAACTAACTAACTAACCCAACTAACTAACCTAACTAACCTACTAACTAACTAACTAACTAACTAACTAACCCAACTAACTAACCTAACTAACTAACTAACTAACCTAACTAACTAACTAACCCAACTAACCTAACTAACCTATCTAACTAACCCAACTAACTAACTAACTAACCTAACTAACTAACCTAACTAACTAACCTAACTAACTAACCCACCTATCTGTTCTGTGCTGTCTACTGACCCAACTATCTGTGCTGTGCTGTCTACTGACCCACCTATCTGTTCTATGCTGTCTACTGACCCACCTATCTGTGCTGTGCTGTCTACTGACCCACCTATCTGTTCTGTGCTGTCTACTGACCCACCTATCTGTTCTGTGCTGTCTACTGACCCACCTATCTGTTCTGTGCTGTCTACTGACCCACCTATCTGTGCTGTGCTGTCTACTGACCCATCTATCTGTTCTGTGCTGTCTACTGACCCACCTATCTGTTCTGTGCTGTCTACTGACCCACCTATCTGTTCTGTGCTGTCTACTGACCCACCTATCTGTTCTGTGCTAGTTGTCTACTGACCCACCTATCTGTTCTGTGCTAGCTGTCTACTGACCCACCTATCTGTTCTGTGCTAGCTGTCTACTGACTCACCTATCTGTTCTGTGCTGTCTACTGACCATCCTATCTGTGCTGTGCTGTCTACTGACCCACCTATCTGTTCTGTGCTAGCTGTCTACTGACCCACCTATCTGTTCTGTGCTGTCTACTGACCCACCTATCTGTTCTGTGCTAGCTGTCTACTGACCCACCTATCTGTTCTGTGCTGTCTACTGACCCACCTATCTGTTCTGTGCTGTCTACTGACCCACCTTTCTGTTCTGTGCTGTCTACTGACCCACCTATCTGTTCTGTGCTAGCTGTCTACTGACCCACCTATCTGTTCTGTGCTGTCTACTGACTCACCTATCTGTTCTGTGCTGTCTACTGACCAACCTATCTGTTCTGTGCTGTCTACTGACCCACCTATCTGTTCTGTGCTAGCTGCCACCTAAAGAGCAGCTGGAGCTCCAGGCCTCACCAGACCCAGACAGAGGACCAGGGAGAGATTCAGAAAGGGGAGAGGAGACTTTCAGAGACCCAGGCGGAGACCTTTTCCTCTGGGCCATCCTGCAGAACCAGAAAGAGCTGGCTGAGATCGCCTGGGAGCAGGTAGAGTAGGTTAGGAACCAGTGCAGGGCAGTCTAAATATGGAACTGACTGTCTGGTGTAGGTATCCAGTTAACCAGTTATCTAGTTATCTAGTTATCCAGTTATCCAGTTATCTTGTTATCTAGTTATCCAGTTATCTAGTTATCCAGTTATCCAGTTATCCAGTTATCCAGTTATCCAGTTATCTAGTTATCCAGTTATCCAGTTATCTAGTTATCCAGTTATCCAGTTATCCAGTTATCCAGATATCTAGTTATCCAGTTATCCAGTTATCTAGTTATCCAGTTATCCAGTTATCTAGTTATCCAGTTATCCAGTTATCCAGTTATCCAGATATCTAGTTATCCAGTTATCCAGTTATCTAGTTATCCAGTTATCTAATTATCTAGTTATCCAGTTATCTAGTTATCCAGTTATCCAGTTATCTAGTTATCCAGTTGTCCCAAAGTATTCATTCTGCAGTTAAAGCAAAATGCTTGAAACAGACTAAATAAGAATATATGATTAGAGAAATAAATATTATTACTCTTAACATGTTTGTTCATTGTGTGCAGTCCCGGGACTGTACGTCAGCAGCTCTAGCCGCTAGTAAGATCCTGAAGAAGCTGGCTGAGGAAGGAGCGGAAGAGGAGGATGAGGCGGAGGAGATGAGAGAACTGGCCAAACACTATGAGAGACACGCCATCGGTACAGTAGCCGACACAATAGTATATACTGTCCTTATTAACCATCGCTACAGTAGCCGACACAATAGTATATACTGTCCTTATTAACCATCGCTACAGTAGCCGACACACTAAGACATACTGTCCATATTAACATTTGCCCCAGTCTGAGGTCCTGAGCGCTCTGGAGCAGGTTTTCATCATGGATATCTCTGTACTTTGCTACGTTCATCTTTCCCTTGATCCTGCTAGTCTACCAGTCCCTGATGCTGAAAAAATAACCACAGCATGATGCTGCCACCATCATACATCTGTGGGATGCTGCCTGGTTTCCTCCGGATGTGGCATTCAAGCCAAAGAATTCAATCTTGGTTTCATCAGATCAGAGAATCTTGTTTCTCATGGTCTGTCATGTGCCTTCTACTGAGGAGTGGCTTCCGTTTGGCCCCTCTACCATGAATGCCTGATTGTCGGAGTGCTGCAGAGATGGTTTTTCTTCTGGAATGTTCTCCCATCTCCACAGAGGAACTCTGGAGCTCTGTCAGAGTGACCAACAGGTTCTTGGTCACCCCCCTGACCAAGGAAATTCTTCCCTGATTGCTCAGTTTGGCTGAGTGACCAGCTCTAGGAAGAGCCTTGGTGCTTTCAAACTTCTTCCATTTAAGAATGATGGAGGCAACTGTGTTCTTGGGGACCTTCAATGCTGCATAGTTTTTTTGGTACCCTTCCCCAGATCTGTGCCTCGACACAATCCTGCCTCTAAACTCTACGGACAATTTCTTCGATCTCATGGCTTGGTTTTTGCTCTGACATGCACTGTCAACTGTGGGACCTTACATAGACAGGTGTGTGCCTTTCTAAATCATGTCCAATCAATTGAATTACCACAGGTGGACTCCAATCAAGTCGTAGAAACATCTCACAGATGATCAATGGAAAGAGGATGCACCTGAGCTCAATTTAGAGTCTCATAGCAAAGGGTCTAAATACTTATGTAAATAATATTTAATGTTTTAAAAATATGCTAAATTTTGAAAAACCTGTTTTCGCTTTGTCATTATGGAGTATTGTGAATACATTTTTAGGATTATTTTTGATTGAATCAATTTTAGAATAAGGCTGTAATGTAACAAAATGTGGAAAAAGTCAAGGGGTCTGAATAGTTTCTGAATTAACTGCATGAGCCCTTAACCAACAATGCAGTTTTTTTAAAATAAAAAACATTTGCAAAATAAACTAAAGGAAAAATAGTAACACAATAAGATAACAATAACAAGTAGTCAGTGCAAAGAATAAATCCGAATAAAATAAGGGGGCCAATGCAAGTAGCCATTCCATAACTGTTCAGCAGTCTTATGGCTTGGGGGTAGAAGCTGTTATTAATTAAGGAGCCTTTTGGTCTTGGCGTTCCGGTATTGCTTTCCGTGCGATAGCATAATGAACAGTCTATGACTTGGGTGGCTGGAATCTTTGACAATTTTGACACCGCCTGGTATAGAGGTCCTGGATGGCAGGAAGCCCCAGTGATGTACACACTACCCTCCTGTAGCTACTTACGGTCCAATAAGCAGTCTCCAATAACACCTGTACACACATAGTTACGCAGTGCAGGTTTAATCTGTATATTTTGAACCTAGCATTTACTTTGTGCTTTGCGCCTATGGGTACACTCGCAATGGCCGCCGGTCCACCCATTATGCCATCATTAACGTGAATGGGGACGCCCATTCTATTGATTCTATTTCTATCACTGAGACATACTGTCTGTATGAACCAATGGTATAGTGCAACACAGACACACAATACAGCACTGAGACATACTGTCTGTATTAACCGATGGTATAGTGCAGCACAGACACACAATACGGCACTGAGACATACTGTCTGTATGAACCGATGGTATAGTGCAGCACAGACACACAATACGGCACTGAGACATACTGTCTGTATGAACCGATGGTATAGTGCAGCACAGTGTAGTGGAAATTCATGTACACTGAGAGAGATTTGGACAATTATTCAAACAATCAATCTTTATTTAACATTGATTCATTATTGCAATAATTGTCACGCCCTGATCTGTTTCACCTGTCCTTGTGCTTGTCTCCACCCGCTCCAGGTGTCGCCCATCTTCCCCACTTATCCTCTGGGTATTTATGTGTTTTCTGTCTGTCTGTGCCAATTCGTCTTGCTTGTTCAAGTCAACCAGCGTTTTCTCAGCTCCTGTTTTTCCCCAGTCTCTCTTTTTCTTGTCCTCCTGGTTTTGACCCTTGCCTGTCCTGACTCTGAGCCCGCCTGCCTGACCACTCTGCTCCTGACCCTGCCTGCCGTCCTGTACCTTTGCAGCACTCTGGATTATCGACCCCTGCCTGTCTTGACCTGTCGTTTGCATGCCCCTGTTGTTGCAATAAACATTGTTACTTCAACACAGTCTGCACTTGGGTCTCACCTGAAACCTGATAGTACGAACTGGCCATGACTGACACAGCAGACTTGGACCAGCTCCGCATTGCCATCTCTTCCTAAGGAGCCATCAATAATAGACACGAGGAGTTGCTTCGCTGTTAATGGAAGGGTTCAGGCCGAACGTCATGACCTTACATCGGACGCATTGCGGGACCAATTCCATGGGTTGCCTACCAACACCGTCATCCCGGTTTCCCGGGACCCTCTTACTTCCCCCGGAGCACTACGATGGAGATTCCAAAACCTGCTGGGCCTTTCTCTCCCAGTGCCCACTTGGTTTCGAGCTGCAGCCTTCTTCATTCCCCTTGGACTGCTCGAAGATAGTGTACATTATTACGCTGATGTCCGGGAGGGCACTCGCCTGGTGGTGTGGGAGCAACAATCCGCCGTCTGCCTCTGTCTGGAGGTATTCGTGGCGGAGGTGAGTTAAGTTTGAGACTCCAGTGTCCGGGAGAGAGGCTACCCGGAAGTTACTTCGGCAGGACTCCCTCAGGCAGACTATGCGGTGGAGTTCCGCACGCTAGCAGAGTAGGAACCTGGAACCTGTTCGACCCAGAAGCATTGTTTTGATTATCGGATGAGGTAAAGGATGAGCTGGCAGCCCGAGAACTACCGACAGATCTCAACTCACTCATCGCTTTAACCATCCAGATCGATGGTCGGCTACGGGAACGTAGGAGAAGAGATCAGATTGCGGTTCCAATCCCTCAATCAGGGATCCCACCTTGCATCTGATGAAGTCCTTGTCGTCTACGTCCTCAAGATGATCCGACCTTACCCGAGTCCCTCCAAGAGCCTCCGGAGACTGCCAATTTCCCTCTTCTCGAGCCGATGCAGCTCGACAGGGCTAGGCTGTCTTCAGCCGAACACATAAGCAGACTTGAGACCCAGAGTTGTCTGTATTGCGTTACTGTTGGTCATTATGTGTCTACATGTCCCTTCAAGAGACCCAGCTCATTCGTTGGAGTGAGTACTCTGGTGGGTCTTAAAAAAAATGTTCATCCCCCTTGCTCGCTGCCCTCTCCGTGTCAACCTGCGGTGGGACGACCAGTCCAAGTCTCTCCAGATACTCATCGACTCAGGGGCCGACACGAGTCTCATGGACGTTACCCTGGTGTCCGAGCTGGGAATCCACACTCAACCCCTCTCCATTCCCATGGGTCTTTAGAGCACTGGACGGGTGCTCTATAGGCTTAGTCACCCACCAGACCACCCCCGTCGGGGAACCACAGCGAGACGATCCAATTCAAAATCAAATTCAAATGTCTTTAGTTATATAGCCCTTCTTACATCAGCTGATATATCAAAGTGCTGTACAGAAACCCAGCCTAAAACCCAAAACAGCAAGCAATGCAGGTGTAGAAGCATGGTGGCTAGGAAAAACTCCCTAGAAAGGCCAAAACCTAGGATGAAACCTAGAGAGGAACCAGGCAATGAGGGGTGGCCAGTCCTCTTCTGGCTGTGCCGGGTGGAGATTATAACAGAACATGGTCAAGATGTTCAAATGTTCATAAATGACCTGCATGGTCAAATAATAGTAATCACAGTGAACAGGTCAGGGTTCCATAGCCGCAGGCAGAACAGTTGAAACTGGAGCAGCAGCACGGCCAGGTGGACAAGGAGTCATCATGCCAGGTAGTCCTGAGGCATTGTCCTAGGGCTCAGGTCCTCCGAAAGAGAGAAAGAGAATTAGAGAGAGCATACTTAAATTCACACAGGATACCGAATAAGACAGAATAAATACTCCAGATATAACAGACTGACCCTAGCCCCCCGACACATAAACTACTGCAGCATAAATACAAGAGGCTGAGAAGAGGGGTCAGGAGACACTGTGGCCCCATCCGATGATACCCACGGACAGGGCCAAACAGGCAGGATATAACCCCATCCACTTTGCCAAAGCACAGCCCCCACACCACTAGAGATCTTCAACTACCAACTTACCATCCTGAGACAAGTCCGAGTATAGCCCACAAAGATCTCCGCCACGGCACAACCAAGACAGGAAGACCATGTCAGTGACTCAACCCGCTCAAGTGACGCACCCCTCCTCGGCACGGCATAGAAGAGCACCAGTAAGCCAGTGACTCAGCCCCTGTAATAGGGTTAGAGGCAGAGAATCCCAGTGGAGAGAGGGGAACTGGCCAGGCAGAGACAGCAAGGGCATTTCTTTGCTCCAGTACCTTTCCGTTCACCTTCACAATCCTGGGCCAGACTACACTCAATCATAGGACCTACTGAAGAGATGAATCTTCAATAAAGACTTAAAGGTTGAGACCGAGTCTGCGTCTCTCACATGGGTAGGCAGACCATTACATAAAAATTGAGCTCTATAGGAGAAAGCCCTGTCTTGACCTGTCGTGTGCCTTCCCCTGTTGTTGCAATAAACATTGTTACTTCAAAACAGTCTGCACTTCAAAACAGTCTGCACTTGGGTCTTACCTGAAGCCTGCTAATAATGAAGCTGGTCGACCATCTGTAGTGTGTGTTGTGGTATTGGGATTGGAACATAGCTTAACCTCCCAGAGGAATCCTGGTTCTTATATAGCATAAAAAATGTTCGGTCATGGCTGGTTCCACCCCTCCCATGCAGATCAGGGGGCATCACAAGTCACTTTGGGTTCATCTCGTGGTTATCTGCACCTAGTGTTGTTTTAACCCCCAACCCGGCCAGGATGATTAGGAACAATGAGAGTTTTGTTCTACTCCTCCACGCTCTCTCTATCTCAGTTAGACCCACCACATCTTGTCTATGGAAGGCAGTCTTTAGGTTTTATCACCAAGTCAACTGTCAGTTCAAGCCCCAGAGGCCCAACTCAGTCCCGTAGACACAGATGAGAGAGTACTCATCATACCTATTCTATGCATAAACAGTTTTAAACATTGTTGTAATTTTTCTACCACAATCCCCCATTTTGAGACTTCTCTCAACTTAAAAGAAAATTACAAGCTTTAATAAGACATTAAAAATTGTTAAGAAATTCTCAGCAATTTAAGTCAGAGTACATTTTTCATCAGTACGAAACAAATCATGTTGAAACTGAGCATACTCCCATTGGTTAGCATGGTGGAAACAGCCATTTCCATCCCTATAGCACCATCTGTCGAAACTAATATTAACATATCTTGTTGGATAAATCCAGGTAGTGACTCCAGGTTTAATAAGATTTATTCCTTTTAGTGCCTAATGAACATGACCCAGGACAAGCATCATGATCTCACTATTTATAAGGCAATGCCCATGGACTCTATGTCCCATTAGCATAAACTTGCTACAGTTCCTGAGTATTATCATTATCATCAAAGATTGCAATTTGGATATAGGTCAGTTTCACTCTCAGGATCAGAGTTCGCCCTCTTCATTCACCAGGACATGCTGAGAAAGTGTCAATGTCTTTGGTACACAACTTCTTTACCCACATGTCACCATTAGCATAACAACATTCAAAACAATCAATCCATAATACATGAATTGTTCCACTCATGTAGTTATTAAGGTAATTCCTTAAGGTAAACTCTGAAGGGTTTTATGCAACTGGGCCCTGCACCTAAATATACATTTTACCGGCACCAAAAATGAGTACTGACATCTATTTCAGTCCAAGTCAAGCACTGGAAATTAATGAGCAGACTTTGTTATTTTACAAATTATTCTCCCATCTGTCAGTCCTGTTATCTTGTGGTGAGACTGAGTGACCAAGTCCTGTCTCTCTTAGGTGTGTTCCGTGAGTGGTCTTGTCCTGTCTGTCAGGTGTGTTCAGTGTATGTCCTGTGTGCGTGTGTGTTGTCGCAGGTGTGTTCAGTGAGTGCCACTGCTGTGATGAGGAGCGTGCCCAGAGGATGCTAATCCGGATCTCTTCATCCTGGGGTCAAACCACTTGTCTGAGGCTGGCTCTGGAGGCTGATGACAAGAGCTTTGTTGCTCACTCTGGGGTTCAGGTAGGTCAAAGGTCATTATGGGGTTCAGGTAACTCCAGTTATATTATCACTAGCCTTTTGAATTGTATTTAATTAATTACACTTCTCTCAAATATTTTCCTTACACTGCCTCACGTCTTGTGAGATCTAGTGGAGTAGAAGTGGATTAAACGGTTTCTAAAGCAGGTGTTCCCTTATGCGTGTTGTGTAGCACTGTTTCTGTGATTGGTCCTGAGTCGTCTGTTCTGTCTCCTCCAGGCTCTCCTGATCCAGAACTGGTCCTGAGTCGTCTGTTCTGTCTCCCCCAGGCTCTCCTGATCCAGAACTGGTTCTGAGTCGTCTGTTCTGTCTCCCCCAGGCTCTCCTGATCCAGAACTGGTCCCGAGTCGTCTGTTCTGTCTCCCCCAGGCACTCCTGACCCAGATCTGGTCCTGAGTCTTCCGTTCTGTTTCCCGCAGGCTCTCCTGACCCAGATCTGGTGTGGGGAGCTGGCGGCGGACAATCCTCTGTGGAGGGTGCTGCTATGTATGCTGTTCTTCCCTCTCATTTACACTGGCTTCCTGGGATTCAGGTAACTAATCTCTGATCCCTAACCTTGCCCCTAAGCCCTAACCTCTATCACAGGCCCCTAACCGTGGCCCCTAACCCTGTCCCCTAACCCCGGCCCCTAACCCCTAACCCTGTCCCCTAACCCTTATGTGAAGGGTGCTACTCTGTGCTGTTCTTCCTGCTCATCTACACTGGCTTCCTGGGATTCAGGTAACTAACCTCTGTCCACTAACCCCTCTGTGGAGGGTGCTACTCTATGCTGTTCTTCCTGCTCATCTACACTGGCTTACTGGGATTCAGGTAGGTACTGCTGGCCACAGCTCTGTAACAATGTAGTGGTTTACCAGAGATAGGAGGACAGAGTCTGGGTGAGGAGAGAGATTGTCGTAAAACCTCAGGCACACCACATGGCTGCAGCAACACCCAATGGTAGAAGACTGAACTGCCATCTTGCTCACTCAGGGAAGTGAATCTAACTGGATGTATACATGACTAAACACTGAACATGTTCTGGGTCTGGATGAGTAATATCCTCTCTAATCCCCCAGGCGTGATGAGTCCATCCAGAGAGAGGCAGAGAGGAGTGCTGAGCTGCTCACCATGGAGTCATTAACAGGAAGCCAGGCCTGCACCAGGAGGAAGTATCCTGTACAGTGAGTCTGATTATACACTGAGAGTCTGTCCCAGATGGCCCCTCTTCCCTATAATAGTAGACTTGGGGTCTTTCCAAGATGGCCCCCTATTCCCTATTAAAGTAGTGCACTAGAAGGACAAAGGGTGACATTTCTGATGCATATTGAGTTACATTCTGCAGCTATAAACACTTACCTGACACCTCACCCCTGACCTCTCCCTCCTGACCTCTCACCTTTGCCGTCTGCCCCCTCAGTGACCTCCCTGCCAGGATCCCTCTGGGTCTGAAGCCGTTGACAGTCTCCACCCGGCTGGTCAGCCTCTTCACCTCTCCTCAGGTAAACCCTTACCCAACCCCTCAACACTAACCTCTGTTGATCTTTCTCCAGGTGAAGTTCAACTGTTGCTGTTAACCCTTACCTGACCCCTGACCTATGTTGATGTCTCCCCATACAGGTGAAGTTCTACTGTTGTTGTTAAACCTTACCTGGTCCCTGACCTCTGTTGACCTCTCCCCACAGGTGAAGTTCTACTGGAACATCTTGTCCTACTTCAGCTTCCTGCTGCTGTTTTCTGTGGTGCTGATGATCGACTTCCAGACCACGCCCTCCTGGAGGGAGGGGCTTCTCTATGTCTGGCTCATCTCATTGGTCTGTGAGGAGGTCCGACAGGTGAGACACAATGTCCTGTGCACGCACGCACCCACACACACACACACACACACACACACACACACACACACACACACACACACACACACACACACATCCTATTCTACTTAAAGTCTAAATAAATTGGCCAAACGAGTATGACGTTAGAAGATGAATGTGTCTACAGTATTAACTATGTGTTGTTTGTGCCATCAGCTGTTCCATGACCCAGATGGGTTTGGGTTCCGTAAGAAGGCTGATATGTACATTAATGACATGTGGAACATTCTAGACTTTCTGTCCATACTGCTCTTCATCATCGGCCTGGCCTTCAGGTGAGCTGCCTCCTCTTCCTCATGTTCTTCTTCCTCTAACGCTCGCTAAGATGAACTCCACTGTAGGGAATGGTAGCTAACATTTGAGATGGACCCTGCTGTAGGGAACGCTGGCTAGCGTTAAAGGTGGACTCCGCTGTAGGGAATGCTAGTTAGACTCCACTGTAGGGAATGGTAGCTAGCATTAAAGATGGACTCCGCTGTAGGGAACGCTAGCTAACATTAAAGATGGACTACACTGTAGGGAACGCTGGCTAGCGTTAAAGTTGGACTCCATTGTAGGAAACACTAGCTAGCGTTAAAGATGGACTCCGCTGTAGGGAATGCTAGCTAACATTAAAGATGGACTCCGCTGTAGGGAACGCTGGCTAGCGTTAAAGTTGGACTCCACTGTAGGAAACGCTAGCTAGCGTTAAAGATGGCTCCACTGTAGGGAACGCTAGCTAGCGTTAAAAATGGACTCCGCTGTAGTAAACGCTAGCTAGCGTTAAAGGTGGACTCCACTGTAGGGTTACGCTAGCTAGCGTTAAAGATGGACTCCACTGTAGGGAACGGTAGCTAGCGTTAAAGGTGGACTCCACTGTAGGGTTACGCTAGCTAGCGTTAAAGATGGACTCCACTGTAGGGTTACGCTAGCTAGCGTTAAAGATGGACTCCACTGTAGGGAACGGTAACTAGCGTTAAAGGTGGACTCCACTGTAGGGTTACACTAGCTAGCGTTAAAGATGGACTCCGCTGTAGGAAACGCTAGGTAGCGTTAAAGATGGACTCCACTGTAGGAAACGCTAGCTAGCGTTAAAGATGGACTCCACTGTAGGAAACGCTAGCTAGCGTTAAAGATGGACTCCACTGTAGGAAACGCTAGCTAGCGTTAAAGATGGACTCCACTGTGGGGAAACAGCTCCATGTGCAGTAGCAATGTAACACAGCAAATGGCCGTGGCAGTTTCACCATTAAGGATTCCAGTGTTAATGTCTATCAAGAGATGATCTCATACTACTGATCTACTGTATATTTCACTTGCAGACTGACCACCAGGTTGTTCTATGCAGGGAAGGTCATCCTGTGTATCGACTTCATCATCTTCTGTCTTCGTCTCATGGCCATATTCATCATCAGTAAAACTCTGGGCCCCAAGATCATCATCGTCAGGAGAATGGTGAGAGGATGGATTGATACACATTAACTTCATGTTATTGTGTTCTCTTCTTACAGACAGAGAGTTTACATCCTACATTTTATACAGACTACAATGATGAGTCCTAAAATATTCCCCTGTGATAAAACATAATACTGAATGGTAGATTGCAACCAAGGGTTTTAGGTTGTGCAGCATGTAAACAATACCACCAAAATCCAATACAGGGAGAAGCGTGGTTTGAACAATCTTTCTTCTATATTTAATACTAACACGGAACCCAAACCGGCTGCGCGCGTGCGCCATCGTGCATACAATTATTTTGTCCCCCTACACCAAACGCGACCACAACACGCAGATTCAAATATCAAAACCAACTCTGAACCAATTACATTAAATTTGGGGACAGGTCGAAAAGCATTAAACATTTATGGCAATTTAGCTAGCTAGCTTGCACTTGCTAGCTAATTTGTCCTATTTAGCTAGCTTGCTGTTGCAAGCTAATTTGTCCTGGGATATAAACATTGAGTTGTTATTTTACCTGAAATACACAAGGTCCTCTACTCTGGCAATTAATCCGCACATAAAACGGTCAACCGAATTCTTTATAGTCATCTCTCCTCCTTCCAGGCTTTTTCATCTTTGTACTTACATGGTGATCGGCATCTAAACTTTCATAGTATTACTACGACGACCGGCAACACAGTTCATCTTTCAATCACCCACGTGGGTATAACCAATGAGGAGATGACACGTGGGTACGTGCTTCTATAAACCAATGAGGAGAGGCAGGACTTGCAGCGCGATCTGCATCAGAAATAGAAAGGACTTCTATTTTATCCTTTGGCAACGCAGACACTCGTTGACGCGTGCAAGCAGTGTGGGTGCAATAATTGAGTAACATAGATTTCAAAATTTATTTTGCAACTCTCGTGCACGCGACGCAAGCGGTGTAGTCTGGGTATAAGGCATGATTTATTTCGATATAAAAAAACAATCTTAGCTTCTTAGTCAGGTGTTTTATATGCATTACAAAGGACAACTTGTCATCAATCCAGACAACCAGGTACTTATATTGAGAAACAAGCTCAATGTGGCCTCCATTTATAGAACAGATATGCAGGTCCTCAGGGTCAACATTCCGTGACCTAGAGAACAGCATGAGCTTGGTTTTACTTATATTTAACACTAATTTAAGATCTGTAAGTGATTTCTGAATTGAATTAAAGTCATGCTGAAGTTCACAAATGGCCTGCTGCACCGAGGTGGCACAGGAATACATAACTCTGTCATCTGCATAGAGATGAATGTTACAAGTTTTAACAGTGTTTCCTATGTCATTAATATACAACGTGAACAATAATAGACCCATTATCGAACCCTGAGGAACACCTTTTGAATCTCAAGAAATTCTGATTTAACCCCATCTATCAAGATGGCCTGAGTTCTGTCGCGAAGATAATTCAGATTAAACCCCATCTATCAAGATGGCCTGAGTTCTGTTGCTAAAATTATTCAGATTTAACCCCATCTATCAAGATGGCCTGAGTTCTATCGCAAAGATAATTCAGATTAAACCCCATCTATCAAGGTGGCCTGAGTTCTGTCGCTAACATAATTCAGGTTTATCCCCATCTATCAATATGGCCTGAGTTCTGTCACTAAGGTAATTCTGAAACCATAAATAGGCTGTATATCCCAGGCCTACTCTTGATAATGATCAACAGTGTCGAATGCCTTCCTGATAACAATGTTAAATAAAAAATGTTGGCTACTGATCCAGTAATAAGGGATGCTCCAAATGATCAGCCCCTGGGGATTTTATCATGTCTAATGTTAACAAAGCATCCAGGACTTCTTTATCAGTGAATTTTCACCATCTACATCCAAACTATTCTTTTCAAGAGCTGGCTTTGAAATACATTGAAATATAAAGCCTGCAGAGATAAAATGATGATTAAATGCATTAATGATATACATTTTGTCAGTAATTGGACCAGAATCGAAATTAATTTATTATGGGAGAGAAGAGGAGACACATCACTTCAGTGATTTAACAGCTTTCCAGAATTTAGCTGGGTTCCCTGTACATTCAGATACTGTATTAACATAATAATCAGATTTAGCTTTTTTAACTAGTTCCCAAAAGAGTGTTAAATAAATCAAAATATATTTTATATTTGAGATTCTTCCCTTTGCTCTGATGACATCTTTGCACACTCTTGGCATTCTCTCAACCAGCTTCACCTGGAATGAATTTCCAACTGTCTTGAAGGAGTTTCCACATGTGCTGAGCACTTATTGGCTGCTTTTCCTTCACTCTGCGGTCCAACTCATCCCAAACCATTTCAATTAGGTTGAGGTCAGGTGATTGGGGAGGCCACTTACATCACTCTCCTTCTTTTTAAAATATCCCTTACACAGCCTGGAGGTGTGTTGGGTCATTGTCCTGTTGAAAAACAAATGATAGTCCCACTAAGCGCAAACCAGATGGGATGGCGCATAGCTGCGCATCGCTGCAGAATGCTGTGGTAGCCATGCTGGTTAAGTATGCCTTGAATTCTAAATAAATCACAGACAGTGCCTCCAGCAAATCACCCCCACACCATCACATCTCCTCCTCCATGCTTCACGGTGGGAACCACACATGCGGAGGTCATCCATTCACCTATTCTGCGTCTTACAAAGACACAGCGCTTGGAACCAAAAATGTCACATTTGGACTCATCAGACCAAAGGGCAGATTTCCACCTGTCTAATGTCCATTGCTCAGGTTTCTTGGCCCAAGGAAGTCTCTTCTTCTTATTGGTGTCCTTTAGTCGTGGCTTCTTTGCATCAATGTGACCATGACGGCCTGATTCACTCAGTCTCCTCAACAGCTGATGTTGAGATGTGTCTATTTCTTGAACTCTGTGAAGCATTTATTTGGGCTTCTATTTCTGAGGCTGGTAACTCTAATGAACTTATCCTCTGCAGCAGAGGTAACTCTGGGTCTTCCTTTCCTGTAGCGGTCCTCATGAGAGCTAGTTTCAACATAGCGCTTGATTGTTTTTGCGGAAGAAATGTTCAAAGTTCTTGATATCGGCCTGGACGGATAAACATGGATAAACCTTTGAGATATTATATGTCCAGTGGTGTAAAAGTACTTTAAAATACTACTTAAGTCGTATTTTGGGATATCTTCACTTTACTTGACTATTTATATATTTTTTTACTTAACTACATTCTGTAACGGATTTCTTGTGTCGAAGGAGAGGCGGACCAAAATGCAGCGTGGTTATTATTCATGGTTATTTATTAAAGAACAGCGCGAGGAGTACTGGATATGGGAGGATGAGTTGGATGGAAAAGGACCCTGGGCACAGCCTGGAGAATATCGCCCCCCCAAAGAAGAGCTGGGAGGCGGCGAAGGCGGAGAGGCGCTGGTATGAGCAGGCAGCACGGCGGCGTGGATGGAAGCCCGAGAGTCAGCCCCAAACATTTCTTGGGGGGGAGGCACACAGGATGTGTGGCGAAGCCAGGTAGGAGACCTGTGCCAACTTCCTGTGCTTACTGGGGGGCGAGAGAGACCGGGCAGGCACCGTGTTATACGGTGGAGCGCACGGTGTCCCCAGTGCGGGTGCATAGCCCGGTGCGGTACATACCAGCTCCGCCTATCGGCAGGGCTAGAGTGAGCATCGAGCCAAGTGCCATGAAGCCGGCTCTACGCATCTGGTCTCCAGTGCGTCTCCTTGGGCCGGCTTACATGGCACCAGCCTTGCGCACGGTGTCCCCGGTTCGCCTGCATAGCCCAGTGCGGGCTATTCCACCTCGCCGCACTGGCAGGGCAACCGGGCGCATTCAACAGGGGAAGGTTGGGCAGGATCGGTGCTCAAGAGCTCCAGTGCGCGGTCTATCCAGTACCACCTCCAGACGGTCCGGTCTATCCAGTACCACCTCTACGCACCAGCCCTCCGGTGGCAGCTCCCCGCACCAGGCTTCCTGTGCGTGTCCTCGGCCCAGTACCACCAGTGCCAGCACCACGCATCAGGCCTGCAGTGCGCCTCGCCTGTCCAGCGCTGCCGGAGCCTTCCTCCTCTCCAGCGCTGCCGGAGTCTCCCGCCTGTCCAGCGCTGCCTTAGCCTTCCTCCTCTCCAGCGCTGCCGGAGTCTCCCGCCTCTCCGGCGCTGCTAGAGCCTTCCTCCTCTCCAGCGCAGCCGGAGTCTCCCGTTCGGCGCTGCCAGAGCTCCCGCCCTTCAGTCTAGAGCCCCTCATTCCAGAGGCGCCAGAGCTACTCAGTCCAGCGCTGCCAGAGCCTTCCTCTCCAGCGTTGCCGGGTGCAGTGGCATGTGCCTGTAATCCAAGTCACTGGAAGGCTGAGGTTGGTGGATCAAGTGAGCTGAGGAGCTCTGGGCTGCAGCACGCTATGTCAAACGGGTGTCCACGCTAAGTTCGGTATCGATATGTTGTTCCTGTCTCTGTGTTTGCACCAGATAGGGCTGTTTTGTTTTTTTCACATTTCTTATTTGTTAGTCTATTCATGTATAGTTTCTTTATTAAAGAACCGTGAATAATAACCACGCTGCGTTTTGGTCTGCCTCTCCTTCGACTCAAGAAAACCGTTACACATTCCTAAAGAAAAAAGAAAAAGAGGGCAACAATGGTATATTTGTTCGTCGACATAATCTTGTTAGGAGGCCGCCTCGCCTGCCTCTTTTTCACCACCACCACTTCCTCTTAGGATGGATTAGGGCCTGGTCCGGTGTAAAGCAGGACGCCCAGAGCTGCTGACTAGTTCAACCAAATCGAGGTTAGTGGTTTTCTGATGTCCAGAAGCTGTTATTGTTAATAGGAAAATATGGTGGAGACATGATGTACAAAAAAAGTTAAGATCAACATAAAAAACAACTACACTAAATAGCAGAATTGGTCAGTAAAACGGCCGCTGTAGTGTCATCTTCTTCTAGATGATTCTGAGTTTGGGCATGTAAAGTTTTAATGTACAAACTTTTTTCTGAGATACATACTTTTTCATTTCCCGAACCCACTTCCTTGTTTAGCCCATTACTTGCTCTGATCGCTCTTTGAAATCCACAAAGAGTTGGAGGTTCTAGAAGATGTTGATGGACTGAGAGATCAGCCAATAAACAACAACATCTGTTTTTGCTGCTCCTGCCATAGACTGCCATTCAAGTTCTGTTCTGACGGTCTCTGAAACCAGACGTTTTAACAGAGAGAGAGACAGCAGAGGTGTGTTCAGTACGCTTGAACGTTTCCTACGCCTTTGAATGGTTTGCAACAACACGTTTCCACAGAATGTTCCTGTACAACCCAACCAACCACTTTTTTAAACTGGTCGTTCAGTAAAGCACCGTTTGCGTTCAATTGAACATTCCAGTATGTAAAAACATACTGAATGCATCCCTTAAAAACAACATTTATGGCTCATTTTACTTGAATACCCCTCGTAAAATTGACTGCTATGGACCATCATGTAGTGTTAAACTACTTGTTATCTCTCTCCTCTCCTCCAGATGTTGGACATGTTCTTCTTCATGTTCCTGCTGAGTATCTGGGTGGTAGCATACGGCGTTGCTAAGCAGGGCATCCTCATCCACAACGAGGACAGACTGGACTGGATCGTCCGGGGCGTCATCTACGAACCATACCTTATCATCTTCGGGAATATGCCCTCTAACATCGACAGTAAGTCAACTGATCAATCAATTAATCAATCAAATATATTTATATCCTTCTTACATCAGCTGATGTCACAAAGTGCAGTACAGAAACCGAGCCTAAAACCCCAAACAGCAAGCAATGCAAATGTAGAAGCACGATCAAATTATGTGCGAGATGAATAGGAACCGTCCTATCGTCTATGCAGCTGTCTTTCTATTTTAAAATGTCTTTCTATTTTTTATGTTTTTCTATTTGTGCTCCTGTTTGAGTTGCCTGGTCCAGATGTGTTTGTGCTCCTGTTTGAGTAGCCTGGTCCAGGTGTATTTGTGCTGCTGTTTGAGTAGCCTGGTCCAGGTGTATTTGTGCTCCTGTTTGAGTAGCCTGGTCCAGGTGTATTTGTGCTCCTGTTTGAGTAGCCTGGTCCAGGTGCATTTGTGCTCCTGTTTGAGTAGCCTGGTCCAGGTGTGTGTGTGCTCCTGTTTGAGTAGCCTGGTCCAGGTGTATTTGTGCTCCTGTTTGAGTAGCCTGGTCCAGGTGTATTTGTGCTCCTGTTTGAGTAGCCTGGTCCAGATGTGTTTGTGCTCCTGTTTGAGTAGCCTGGTACAGGTGTATTTGTGCTCCTGTTTGAGTAGCCTGGTCCAGGTGTATTTGTGCTCCTGTTTGAGTAGCCTGGTCCAGGTGTATTTGTGCTCCTGTTTGAGTAGCCTGGTCCAGATGTGTTTGTGCTCCTGTTTGAGTAGCCTGGTACAGGTGTATTTGTGCTCCTGTTTGAGTAGCCTGGTCCAGGTGTATTTGTGCTCCTGTTTGAGTAGCCTGGTCCAGGTGTATTTGTGCTCCTGTTTGAGTAGCCTGGTCCAGGTGTATTTGTGCTCCTGTTTGAGTAGCCTGGTCCAGGTGTATTTGTGCTCCTGTTTGAGTAGCCTGGTCCAGGTGTGTGTGTGCTCCTGTTTGAGTAGCCTGGTCCAGGTGTATTTGTGCTCCTGTTTGAGTAGCCTGGTCCATGTGTATTTGTGCTCCTGTTTGAGTTGCCTGGTCCAGATGTGTTTGTGCTCCTGTTTGAGTAGCCTGGTCCAGGTGTGTTTGTGCTCCTGTTTGAGTAGCCTGGTCCAGGTGTGTGTGTGTGCTCCTGTTTGAGTAGCCTGTTCCAGATGTGTGTGTGTGCTCCTGTTTGAGTAGCCTGGTCCAGGTGTATTTGTGCTTCTGTTTGAGTTGCCTGGTCCAGGTGTGTTTGTGCTCCTGTTTGAGTAGCCTGGTCCAGGTGTGTGTGTGCTCCTGTTTGAGTAGCCTGGTCCAGGTGTGTTTGTGCTCCTGTTTGAGTAGCCTGGACCAGATGTGTTTGTGCTCCTGTTTGAGTAGCCTGGTCCAGGTGTGTGTGTGCTCCTGTTTGAGTAGCCTGGTCCAGGTGTGTGTGTGCTCCTGTTTGAGTAGCCTGGTCCAGGTGTGTGTGTGCTCCTGTTTGAGTAGCCTGGTCCAGATGTTTGTGCTCTTGCCAACTCCATTGCCAAACATGACAATTCCATAAGAAGTTGGACGTAGAACTCAGTGGTTTCTCCATGCAGCGGCGCGATTGGATAAAGGAGGCCTCGGGCAAGTCCAAAGGGGGAGGGGTGTGCCTCTTCATAAACAACATCTGGTGCCCTGCTTCCAGTGTGAAAGAAATCTGGAGCTTTTGCCTGTAGACTCTTTTATCTACCAAGAATGTTCTCATCCGTAATTATCACAGCTGTCTACATCTCTCCACAAGCCAACACCACTTTGGCTTACAAACAAGAAACCTCTCACCCAGAGGCAGCATTTCTGGTGGGCGGAGACTTAAAACCATTCTACCTCATTTTTACTAACGTCTCCTGCAACACTAGACCACTTTTATTCTACCCACAGAATTGCATACAAGGCCTTCCCTCCTCCCTTCGGCAAATCTGACCATGATTCCATTCTCCTGCTTCCTGTTTACCAAGCTCAAACAGGAGGAATCAGCTCAATCCGATGAAGCAGACGCGAGTCTACAAGACTGTTTTGCTAGTACAGACTGGAATATGTTCTGGGATTGGTCTGATAGCATTGAGGTGTTTACAACATCAGTCACAGGCTTCATCAATAAGTGCATAGATGATGTTGTCCCCACAGTGACTATAACAACGTATCTATACCAAAAACCATAGATTACAGGCAATATCACACTGGACTGAAGGCTACCGCTTACAAGGACGGAAACATGGACATGGACACATGCAAGAAAGCTGAGACATCAAACATGCAGAAGGATAATACAGGAGGAAGGTGGAATCCAATTACACCGGCTCCGACGCTTGTAGATGATATTGGATTATAAAGGGAAACCCAGCCGTGAGTTGCCCAGCGATGCAGAACTCCCAAACTAGCCAAGTGCCTTTTATGCTCGCTTCATGGAATATAACACTGTGCCTTGTGTGAAAGCCCCTGTTTTTTTCCATAGGGCTGTATGATGGGGCGGCAGGGTATCCTAGTGGTTAGAGTAACCGGAAGGTTGCAAGTTCATATCCCCGAGCTGACAAGGTACAAATCTGTCGTTCTGCCCCTGAACAGGCAGTTAACCCACTGTTCCTAGGCCGTCATTGAAAATAAGAATTTGTTCTTTAACTGACTTGCCTGGTTAAATAAAGGTAAAATTAAAAAATGATCTCCATCTCAAAACGTTTAGAGTCTACTAACTTGTTGGATGCATTTGCTGTTTGTTTTGGTCTCAGATTATTTTGTGCCCAATGGAAATCAATGGTAAATAACACTTCTACATTAATGTGGATGCTACCATGATTATCCTTTACGGGATAGGTGTTCCCCCCGCGGGACGGTTGAGCTGATATAGGCTAATGTGGACCAGTCTACTCAAGTAACTAGAACATTTCCTAGGACATAGACATATCTGATATGGGCAGAAATGATGAGAGTTTAGCATGTCTTGGGGGTACGATATAAAATGCTAACCTCCCCTGTTATTGTAATGGTGAGAGGTTAGCATGTCTTGGGGTTATGATATCAATGCTAACCTCCCCTCTTATTGTAATGATGAGAAGTTAGCGTGTCTTGAGGGTATGATATAAAATGCTAACTTCCCCTGTTATTGTAATGGTGAGAGTTTAGCATGCCTTCGGGGTATGATATTTGTACACCTGTAACTTTCTGGTGACAAATAAAAGTTGATTTGATTTGAGGAGAGACAAAACAGACTGACACACTTGATGTTGATCGATGTAATTGATCCATGTTGGGTCCTCTATCTGCTTCAGATGCCCTGTTTGACATCAAGGCCTGCAGTGTAAATGGTACAGAGTCTCAAAAGCCTAAATGTCCTATTCTTAACGAGGACAAGATGCCTGCCTTCCCTGAGTGGCTGACTATAATCCTACTGTGTGTCTACCTGCTGTTTGCCAACATACTGCTGCTCAACCTGCTCATAGCAATCTTCAAGTAGGTTCCAATCATCAATCAATCAATCAAACGATCAATCAATCCATCCATCCAGCTACTCATCTACCCACCCAGCCAGCCAGCCATCCATCCATCCATGTATCCATCCATGTATCCATCCATGTATCCATCCATCCATCCATCCATCCATCCATGTATCCAGCCAGCCAGCCAGCCAGCCAGACAGCCAGCCAGCCAGCCAGCCAGCCAGCCAGCCAGCCAGGTAGCCAGCCAGCCAGCCATCCATCCATGTATCCATCCATGTATCCATCCATGTATCCATCCAGCCATCAATCAATCCATCCATCCATCCATCCATCCATCCATCCATCCAGCCATCAATCCATCCATCCAGCCATCAATCCATCCATCCAGCCATGTATCCATTCCTCCATCCATCCATTCCCCCATCCATCCACCCACCCACCCACCCACCAAACCCATTTCTCTATCCATCCATTCCTCCATTCCTCCATCCATCCATCCATCCATCCCTGCATCCCTTCCTCCATCCATGTATCAGCCATCAATCCATCCATCCAGCCATCAATCCATCCATCCAGCCATGTATCCATTCCTCCATCCATCCATTCCCCCATCCATCCACCCACCCACCCACCCACCAAACCCATTTCTCTATCCATCCATGTATCCATCCATCCATCCATCCATCCATCCATCCATCCATCCATGTATCCAGCCAGCCAGCCAGCCAGCCAGCCAGCCAGACAGCCAGCCAGCCAGCCAGCCAGCCAGCCAGCCAGCCAGCCAGCCAGCCAGGTAGCCAGCCAGCCAGCCATCCATCCATGTATCCATCCATGTATCCATCCATGTATCCATCCAGCCATCAATCCATCCATCCATCCATCCATCCATCCAGCCATCAATCCATCCATCCAGCCATCAATCCATCCATCCAGCCATGTATCCATTCCTCCATCCATCCATTCCCCCATCCATCCACCCACCCACCCACCCACCCACCCACCAAACCCACCCACCCACCCACCGACCCATTTCTCTATCCATCCATTCCTCCATTCCTCCATCCATCCATCCATCCATCCCTGCATCCCTTCCTCCATCCACCCTTTCCTCCATCCATCCATCCACCATCCATCCATCCATCCATCCTTTCAATAATCAATCTCTGCACTTTCTATCATCTTTCTATCATATTGTCTGTGTTTCACTCTTCTTCTTTTCTTCCTCTTCCCCTTCCTCTCCACCCTCCAGCTATACTTTCCAGGAGGTTCAGGATAACACAGACACCATCTGGAAATTCCAGCGGTATGAACTGATCAAGGAGTACCACAGCCGACCCGCTGCCCCCCCTCCACTCATCCTCCTCTCCCACATCTTCCTCTTCATCAGACGCATAGTGCTGCAGAGACCCCCCAATAGTTACAGAGCCTTCAGTGAGTCCTGAAATATATAAAATCCAAATGAAGCCTAGTCCTGGACTAAAAGTCACTTTCAAGACAAGGCTTCGTCTGTGTCCAGGAAACCTGCCTTCAAACTGTTAAGCTGGTTAGCTCTTTCTTCTGTCCTAAATATATTATACAGTCTATTCTATTTCATATGGTCTCTCCTCTCCTCCTCTCTCCTTTTCACTCCCCTCATCTCTCCTCTTCCCTCTCCTCTTCATTCTCCTCCTCTCCTCTCCACTCTCCTCCTCTCTCCTCTTCACTCTCCTCTCTTCCTCTCATTATCACTCTCCTCCTCTCTCCTCTCCTCTCCACACACCTCCTCTCCTCTCCACTCTCTTCTGCACCCTCTCCTCTCCACTCTCCTATTCACTCACCTCCTCTCCACTATACTCATCTCCTCTCGTCTCTCCTCCTCTCCACTGTTTTTTCCACTCTCCTCTTCACTCTCCCACTCTCCACTCTCCTTGTCTCCCCCTCTCCACTCTCCTCCTTTCCTCTCTCATCTCCTCCTCTCCTCCACTCTCATCTCCCCTCTACTCTCCTCTCCACTCTCCTCCTCTCCACTCTCTCCTCCTCTCATCTCTCCTCTCCACTCTCTCCTCTCCACTCTCTCCTCTCCACTCTCCTTCTCTCCTCCTCTCCTCTGTTCTTCCCACTCTCCTCTCTCATCACCACTCTCCTCCTCTCCTCACTCCTCTCCACTCTCCTACTCTCCACTCTCATCATCACACACCTCCTCTCCTCTCCACTCTCCTCCTATCCTCTCCACCATTCTCCTTTCCTCTCCTATCCACTCTCCTCCTCTTCTCACTCCTCTCCACTATCTTCTCCACTCTCCTCCTCTCCTCTCTTTTCTACTCCTCTCCACTCTCCTCCTATCCTCTCCACTCTCCTCCTCTCCTCACTCCTCTCCCCTCTCCTCTTCGTGACTCTCCTCTCCACACACCTTCTCTCCTCTCCTCTTGACTCTCCTCTCCACACACCTTCTCTCCTCTCCTCTTGACTCTCCTCTTGACTCTCCTCTCCACACACCTCCTCTCCTCTCCACTCTCCTCCTATCCTCTCCACCATTCTCCTTTCCTCTCCTATCCACTCTCCTCCTCTTCTCACTCCTCTCCACTATCTTCTCCACTCTCCTCCTCTCCTCTCTTTTCTACTCCTCTCCACTCTCCTCCTATCCTCTCCACTCTCCTCCTCTCCTCACTCCTCTCCCCTCTCCTCTTTGTGACTCTCCTCTCCACACACCTTCTCTCCTCTCCTCTTGACTCTCCTCTTGACTCTCCTCTCCACACACCTTCTCTCCTCTCCTCTTGACTCTCCTCTCTCCTCATCTCCACTCTTCTCCCTTCTTCTCCACTCTCTTCCTTTCCTTTCTTCTCTCCTCTCCACTCTCCTCCTCTCTTTTCCAGAGGAGAGGCTGCCTGAGGTGGAGGAGGAAGAGTTATTATCGTGGGAATCCTTTATGAAGGATAACTACCTTCTCTCCTGCAGACAGCAGCAGAGCCAGAGCATGGAGCAACGTACCACAGACACCGCTGACAAGTAACTTATTGCTCTGTTTTTATGAAGTGTCTTTTCTGCAATACATGACCAACCTGGGTACTACTCTGTTCCAACTGCAGCCCAACTGGTCTTGTCTGGCCTGTTGAATGCGCAAACAGCCTGACACGTAGGGTTGAAAATGAGGACTTCTCCAGTGATTCTGTCCCCCCCCCCTCCCCCCCCCACCCCCCAGGGTTAGGATCTATGTGATTCAGTGTCGTCGTCCCCCACTCCCCAGGGTTAGGATCTGTGTGATTCAGTGTCCCCCCCAGGGTTAGAATATGTGTGATTCAGTGTCCCCCCCAGGGTTAGGATCTGTGTGATTCAGTGTCCCCCCCAGGGTTAGGATCTGTGTGATTCAGTGTCCCCCCAGGGTTAGGATCTGTGTGATTCAGTGTCTCGCCCAGGGTTAGGGTCTGTGTGGTTCTGTGTCCCCCCCCACCCCCCAGGGTTAGGATCTATGTGATTTAGCGTCCCCCCCAGGGTTAGGATCTGTGTGATTCAGAGTCTCCCCCAGGGTTAGGATCTGTGTGATTCAGTGTCTCCCCCAGGGTTAGGGTCTGTGTGATTCTGTGTCCCCCCCACCCCCCAGGGTTAGGATCTATGTGATTTAGTGTCTCCCCCAGGGTTAGGATCTGTGTGATTCAGTGTCTCTCCCAGGGTTAGGGTCTGTGTGATTCTGGGACCCCCACACCCCCCAGGGTTAGGATCTATGTGATTTAGTGTCCCCCCCAGCGTCAGGATCTATGTGATTTAGTTTCCCCCCCATAGTTAGAATCTGTGTGATTCAGTGTCTCCCCCAGGGTTAGGGTCTGTGTGATTCAGTGCCCCCCCCCAGGGTTAGGGTCTGTGTTATTCTGTTCAACCTCTCTTTCGTATCGTCCGAGATCCCTAAAGATTGGAAAGCTGCCGCAGTCATCCCCCTCTTCAAAGGGGGAGACACTCTAGACCCAAACTGCTACAGACCTATATCTATCCTACCCTGTCTTTCTAAGGTCTTTGAAAGCCAAGTTAATAAACAGATCACTGACCATTTCGAATCCCACCGTACCTTCTCCGCTGTGCAATCCGGTTTCCGAGCCTGTCACGGGTGCACCCACTGGCTCCAGGTCATCTATAAGTCGATGCTAGGTAAAGCTCCGCCTTATCTCAGTTCACTGGTCACGATGGCAACACCCACCCGTAGCACACGTTCCAGCAGGTATATCTCACTGATCATCCCCAAAGCCAACACCTCATTTGGCCGCCTTTCCTTCCAGTTCTCTGCTGCCAGTGACTGGAACGAATTGCAAAAATCGCTAATGTTAGAGACTTTTATTTCCCTCACCAACTTTAAACATCAGCTATCTAAGCAGCTAACCGATCGCTGCAGCTGTACATAGTCTATCGGTAAATAGCCCACCCAATCTACCTACCTCATCCCCATACTGTTTTTATTGATTTACTTTTCTGCTCTTTTGCACACCAGTATCTCTACCTGCACATGTTCATCTGATCATTTATCACTCCAGTGTTAATCTGCTAAATTGTAATTATTCGCTCCTATCGCCTATTTATTGCCTCCCTCCTCATTCCTTTTGCACACAATGTATATAGACTTTCTTTTCTCTACTGTGTCATTGACTTGTTTATTGTGTTATTGGCTTGTTTATTGTTTATTCCATGTGTAACTCTGTGTTGTTGTTTTTTGTCGCACTGCTTTGCTTTATCTTGGCCAGGTCACAGTTGTAAATGAGAACTTGCTCTCAACTGGCCTACCAGGTTAAATAAAGGTGAAATAAATCAATTTAAAAAATCAGTGTCCCCCCCAGGGTTAGGATCTGTGTGATTCAGTGTCTTCGTCCTCAGGGTTAGGATCTGTGTGATTCAGTGTCTTCGTCCCCAGGGTTAGGATCTGTGTGATTAATTGTCACCCCTCAGGGTTAGGATCTGTGTGATTCAGTGTCTTCGTCCCCAGGGTTAGGATCTGTGTGATTCATTGTCACCCCTCAGGGTTAGGATCTGTGTGATTCAATGTCTTCGTCCTCAGGGTTAGGATCTGTGTGATTCGGTGTCTTCGTCCCCAGGGTTAGGATCTGTGTGATTCGGTGTCTTCGTCCCCAGGGTTAGGATCTGTGTGATTCAGTGTCTTCGTCCCCGGGGTTAGGATCTGTGTGATTCAGTGTCTTCGTCCCTAGGGTTAGGATCTGTATGATTCAGTGTCTTCGTCCCCAGGGTTAGGATCTGTGTGATTCAGTGTGTGTGTGTGTCCCTGGGTTAGGATCTGTGTGATTCAGTGTTATCGTCCCGAGGGTTAGGATCTGTGTGATTCAGTGTTATCGTCCCGAGGGTTAGGATCTGTGTGATTCAGTGTCTTCGTCCTCAGTGTTAGGATCTGTGTGATTCAGTGTCTTCGTCCCCAGGGTTAGGATCTGTGTGATTCAGTGTCTTCGTCCCCAGGGTTTGCACCATAACAGAGCTGCTACAGAGGGAGGAGGCCACAGGGTCGGTTGCTTTAGTGAATAGATTGACCAGACTGGAGGAGCAGGTATTGACCCCCACATCACTTTACCCATCACTCTGACTTACTGTGTTTATAACGGTTTAAACACATTCAGGACTATTGTTATCACTTCTCCAGGTCTCCCAGTCAGCCAGAGCTCTCCAGTGGATCATGGACACCCTCAAAGCTCAGGGTCTACACTCTAAAGAGGAGGCTCCACAGCTGGGTGAGGTCCTGATTTCTGGAGTAGAACATTATTCCCCTTCTCACTGGACTCTGTTTCCGTATATACAGTAAATACTGTAGATAGATAGCTGTATTTACATGTTGTCCTATGTGTAATCTATCTAGCCTCACCTGGTAAGCTGAAGAGGTCTGAAAGTGAACCCAATGAACCCCATAGACAGGAGAAGACAGAGAGAGAGAAGACATTTTACCATGTCAACGCCCGGCGTCTGGACTACCCTGACAGTACCATCCCTCGCTTCCCTGTTCTTGAGGAGAAGGTGCCCTGGGAGGTGCCTGACTAATATTATAACTCCTAGAGCAAAAGGTGCCCTGGGAGGTGCCTGACTTAAATTACCTAATAGGAGAAGGTGCCCTGGGAGGTGCCTGACTAATATTATTACTCCTAGAGGAGAACGTTCCCTTGGAGGTTCCTGACTAATATTATAACTCCTAGAGGAGAAGGTGCCCTGGGAGGTGCCTGACTAATAGTATTACTCCTAGAGGAGAAGGTTCCCTTGGAGGTTCCTGACTAATATTATAACTCCTAGAGGAGAAGGTACCCTGGGAGGTGCCTGACTAATATTATAACTCCTAGAGGAGAAGGTGCCCTGGGAGGTGCCTGACTAATATTACCTATATACTTATTATGTTACCTCACAGTAGAGTTACTAAGGCTGTGTTTGAAATCGCACCCTGTTCCTATAGTTCACTTCTTTTGACCAGAGCACATATGGCACTGTACAGGAATATGAGCTATTTCAGACACAGCTGAGTTACTGCAGTTGAACATATCATTCTAATGATATTGTTATGTGTTTATAATGGTTTCAGTAAATACATCTCCTCTGTTCCAGGTTGACTTCATCCTTTACAATCCTCCTGTTCTGAATGGAGACAGCCAGGATCAGACAGATGGGTGAGTTGTTTGGGCCAGGATCAGACAGATGGGTGAGTTGTTTGGGCCAGGATCAGACAGATGGGTGAGTTGTTTGGGTCAGGATCAGACAGATGGGTGAGTTGTTTGGGTCAGGATCAGACAGATGGGTGAGTTGTTTGGGTCAGGAGCAGATAGATGAGGAATCCACAGTGTAATTCTTCCTCTGGGACCACATTACATTATTTGTGTCTTTTGTATCCCACTCTGCTTTCCGCCCTCAGATCAGAACCTGATTCTGTAAAGCGTTACAGGTATGAAGACATAACACGTAGAAACAGCTTATAACCATCTTTTAATCAATGTGTTTTGTTGCCTAATATCAGTCATATCTAACGTGTGTAGAAACCCAGGAGGCAGGACAGGCATGAAAGGAAGAGGAGCACTGACCTGTCTGGGTCCAAACCTGATCCTGGACCCTGTCCTCACACGGTACGAGGCTCCACAGATAGATAACAGCTTATCATGCATTCCAAATGGCACCCTTTTCCCTATATGGTGCACTACATTTAACTAGAGCCCTATGGGCCCTGGTCAATAGTAGTGCACTACATTTAACTAGAGCCCTATGGGCCCTGGTCAATAGTAGTGTACTACATTTAACTAGAGCCCTATGGGCCCTGGTCAATAGTAGTGCACTACATTTAACTAGAGCCCTATGGGCCCTGGTCAATAGTAGTGCACTACATTTAACTAGAGCCCTATGGGCCCTGGTCAATAGAAGTGCACTACATTTAACTAGAGCCCTATGGGCCCTGGTCAATAGTAGTGCACTACATTTAACTAGAGCCCTATGGGCCCTGGTCAATAGTAGTGCACTGCATAGGGAATAGGGTGCCATTTGGGAAAGAGTCGTAGTTTAGTTAGCTAGAGGATAAAAATCTCTGAGGAGAATAAACCATGTGTAGCTGATGGATAGTGTGTGGATGGATAGAGTGTTATTTCAGTGTGTTGTTGATCTACTGAGAGCTCTGCTTTAATAGTTTATAATATTATAATAACCTGTTGTTGTTGATCTACTGAGAGCTCTGCTTTAATAGTTTATAATATTATAATAACCTGTTGTTGTTGATCTACTGAGAGCTCTGCTTTAATAGTTTATAATATTATAATAACCTGTTGTTGTTGATCTACTGAGAGCTCTGCTTTAATAGTTTATAATATTATAATAACCTGCTGTTGTTGATCTACTGAGAGCTCTGCTTTAATAGTTTATAATATTATAATAACCTTTTGTTGATGATCTACAGGTGGAGAGACAGTGGGAGATCTGCTCTGGAGTTCCTGGCGGTCTGGGACCAGGAGGATGGGCTCTGGACACTACCTGGGGTGAGTACAGAATGGACAGAATGTACAGTATGTGGACTCTTGTGTGCTTTGATAAATATCCTTTTACCTAGTCGACAAATAATGAAATAATCATCTTTATGCTCTATTTGAGGATGCTTGGAGATCGAGGTTCTATGACATGAACTTAAATCCGAGAGTGTTGATTCCTACTGACAAACTCTTCTGTTTCCTTCAAGGGTCCTGTCCAATCAGACGAGCCCCTGCCAGACAGATTACTGAGGATTATGGGACAGAAGATCTATGACAGGATAAAAACTAACGTGGTAGAGGTAACCAAGGTACACCTGACTGGCTCCTCAAGCTTAATAAAAGCCCTATAGCTACTGTCAGTGGTAGTTGTGGTACCATGAAACATGACCACAGATTCTACTGTATACTACAAGCACCAAACCGTTAATGTAATAAATATATTACTTTACAATGACAGTCTCTCATGTTACTATTCTAGTTAGTAGCTGTGCTAGTCAAATCAAATTCAAACAAGTCCAAGTGTATTTGTCATGTGCACAGGATACAGCAGGTGGATACAACACGGTGGAATGCACTAACACTGAGGGCTCTATTCAATCAATCTATTACAGCACTAAAACTGAGGGCTCTATTCAATCAATCTATTACAGCACTAAAACTGAGGGCTCTATTCAATCAATCTATTACAGCACTAAAACTGAGGGCTCTATTCAATCAATCTATTACAGCACTAAAACTGAGGGCTCTATTCAATCAATCTATTACAGAACTAACACTGAGTGCTCTATTCAATCTGTATTGCTGAAGCGTTTCCGCCTTAGAAATGAAAAGGTCATTTCAGAATGAGCTGACAAATGCAGCATTTACCGTGAATGCAGTCTCCGCTAACGTGGGAATAATGCCTTTAAAAGCTGTAATGACTATAACCAGCGATCTGATTGAATCCTGGCCTAAGTCAGAAAACAGCGAAAACACTATATACTGGTCAATACCAGTGCAGGGATACTGGTGATAGCTGAGGTCAGTTGCTGTACCTGTGTCCTGCAGGTCCATGAGGGCTACGTAGACGACGTCAGGAACACAGACGATGCCTGGGTAGAAACTACAGTCCTGAACATCCATCTAGACAGGAGAAGTCTACTGATGGCTGATATCAACCGCATGGTGAGAACACACACACGGCACCACTTCCCCTATAACATGCTATATCCTATCCTTCCAGAACACCATACTCCACAACACTTCCCCTATAACATGCTATATCCTATCCTTACAGAACACACACACGGCACCACTTCCCCTATAACGTGCTATATCCTATCCTTACAGAACACACACACGGCACCACTCCCCTATAACATGCTATATCCTATCTTTACAGAACACACACACGACACCACTTCCCCTTTAACATGCTACACCCTATCCATACAGAACACACACACGACACCACTTCCCCTTTAACATGCTATATCCTATCCTGACAGAACACCATATTCCACAACACTTCCCCTATAACATGCTATATCCTATCCTTACAGAACACCAAACTCCAAAACACTTCCCCTAAAACATGATATATCCTATTCTTCCAGAACACACACATGGCACCACTTCCCCTAAAACATGCTATATCCTATCCTTCCAGAACACCATACTCCACAACACATCCCCTACAACATGCTATATCCTATCCTTACTTCCCCTGGTGTTGTTTTAGAGTTAGTAGTCTGGGCTGTGGTGCTGGTCCAGTGGGTGAGAGTTAGTAGTCTGGGCTGTGGTGCTGGTCCAGTGGGTTAGAGTTAGTAGTCTGGGCTGTGGTGCTGTTCCAGTGGGTTAGAGTTAGTAGTCTGGGCTGTGTGGTGCTGGTCCAGTGGGTTAGAGTTAGTAGTCTGGGCTGTGGTGCTTGTCCACTGGTTTAGAGTTAGTAGTCTGGGCTGTGGAGCTGTTCCAGTGATTTAGAGTTAGTAGTCTGGGCTGTGTGGTGCTGGTCCAGTGGGTTAGAGTTAGTAGTCTGGGCTGTGGTGCTGGTCCAGTGGGTTAGAGTTAGTAGTCTGGGCTGTGTGGTGCTGGTCCAGTGGGTTAGAGTTAGTGGTCTGGGCTGTGTGGTGCTGGTCCAGTGGGTTAGAGTTAGTAGTCTGGGCTGTGGTGCTGGTCCAGTGGGTTAGAGTTAGTAGTCTGGGCTGTGGTGCTGGTGCAGTAGGTTAGAGTTAGTAGTCTGGGCTGTGTGGTGCTGGTCCAGTGGGTTAGAGTTAGAAGTCTGGGCTGTGTGGTGCTGGTCCAGTGGGTTAGAGTTAGTTGTCTGGGATGTGTGGTGCTGGTCCAGTGGGTTAGAGTTAGTAGTCTGGGCTGTGGTGCTGGTCCAGTGGGTTAGAGTTAGTTGTCTGGGCTGTGGTGCTGTTCCAGTGGGTTAGAGTTATTAGTCTGGGCTGTGGTGCTTGTCCAGTGGTTTAGAGTTAGTAGTCTGGGCTGTGTGGTGCTGATCCAGTGGGTTAGAGTTAGTAATCTGGGCTGTGGAGCTGGTTCAGGGATTTAGAGTTAGTAGTCTGGGCTGTGGAGCTTGTCCAGTGGTTTAGAGTTAGTAGTCTGGGCTGTGTGGTGCGGGTCCAGTGGTTTAGAGTTAGTAGTCTGGGCTGTGTGGTGCTGGTCCAGTGGGTTAGAGTTAGTGGTCTGGGCTGTGTGGTGCTGGTCCAGTGGGTTAGAGTTAGTAGTCTGGGCCTTGGTGCTGTTCCAGTGGGTTAGAGTTAGTAGTCTGGGCTGTGGTGCTGGTGCAGTAGGTTAGAGTTAGTAGTCTGGGCTGTGTGGTGCTGGTCCAGTGGGTTAGAGTTAGAAGTCTGGGCTGTGTGGTGCTGGTCCAGTGGGTTAGAGTTAGTTGTCTGGGCTGTGTGGTGCTGGTCCAGTGGGTTAGAGTTAGTAGTCTGGGCTGTGGTGCTGGTCCAGTGGTTTAGAGTTAGTAGTCTGGGCTGTGTGGTGCTGATCCAGTGGGTTAGAGTTAGTAATCTGGGCTGTGGAGCTGGTTCAGGGATTTAGAGTTAGTAGTCTGGGCTGTGGAGCTTGTCCAGTGGTTTAGAGTTAGTAGTCTGGGCTGTGTGGTGCGGGTCCAGTGGTTTAGAGTTAGTAGTCTGGGCTGTGTGGTGCGGGTCCAGTGGTTTAGAGTTAGTAGTCTGGGCTGTGTGGTGCTTGTCCAGTGGTTTAGAGTTAGTAGTCTGGGCTGTGTGGTGCTGGTCCAGTGGGTTAGTACTGTAACGTGTAGTATGAATACTATATGTTTTCTCCCCTCCAGGCTGAGAATACCGTGGGCTGTGTGGAGCTGGTCCGGTGGACGGAGGTGAATAGCAGGACCAGGATGTGTTCTTACCAGAGAGATGCTCTGAGACGGGTGGCCGAGCTGCACCAGAGGACCTTCTAACTTCACAAGAGGACCTTCCAGCTGCATCAGAGGACCTTCTAGCTGCACCAGAGGACCTTCTAGCTGCACCAGAGGACCTTCTAGCTGCACCAGAGGACCTTTTAGCTAGAAAGAGGACCCACAATGTACTGTTTAGGGTACTGTTGAGATACACTGCACTGTTTAGAGTACTGTTGAGATACACTGTACTGGTTAGAGTACTGTTGAGATTGACTGTACTGTTTAGAGTACTGTTGAGTTATAATAATGTATGAGACATGTAGGAGGACTATATATAAATCACATTTTATTGGTCACATACACGTGTTTAGCAGATGTTACTGCGGATGTAGCGAACTGTTTGTAAATATGTCTTCCTTCACTGTGAGATACTATATGTATATATTTGATAGGCCTTAATAGTACATATACCGTAATGTAGTGTATACTGTGGAAGTTCAGATTAAAAGAGGACAGAATGTTGTGGTAGATTAATTTCCTGTATTACCAAATGAGGAGAGTTACAAACCACACACCAGTCAGAGTTATACTTAAACTTCACCTTTAATAATACTTACTAAGCTTTTGCAATAGCATTTGACTTTCAACGATTCTCTAATGAAAAGTTGAGAGTGTCAACATAATGGCAACTGAGATCTTTTATAGCAAAGATCCACCCCTCTCAATTACATGACAAACCACTCTTCACAAAGGGCTTTTTATTTTAGAAAGGAGTATCCCATAGCCAGATAGCATTAGCTATAAATTATTGTTCAGTTTGTTCTCTAAGACGAGGTTCTAATCTCGTTCCTGCTACTTCATAGTACAAAAACACCAACTCATCCAATGGCATATATCAATTGTCAACTCTAGATACTCCCATCTCAAGAATCCCCCACTCCTGGACAAGCTCACTGAGGGGAGTGAGCCTCTAGGTCATATACTAGGTCAAGATAAGGGCAACATCAGAGGGGACATACAATGGTTCCAGACACTGCCATACTCCTCCCCCCAATGGGAAAAGGAGAGAGTGACTGGCGTACAGACATTGTGGAGACAATTAATTGGTTCCCCATTAATCACGCCATCCCTTCACATGGTTTAAGAAGAAGAAGACAATGTTCCATTCTGTCCTCCTCCCCTTCTGATATTCTGCATAGCACCAGATGGTTTAACAGATACATTCACATATGAAGACAAGCCTGATCTCTCCCCTCTCTGGGCCCCAAGTGACTGAGCCCTAGCTGAGAAGTGCAACTGCCAACCCTATAGTCCAAAGGGAAACATTCTAATGACAAGTATCTCGAATAAGCATATTATGTAAATAAAACATCTTATTTATGTTACCCAACTAATTCTGATTCATCCACCACAATGTACTGACGTATCAGATATAAGCAAGCAAACTCGATTAGACCAGTTAGCCCATAATGAAAACATATGCACATAGTCAAGGTGGGAATTATGGGGGGCTCAGCGATGTTAACTCCCCTAAATTCTGATGTCAAATGTCAAACTATGGGGAGGGGAATTCTCTAAATAATGCTAATTCAATATTCTCCTATTTCTTTCAAATGTAGTGGTAAATATGTTTTACAGTGGTAAATATGAAAATAAAAGCTTCCAAATGAGAGAAACACCCCGTATTTCTGTGGCATCACGATCCACGCAGTAGTGTTGAATCATTTAAGCTTGACCCCAATATAAATAGTCAACTAGACTACAGCTAGATACCAATATCACTAGACAACTAGTCTACAGCTAGACACCAATATCTCTAGACAACTAGCCCACAGCTAGACACCAATATCACCGGACATCTAGTCTACAGCTAGACACCAATATCTCTAGACAACAAGCCTGCAGCTAGACACCAATATCTCTAGACAACTAGGCCACAGCTAGACACCAATATCTCTAGACAACAAGCCAACAGCTAGACACCAATATATCTAGAAGACTAGCCTACAGCTAGACACCAATATCTCTAGACAACTAGCCTATAGCTAGACACCAATATCTCTAGACAACTAGCCCAAAGCTAGACACCAATATCACCAGACAACTAGTCTACAGCTAGACACCAATATCTCTAGACAACTAGCCCACAGCTAGACACCAATATCAATATACAACAAGCCAACAGCTAGACACCAATATCTCTAGACAACTAGCCCACAGCTAGACACCAATATCTCTAGACAACAAGCCAACAGCTAGACACCAATATCACTTGACGACTTGCCTACAGCTAGACACCAATATCTCTAGACAACAAGCCAACAGCTAGACACCAATATCACTTGACGACTAGCCTACAGCTAGACACCAATATCACTAGACAACTAGACACCAATATCACTAGACAACTAGCCAAGAGCTAGACACCAATATCACGAGACAACTAGCCTACAGCTAGACACCAAAATCGCTAGACAACTAGACACCAATATCACTAGACAACTAGCCAAGAGCTAGACACCAATATCACTAGACAACTAGCCAACAGCTAGACACCAATATCACTTGACGACTAGCCTACAGCTAGACACCAATATCACTAGTCAACTAGCCTACAGCTAGACACCAATATCACTAGCCAACTAGCCTACAGCTAGACACCAATATCACTAGACAACTGCCCTACAGCTAGACACCAATATCACTAGACAACTAGCCTACAGCTAGACACCAATATCGCTAGACAACTAGTCTACAGCTAGACACCAATATCACCAGACAACTAGCCTACAGCTAGACACCAATATCACAAGACACCAATATCACTAGACAACTAGACACCAATATCACTAGACAACTAGCCAAGAGCTAGACACCAATATCACGAGTCAATTAGCCTACAGCTAGACACCAAAATCGCTAGACAACTAGACACCAATATCACTAGACAACAAGCCTACAGCTAGACACCAATATTACTAGACAACTAGCCTACAGCTAGACACCATTTTCACTAGACAACTAGTCTACAGCTAGACACCAATATCACCAGACAACTAGCAATACAGCTAGACGCCAATATCTCTAGTCAACTAGCCTACAGCTAGACACCAATATCACTAGACACCAATATCACTAGACAACTAGCCTGCAGCTAGACACCAATATCACTAGACAACTAGCCTACATCTAGACACCAAAATCACTAGACAACTAGACACCAATATCACTAGACACCAATATCACTAGACAACTAGCCCATAGCTAGACACCAATATCACTAGACATCTAGCCGACAGCTAGACATCAATATCACTAGACAACTAGCCCACAGCTAGACACCAATATCACTAGACAACTAGCCCACAGCTAGACACCAATATCACTAGACAACTAGCCAACAGCTAGACACCAATATCACTTGACGACTAGCCTACAGCTAGACACCAATATCACTAGTCAACTAGCCTACAGCTAGACACCAATATCACTAGCCAACTAGCCTACAGCTAGACACCAATATCACTGGACAACTAGCCTACAACTAGACACCAATATCACTAGACAACTAGCCAAGAGCTAGACACCAATATCACTAGACAACTAGCCAACAGCTAGACACCAATATCACTTGACGACTAGCCTACAGCTAGACACCAATATCACTAGTCAACTAGCCTACAGCTAGACACCAATATCACTAGCCAACTAGCCTACAGCTAGACACCAATATCACTAGACAACTGCCCTACAGCTAGACACCAATATCACTAGACAACTAGCCTACAGCTAGACACCAATATCGCTAGACAACTAGTCTACAGCTAGACACCAATATCACCAGACAACTAGCCTACAGCTAGACACCAATATCACAAGACACCAATATCACTAGACAACTAGACACCAATATCACTAGACAACTAGCCAAGAGCTAGACACCAATATCACGAGTCAATTAGCCTACAGCTAGACACCAAAATCGCTAGACAACTAGACACCAATATCACTAGACAACAAGCCTACAGCTAGACACCAATATTACTAGACAACTAGCCTACAGCTAGACACCATTTTCACTAGACAACTAGTCTACAGCTAGACACCAATATCACCAGACAACTAGCAATACAGCTAGACGCCAATATCTCTAGTCAACTAGCCTACAGCTAGACACCAATATCACTAGACACCAATATCACTAGACAACTAGCCTGCAGCTAGACACCAATATCACTAGACAACTAGCCTACATCTAGACACCAAAATCACTAGACAACTAGACACCAATATCACTAGACACCAATATCACTAGACAACTAGCCCATAGCTAGACACCAATATCACTAGACATCTAGCCGACAGCTAGACATCAATATCACTAGACAACTAGCCCACAGCTAGACACCAATATCACTAGACAACTAGCCCACAGCTAGACACCAATATCACTAGACAACTAGCCAACAGCTAGACACCAATATCACTTGACGACTAGCCTACAGCTAGACACCAATATCACTAGTCAACTAGCCTACAGCTAGACACCAATATCACTAGCCAACTAGCCTACAGCTAGACACCAATATCACTGGACAACTAGCCTACAACTAGACACCAATATCACTAGACAACTAGCCCACAGCTAGACACTGGTCTGTCATAATATAATAGAGACAGTAGATCTAGCTGGTCTGCCAAAATATAATAGAGACAGTAGGTCTAGCTGGTCTGTCATAATACAATAGAGACAGTAGATCTAGCTGGTCTGCCTTAATATAATAGAGACAGTAGATCTAGCTGGTCTGTCATAATACAATAGAGATAGTAGATCTAGCTGGTCTGTCATAATATAATAGAGACAGTAGATCTAGCTGGTCTGTCATAATACAATCGAGACAGTAGGTCTAGCTGGTCTTTCATAATATAATAGAGACAGTAGATCTAGCTGGTCTGTCATAATATAATAGAGACAGTAGATCTAGCTGGTCTGTCATAATACAATCGAGACAGAAGGTCTAGCTGGTCTGTCATAATATAATAGAGACAGTAGATCTAGCTGGTATGTCGTAATATAATAGAGACATAGAGACAGTAGATTTAGCTGGTCTGTCATAATATGATAGAGACATAGAGACATAGATACAGTAGATTTAGCTGGTCTGTCATAATATAATAGAGAAAGTAGATCTAGCTAGTCTGTCATAATACAATCAGGACAGTAGATCTAGCTGGTCTGTCATAATACAATAGAGACAGTAGATCTACCTGGTCTGTCAAAATATAATAGAGACAGTAGATTTAGCTGGTCTGTCACAATACAATCGAGACAGTAGGTCTAGCTGGTCTGTCATAATATAATAGAGACAGTAGATCTAGCTGGTCTGTCATAATATAATAGAGACAGTAGATCTAGCTGGTATGTCATAATATAATAGAGACAGAAGATCTAGCTGGTATGTCATAATATAATAGAGACATAGAGACAGTAGATTTAGCTGGTCTGTCATAATATAATAGAGACAGTAGATCTAGCTGTTCTGCCATAATATAATAGAGACAGTAGATCTAGCTGGTCTGTCATAATACAGTAGAGACAGTAGATGTAGCTGGTATATCATAATATAATAGAGACATTGAGACAGTAGATCTAGCTGGTATGTCAAAATATAATAGAGACATAGAGAGTAGATTTACCTGGTCTGTCATAATTTAATAGAGACATAGAGACATAGAGACAGTAGATTTAGCTGGTCTGTCATAATATAATAGAGACATAGAGACATAGATGCAGTAGATTTAGCTGGTCTGTCATAATATAATAGAGAAAGTAGATCTAGCTGGTCTGTCACAATACAATCAGGACAGTAGATCTAGCTGGTCTGTCATAATACAATAGAGACAGTAGATCTACCTGGTCTGTCAAAATATAATAGAGACTGTAGATTTAACTGGTCTGTCACAATACAATCGAGACAGTAGGTCTAGCTGGTCTGTCATAATATAATAGAGACAGTAGATCTAGCTGGTATGTCATAATATAATAGAGACAGAAGATCTATCGGTATGTCATAATATAATAGAGACATAGAGACAGTAGATCTAGCTGGTATGTCAAAATATAATAGAGACATAGAGAGTAGATTTACCTGGTCTGTCATAATTTAATCGAGACAGTAGATCTAGCTGGTCTGTCATAATATAATAGAGACAGTAGATCTAGCTGGTATGTCATAATATAATAGAGACAAAGAGACAGTAGATTTAGCTGGTCTGTCATAATACAATAGAGACAGTAGATCTAGCTGGTCTGCCATAATATAATAGAGACAGTAGATCTAGCTGGTCTGTCATAATACAATAGAGACAGTAGATCTAGCTGGTCTGTCATAATACAATAGAGACAGTAGATCTAGCTTGTCTGTCATAATACAATAGAGACAGTAGATCTAGCTGGTCTGCCATAAAACAATAGAAACAGTAGATCTAGCTGGTATGTGATAATATAATAGAGACATAGAGACAGTAGATCTACCTGGTCTGTCAAAATATAATAGAGACATAGAGAGTAGATCTAGCTGGTCAGTCATAATATAATAGAGACAGTAGATCTAGCTGGTCTGTCATAATACAATAGAGACAGTAGATCTAGCTGGTCTGTCATAATATAATAGAGACAGAAGGTCTAGCTGGTATGTCATAATATAATAGAGACAGTAGATCTAGCTGGTCTGTCATAATATAATAGAGACAGTAGATCTAGCTGGTATGTCATAATATAATAGAGACAGTAGATCTAGCTGGTATGTCGTAATATAATAGAGACATAGAGACAGTAGATTTAAGTGGTCTGTCATAATATAATAGAGACAGTAGATCTAGCTGGTCTGCCAAGATATAATAGAGACAGTAGATTCAGCTGGTCTGTCATAATACAATAGAGACAGTAGATCTAGCTGGTCTGTCATAACACAATCGAGACAGTAGGGCTAGCTGGTCTGTCATAATATAATAGAGACAGTAGATCTAGCTGGTCTGTCATAATACAATAGAGACTGTAGATCTAGCTGGTCTGTCATAATACAATCAGGACAGTAGATTTAGCTGGTCTGTCATAATATAATAGAGACAGTAGATCTAGCTGGTCTGTCATAATACAATCGAGACAGTAGATCTAGCTGGTCTGCCATAATATAATAGAGACAGTAGATCTAGCTGGTCTGTCATAATACAATAGAGACAGTAGATCTAGCTGGTCTGTCGTAATATAATAGAGACATAGAGACAGTAGATCTAGCTGGTCTGTCATAATATAATAGAGTCATAGAGACATAGATACAGTCGATTTAGCTGGTCTGTCATAATATAACAGAGAAAGTAGATCTAGCTGGTCTGTCATAATACAATCAGGACAGTAGATCTAACTGGTCTGTCATAATTCAATAGAGACAGTAGATCTACCTGGTCTGTCTAAATATAATAGAGACAGTAGATTTAGCTGGTCTGTCATAATACAATCGAGACAGTAGGTCTAGCTGGTCTGTCATAATATAATAGATACAGTTGATCTAGCTGGTATGTCATAATATAATAGAGACATAGAGACAGTAGATTTAGCTGGTCTGTCATAATATAATAGAGACAGTAGATCTAGCTGGTCTGTCATAATATAATAGATACAGTAGATCTAGCTGGTATGTCATAATATAAAAGAGACATAGATACAGTAGATCTAGCTAGTCTGTCATAATATAAAAGAGACATAGAGACAGTAGATCTAGCTGCTCTGTCATAATATAATAGAGACAGTAGATCTAGCTGGTCTGTCATAATACAATAGAGACAGTAGATCTAGCTGGTCTGTCATAATACAATCAGGACAGTAGATCTAGCTGGTCTGTCATAATACAATAGAGACAGTAGATCTACCTGTTCTGCCATAATATAATAGAGACAATAGATCTAGCTGGTCTGTCATAATACAGTAGAGACAGTAGATGTAGCTGGTCTATCATAATATAATAGAGACATAGAGACAGTAGATCTAGCTGGTATGTCATAATATAACAGAGACATAGAGACAGTAGATCTAGCTTGTCTATCATAATACAATAGAGACAGTGGATCTAGCTGGTCTGCCATAATACAGTAGAGACAGTAGATCTACCTGGTCTGTCAAAATATAATAGAGACATAGAGAGTAGATTTACCTGGTCTGTCATAATTTAATCGAGACAGTAGATCTACCTGGTCTGTCATAATACAATAGAGAGAGGAGATCTAGCTGGTCTGTCATAATACAATATAGACAGTAGATGTAGCTGGTATGTCATAATATAATAGAGACATAGAGACAGTAGATCTAGCTGGTCTGTCATATTACAATAGAGACAGTAGATCTAGCTGGTCTGCCATAATATAATAGAGACAGTAGATCTAGCTGGTCTGCCATAATATAATAGAGACAGTAGATCTAGCTGGTCTGTCATAATACAATAGAGACAGTAGATCTAGCTGGTCTGTCATAATACAATAGAGACAGTAGATCTAGCTGGTCTGTCATAATACAATAGAGACAGTAGATCTAGCTGGTCTGCCATAAAACAATAGAAACAGTAGATCTAGCTGGTATGTGATAATATAATAGAGACATAGAGACAGTAGATTTAGCTGGTCTGTCATAATATAATAGAGACAGTAGATCTAGCAGGTCTGCCATGATATAATAGAGACAGTAGATCTAGCTGGTCTGTCATAATACAATAGAGACAGTAGATCTAGCTGGTCTGTCATAATACAATCAGGACAGTAGATCTAGCTGGTCTGTCATAATACAATAGAGACAGTAGATCTACCTGGTCTGTCAAAATATAATAGAGACTGTAGATTTAACTGGTCTGTCACAATACAATCGAGACAGTAGGTCTAGCTGGTCTGTCATAATATAATAGAGACAGTAGATCTAGCTGGTATGTCATAATATAATAGAGACAGAAGATCTATCGGTATGTCATAATATAATAGAGACATAGAGACAGTAGATCTAGCTGGTATGTCAAAATATAATAGAGACATAGAGAGTAGATTTACCTGGTCTGTCATAATTTAATCGAGACAGTAGATCTAGCTGGTCTGTCATAATATAATAGAGACAGTAGATCTAGCTGGTATGTCATAATATAATAGAGACAAAGAGACAGTAGATTTAGCTGGTCTGTCATAATACAATAGAGACAGTAGATCTAGCTGGTCTGCCATAATATAATAGAGACAGTAGATCTAGCTGGTCTGTCATAATACAATAGAGACAGTAGATCTAGCTGGTCTGTCATAATACAATAGAGACAGTAGATCTAGCTTGTCTGTCATAATACAATAGAGACAGTAGATCTAGCTGGTCTGCCATAAAACAATAGAAACAGTAGATCTAGCTGGTATGTGATAATATAATAGAGACATAGAGACAGTAGATCTACCTGGTCTGTCAAAATATAATAGAGACATAGAGAGTAGATCTAGCTGGTCAGTCATAATATAATAGAGACAGTAGATCTAGCTGGTCTGTCATAATACAATAGAGACAGTAGATCTAGCTGGTCTGTCATAATATAATAGAGACAGAAGGTCTAGCTGGTATGTCATAATATAATAGAGACAGTAGATCTAGCTGGTCTGTCATAATATAATAGAGACAGTAGATCTAGCTGGTCTGTCATAATATAATAGAGACAGTAGATCTAGCTGGTATGTCGTAATATAATAGAGACATAGAGACAGTAGATTTAAGTGGTCTGTCATAATATAATAGAGACAGTAGATCTAGCTGGTCTGCCAAGATATAATAGAGACAGTAGATTCAGCTGGTCTGTCATAATACAATAGAGACAGTAGATCTAGCTGGTCTGTCATAACACAATCGAGACAGTAGGGCTAGCTGGTCTGTCATAATATAATAGAGACAGTAGATCTAGCTGGTCTGTCATAATACAATAGAGACTGTAGATCTAGCTGGTCTGTCATAATACAATCAGGACAGTAGATTTAGCTGGTCTGTCATAATATAATAGAGACAGTAGATCTAGCTGGTCTGTCATAATACATTCGAGACAGTAGATCTAGCTGGTCTGCCATAATATAATAGAGACAGTAGATCTAGCTGGTCTGTCATAATACAATAGAGACAGTAGATCTAGCTGGTCTGTCGTAATATAATAGAGACATAGAGACAGTAGATCTAGCTGGTCTGTCATAATATAATAGAGTCATAGAGACATAGATACAGTCGATTTAGCTGGTCTGTCATAATATAACAGAGAAAGTAGATCTAGCTGGTCTGTCATAATACAATCAGGACAGTAGATCTAACTGGTCTGTCATAATTCAATAGAGACAGTAGATCTACCTGGTCTGTCTAAATATAATAGAGACAGTAGATTTAGCTGGTCTGTCATAATACAATCGAGACAGTAGGTCTAGCTGGTCTGTCATAATATAATAGATACAGTTGATCTAGCTGGTATGTCATAATATAATAGAGACATAGAGACAGTAGATTTAGCTGGTCTGTCATAATATAATAGAGACAGTAGATCTAGCTGGTCTGTCATAATATAATAGATACAGTAGATCTAGCTGGTATGTCATAATATAAAAGAGACATAGATACAGTAGATCTAGCTAGTCTGTCATAATATAAAAGAGACATAGAGACAGTAGATCTAGCTGCTCTGTCATAATATAATAGAGACAGTAGATCTAGCTGGTCTGTCAAAATACAATAGAGACAGTAGATCTAGCTGGTCTGTCATAATACAATCAGGACAGTAGATCTAGCTGGTCTGTCATAATACAATAGAGACAGTAGATCTACCTGTTCTGCCATAATATAATAGAGACAATAGATCTAGCTGGTCTGTCATAATACAGTAGAGACAGTAGATGTAGCTGGTCTATCATAATATAATAGAGACATAGAGACAGTAGATCTAGCTGGTATGTCATAATATAACAGAGACATAGAGACAGTAGATCTAGCTTGTCTATCATAATACAATAGAGACAGTGGATCTAGCTGGTCTGCCATAATACAGTAGAGACAGTAGATCTACCTGGTCTGTCAAAATATAATAGAGACATAGAGAGTAGATTTACCTGGTCTGTCATAATTTAATCGAGACAGTAGATCTACCTGGTCTGTCATAATACAATAGAGAGAGGAGATCTAGCTGGTCTGTCATAATACAATATAGACAGTAGATGTAGCTGGTATGTCATAATATAATAGAGACATAGAGACAGTAGATCTAGCTGGTCTGTCATATTACAATAGAGACAGTAGATCTAGCTGGTCTGCCATAATATAATAGAGACAGTAGATCTAGCTGGTCTGCCATAATATAATAGAGACAGTAGATCTAGCTGGTCTGTCATAATACAATAGAGACAGTAGATCTAGCTGGTCTGTCATAATACAATAGAGACAGTAGATCTAGATGGTCTGTCATAATACAATAGAGACAGTAGATCTAGCTGGTCTGCCATAAAACAATAGAAACAGTAGATCTAGCTGGTATGTGATAATATAATAGAGACATAGAGACAGTAGATTTAGCTGGTCTGTCATAATATAATAGAGACAGTAGATCTAGCAGGTCTGCCATGATATAATAGAGACAGTAGATCTAGCTGGTCTGTCATAATACAATAGAGACAGTAGATCTAGCTGGTCTGTCATAATACAATCAGGACAGTAGATCTAGCTGGTCTGTCATAATACAATCAGGACAGTAGATCTAGCTGGTCTGTCATAACACAATCGAGACAGTAGGTCTAGCTGGTCTGTCATAATATAATAGAGACAGTAGATCTAGCTGGTCTGTCATAATACAATAGAGACAGTAGATCTAGCTGGTCTGGCATAATACAATAGAGACAGTAGATTTCGCTGGTCTGTCATAATATAATAGAGACAGTAGATCTAGCTGGTCTGTCATAATACAGCGAGACAGTAGATCTAGCTGGTATGTCATAATATAATAGAGACAGTAGATCTAGCTGGTCTGTCATAATACAATAGAGACAGTAGATCTAGCTTTTCTGTCGTAATATAATAGAGACATAGAGACAGTAGATCTAGCTGGTCTGTCATAATATAATAGAGTCATAGAGACATAGATACAGTAGATTTAGCTGGTCTGTCATAATATAATTGAGAAAGTAGATCTAGCTGGTCTGTCATAATACAATCAGGACAGTAGATCTAGCTGGTCTGTCATAATACAATAGAGACAGTAGATCTAGCTGGTCTGTCAAAATATTATAGAGAATGTAGATTTAGCTGGTCTGTCATAATACAATCGAGACAGTAGGTCTAGCTGGTCTGTCATAATATAATAGAGACAGTAGATCTAGCTGGTCTGTCATAATATAATAGAGACAGTAGATCTAGCTGGTATGTCATAATATAATAGAGACTGAAGATCTAGCTGGTGTGTCATAATATAATAGAGACATAGAGACAGTAGATTTAGCTGGTCTGTCATAATATAATAGAGACAGTAGATCTAGCTGGTCTGTCATAACATAATAGATACAGTAGATCTAGCTGGTATGTCATAATATAATAGAGACATAGAGACAGTAGATTTAGCTGGTCTGTCATAATATAATAGAGACAGTAGATCTAGCTGGTCTGTCATAATATAATAGAGACAGTAGATCTAGCTGGTCTGTCATAATACAATCAGGACAGTAGATCTAGCTGGTCTGTCATAATACAATAGAGACAGAAGATCTACCTTGTCTATCAAAATATAATAGAGACAGTAGATTTAGCTAGTCTGTCATAATACAATCGAGACAGTAGGTCTACCTGGTCTGTCATAATATAATAGAGACAGTAGGAATAGCTGGTCTGTCATAATATAATAGAGACAGTAGATCTAGCTGGTCTGTCATAATATAATAGAGACAGTATATCTAGCTGGTATGTCATAATATAATAGAGACAGAAGATCTAGCTGGTATGTCATAATATAATAGAGACATAGAGACAGTAGATTTAGCTGGGCTGTCATAATATAATAGAGACAGTAGATCTAGCTGGTCTGACATGATATAATAGATACAGTAGATCTAGCTGGTATGTCATAATACAATCAGGACAGTAGATCTAGCTGGTCTGTCATAATACAATAGAGTCAGTAGATCTACCTGGTCTGTCGTAATATAATAGAGACATAGAGACAGTAGATCTAGCTGGTCTGTCATAATATAATAGAGTCATAGAGACATAGATACAGTCGATTTAGCTGGTCTGTCATAATATAACAGAGAAAGTAGATCTAGCTGGTCTGTCATAATACAATCAGGACAGTAGATCTAACTGGTCTGTCATAATTCAATAGAGACAGTAGATCTACCTGGTCTGTCTAAATATAATAGAGACAGTAGATTTAGCTGGTCTGTCATAATACAATCGAGACAGTAGGTCTAGCTGGTCTGTCATAATATAATAGATACAGTAGATCTAGCTGGTATGTCATAATATAATAGAGACATAGAGACAGTAGATTTAGCTGGTCTGTCATAATATAATAGAGACAGTAGATCTAGCTGGTCTGTCATAATATAATAGATACAGTAGATCTAGCTGGTATGTCATAATATAAAAGAGACATAGATACAGTAGATCTAGCTGGTCTGTCATAATATAAAAGAGACATAGAGACAGTAGATCTAGCTGCTCTGTCATAATATAATAGAGACAGTAGATCTAGCTGGTCTGTCATAATACAATAGAGACAGTAGATCTAGCTGGTCTGTCATAATACAATCAGGACAGTAGATCTAGCTGGTCTGTCATAATACAATAGAGACAGTAGATCTACCTGTTCTGCCATAATATAATAGAGACAGTAGATCTAGCTGGTCTGTCATAATACAGTAGAGACAGTAGATGTAGCTGGTCTATCATAATATAATAGAGACATAGAGACAGTAGATCTAGCTGGTATGTCATAATATAACAGAGACATAGAGACAGTAGATCTAGCTTGTCTATCATAATACAATAGAGACAGTGGATCTAGCTGGTCTGCCATAATACAGTAGAGACAGTAGATCTACCTGGTCTGTCAAAATATAATAGAGACATAGAGAGTAGATTTACCTGGTCTGTCATAATTTAATCGAGACAGTAGATCTACCTGGTCTGTCATAATATAATAGAGACAGTAGATCTAGCTGGTATGTCATAATATATTAGAGACAAAGAGACAGTAGATTTAGCTGGTCTGTCATAATACAATAGAGACAGTAGATCTAGCTGGTCTGCCATAATATAATAGAGACAGTAGATCTAGCTGGTCTGTCATATTACAATAGAGACAGTAGATCTAGCTGGTCTGTCATAATACAATAGAGACAGGAGATCTAGCTGGTCTGTCATAATACAATATAGACAGTAGATGTAGCTGGTATGTCATAATATAATAGAGACATAGAGACAGTAGATCTAGCTGGTCTGTCATAATACAATAGAGACAGTAGATCTAGCTGGTCTGCCATAATATAATAGAGACAGTAGATCTAGCTGGTCTGCCATAATATAATAGAGACAGTAGATCTAGCTGGTCTGTCATAATACAATAGAGACAGTAGATCTAGCTGGTCTGTCATAATACAATAGAGACAGTAGATCTAGCTGGTCTGTCATAATACAATAGAGACAGTAGATCTAGCTGGTCTGCCATAACACAATCGAGACAGTAGGTCTAGCTGGTCTGTCATAATATAATAGAGACAGTAGATCTAGCTGGTCTGTCATAATACAATAGAGACAGTAGATCTAGCTGGTCTGTCATAATACAATAGAGACAGTAGATCTAGCTGGTCTGTCATAATACAATCGAGACAGTAGATCTAGCTGGTCTGCCATAATATAATAGAGACAGTAGATCTAGCTGGTCTGTCATAATACAATAGAGACAGTAGATCTAGCTGGTCTGTCATAATACAATCAGGACAGTAGATCTAGCTGGTCTGTCATAATACAATCAGGACAGTAGATCTAGCTGGTCTGTCATAACACAATCGAGACAGTAGATCTAGCTGGTATGTGATAATATAATAGAGACATAGAGACAGTAGATTTAGCTGGTCTGTCATAATATAATAGAGACAGTAGATCTAGCAGGTCTGCCATGATATAATAGAGACAGTAGATCTAGCTGGTCTGTCATAATACAATAGAGACAGTAGATCTAGCTGGTCTGTCATAATACAATCAGGACAGTAGATCTAGCTGGTATGTCATAATACAATCAGGACAGTAGATCTAGCTGGTCTGTCATAACACAATCGAGACAGTAGGTCTAGCTGGTCTGTCATAATATAATAGAGACAGTAGATCTAGCTGGTCTGTCATAATACAATAGAGACAGTAGATCTAGCTGGTCTGTCATAATACAATAGAGACAGTAGATTTAGCTGGTCTGTCATAATATAATAGCGACAGTAGATCTAGCTGGTCTGTCATAATACAGCGAGACAGTAGATCTAGCTGGTATGTCATAATATAATAGAGACAGTAGATCTAGCTGGTCTGTCATAATACAATCGAGACAGTAGATCTAGCTGGTCTGCCATAATATAATAGAGACAGTAGATCTAGCTGGTCTGTCATAATACAATAGAGACAGTAGATCTAGCTTTTCTGTCGTAATATAATAGAGACATAGAGACAGTAGATCTAGCTGGTCTGTCATAATATAATAGAGTCATAGAGACATAGATACAGTAGATTTAGCTGGTCTGTCATAATATAATTGAGGAAGTAGATCTAGCTGGTCTGTCATAATACAATCAGGACAGTAGATCTAGCTGGTCTGTCATAATACAATAGAGACAGTAGATCTACCTGGTCTGTCAAAATATTATAGAGAATGTAGATTTAGCTGGTCTGTCATAATACAATCGAGACAGTAGGTCTAGCTGGTCTGTCATAATATAATAGAGACAGTAGATCTAGCTGGTCTGCCATAATATAATAGAGACAGTAGATCTAGCTGGTCTGTCATAATACAATAGAGACAGTAGATCTAGCTTTTCTGTCGTAATATAATAGAGACATAGAGACAGTAGTTCTAGCTGGTCTGTCATAATATAATAGAGTCATAGAGACATAGATACAGTAGATTTAGCTGGTCTGTCATAATATAATTGAGAAAGTAGATCTAGCTGGTCTGTCATAATACAATCAGGACAGTAGATCTAGCTGGTCTGTCATAATACAATAGAGACAGTAGATCTACCTGGTCTGTCAAAATATTATAGAGAATGTAGATTTAGCTGGTCTGTCATAATACAATCGAGACAGTAGGTCTAGCTGGTCTGTCATAATATAATAGAGACAGTAGATCTAGCTGGTCTGTCATAATATAATAGAGACAGTAGATCTAGCTGGTATGTCATAATATAATAGAGACTGAAGATCTAGCTGGTGTGTCATAATATAATAGAGACATAGAGACAGTAGATTTAGCTGGTCTGTCATAATATAATAGATACAGTAGATCTAGCTGGTATGTCATAATATAATAGAGACATAGATACAGTAGATCTAGCTGGTCTGTCATAATATAATAGAGACATAGAGACAGTAGATCTAGCTGGTCTGTCATAATATAATAGAGACAGTAGATCTAGCTGGTCTGTCATAATACAATCAGGACAGTAGATCTAGCTGGTCTGTCATAATACAATAGAGACAGAAGATCTACCTTGTCTGTCAAAATATAATAGAGACAGTAGATTTAGCTAGTCTGTCATAATACAATCAAGACAGTAGGTCTACCTGGTCTGTCATAATATAATAGAGACAGTAGGACTAGCTGGTCTGTCATAATATAATAGAGACAGTAGATCTAGCTGGTATGTCATAATATAATAGAGACAGAAGATCTAGCTGGTATGTCATAATATAATAGAGACATAGAGACAGTAGATTTAGCTGGTCTGTCATAATATAATAGAGACAGTAGATCTAGCTGGTCTGACATGATATAATAGATACAGTAGATCTAGCTGGTATGTCATAATACAATCAGGACAGTAGATCTAGCTGGTCTGTCATAATACAATAGAGACAGTAGATCTACCTGGTCTGTGAAAATATTATAGAGACAGTAGATTTAGCTGGTCTGTCATAATACAATCGAGACAGTAGGTCTAGCTGGTCTGTCATAATATAATAGAGACAGTAGATTTAGCTGGTCTGTCATAATATAATAGAGACAGTAGATCTAGCTGGTATGTCATAATATAATAGAGACAGAAGATATTGCTGGTCTTTCATAATATAATAGAGACAGTAGATCTAGCTGGTCTGTCATAATACAATCGAGACAGTAGATCTAGCTGGTCTGCCATAATATAATAGAGACAGTGGATTTAGCTGGTCTGTCATAATATAATAGAGACAGTAGATCTAGCTGGTATGTCATAATATAATAGAGACAGAAGATATTGCTGGTCTTTCATAATATAATAGAGACAGTAGATCTAGCTGGTCTGTCATAATACAATAGAGACAGTAGATCTAGCTGGTCTGTCATACTACAATCGAGACAGTAGATCTAGCTGGTCTGCCATAATATAATAGAGACAGTAGATCTAGCTGGTCTGTCATAATATAATAGAGACATAGAGACATAGATACAGTAGATTTAGCTGGTCTGTCATAATATCATAGAGAAAGTAGATTTAGCTGGTCTGTCATAATATAATAGAGACAGTAGATCTAGCTGGTCTGTCATAATACATCGAGACAGTAGATCTAGCTGGTATGTCATAATATAATAGAGACAGTAGATTTAGCTGGTCTGTCATAATACAATCGAGACTGTAGGTCTAGCTGGTCTGTCATAATATAATAGAGACAGTAGATTTAGCTGGTCTGTCATAATATAATAGAGACAGTAGATCTAGCTGGTCTGTCATAATACAATAGAGACAGTAGATCTAGCTGGTATGTCATAATATAATAGAGACATAGAGACAGTAGATTTAGCTGGTCTGTCATAATATAATAGAGACAGTAGATCTAGCTGGTCTGTCATAATATAATAGATACAGTAGATCTAGCTGGTATGTCATAATATAAAAGAGACATAGATACAGTAGATCTAGCTGGTCTGTCATAATATAATAGAGACAGTAGATCTAGCTGGTCTGTCATAATATAATAGATACAGTAGATCTAGCTGGTATGTCATAATATAAAAGAGACATAGATACAGTAGATCTAGCTGGTCTGTCATAATATAAAAGAGACATAGAGACAGTAGATCTAGCTGCTCTGTCATAATATAATAGAGACAGTAGATCTAGCTGGTCTGTCATAATACAATAGAGACAGTAGATCTAGCTGGTCTGTCATAATACAATCAGGACAGTAGATCTAGCTGGTCTGTCATAATACAATAGAGACAGTAGATCTACCTGTTCTGCCATAATATAATAGAGACAGTAGATCTAGCTGGTCTGTCATAATACAGTAGAGACAGTAGATGTAGCTGGTCTATCATAATATAATAGAGACATAGAGACAGTAGATCTAGCTGGTATGTCATAATATAACAGAGACATAGAGACAGTAGATCTAGCTTCTCTATCATAATACAATAGAGACAGTGGATCTAGCTGGTCTGTCAAAATATAATAGAGACATAGAGAGTAGATTTACCTGGTCTGTCATCATTTAATCGAGACAGTAGATCTACCTGGTCTGTCATAATATAATAGAGACAGTAGATCTAGCTGGTATGTCATAATATATTAGAGACAAAGAGACAGTAGATTTAGCTGGTCTGTCATAATACAATAGAGACAGTAGATCTAGCTGGTCTGCCATAATATAATAGAGACAGTAGATCTAGCTGGTCTGTCATATTACAATAGAGACAGTAGATCTAGCTGGTCTGTCATAATACAATAGAGACAGGAGATCTAGCTGGTCTGTCATAATACAATATAGACAGTAGATGTAGCTGGTATGTCATAATATAATAGAGACATAGAGACAGTAGATCTAGCTGGTCTGTCATAATACAATAGAGACAGTAGATCTAGCTGGTCTGCCATAATATAATAGAGACAGTAGATCTAGCTGGTCTGCCATAATATAATAGAGACAGTAGATCTAGCTGGTCTGTCATAATACAATAGAGACAGTAGATCTAGCTGGTCTGTCATAATACAATAGAGACAGTAGATCTAGCTGGTCTGTCATAATACAATAGAGACAGTAGATCTAGCTGGTCTGCCATAAAACAATAGAAACAGTAGATCTAGCTGGTATGTGATAATATAATAGAGACAGTAGATCTAGCTGGTCTGTCATAATACAATAGAGACAGTAGATCTAGCTGGTCTGTCATAATACAATAGAGACAGTAGATCTAGCTGGTCTGCCATAAAACAATAGAAACAGTAGATCTAGCTGGTATGTGATAATATAATAGAGACATAGAGACAGTAGATTTAGCTGGTCTGTCATAATATAATAGAGACAGTAGATCTAACAGGTCTGCCATGATATAATAGAGACAGTAGATCTAGCTGGTCTGTCATAATACAATAGAGACAGTAGATCTAGCTGGTCTGTCATAATACAATAGAGACAGTAGATCTAGCTGGTCTGTCATAATACAATAGAGACAGTAGATCTAGCTGGTCTGCCATAATATAATAGAGACAGTAGATCTAGCTGGTCTGCCATAATATAATAGAGACAGTAGATCTAGCTGGTCTGTCATAATACAATAGAGACAGTAGATCTAGCTGGTCTGTCATAATACAATAGAGACAGTAGATCTAGCTGGTCTGTCATAATACAATAGAGACAGTAGATCTAGCTGGTCTGTCATAATACAATAGAGACAGTAGATCTAGCTGGTCTGCCATAAAACAATAGAAACAGTAGATCTAGCTGGTATGTGATAATATAATAGAGACATAGAGACAGTAGATTTAGCTGGTCTGTCATAATATAATAGAGACAGTAGATCTAACAGGTCTGCCATGATATAATAGAGACAGTAGATCTAGCTGGTCTGTCATAATACAATAGAGACAGTAGATCTAGCTGGTCTGTCATAATACAATCAGGACAGTAGATCTAGCTGGTCTGTCATAATACAATCAGGACAGTAGATCTAGCTGGTCTGTCATAACACAATCGAGACAGTAGGTCTAGCTGGTCTGTCATAATATAATAGAGACAGTAGATCTAGCTGGTCTGTCATAATACAATAGAGACAGTAGATCTAGCTGGTCTGTCATAATACAATAGAGACAGTAGATTTAGCTGGTCTGTCATAATATAATAGAGACAGTAGATCTAGCTGGTCTGTCATAATACAGCGAGACAGTAGATCTAGCTGGTATGTCATAATATAATAGAGAAAGTAGATCTAGCTGGTCTGTCATAATACAATCGAGACAGTAGATCTAGCTGGTCTGCCATAATATAATAGAGACAGTAGATCTAGCTGGTCTGTCATAATACAATAGAGACAGTAGATCTAGCTTTTCTGTCGTAATATAATAGAGACATAGAGACAGTAGATCTAGCTGGTCTGTCATAATATAATAGAGTCATAGAGACATAGATACAGTAGATTTAGCTGGTCTGTCATAATATAATTGAGAAAGTAGATCTAGCTGGTCTGTCATAATACAATCAGGACAGTAGATCTAGCTGGTCTGTCATAATACAATAGAGACAGTAGATCTACCTGGTCTGTCAAAATATTATAGAGAATGTAGATTTAGCTGGTCTGTCATAATACAATCGAGACAGTAGGTCTAGCTGGTCTGTCATAATATAATAGAGACAGTAGATCTAGCTGGTCTGTCATAATATAATAGAGACAGTAGATCTAGCTGGTATGTCATAATATAATAGAGACTGAAGATCTAGCTGGTGTGTCATAATATAATAGAGACATAGAGACAGTAGATTTAGCTGGTCTGTCATAATATAATAGAGACAGTAGATCTAGCTGGTCTGTCATAACATAATAGATACAGTAGATCTAGCTGGTATGTCATAATATAATAGAGACATAGATACAGTAGATCTAGCTGGTCTGTCATAATATAATAGAGACATAGAGACAGTAGATCTAGCTGGTCTGTCATAATATAATAGAGACAGTAGATCTAGCTGGTCTGTCATAATACAATAGAGACAGAAGATCTACCTTGTCTGTCAAAATATAATAGAGACAGTAGATTTAGCTAGTCTGTCATAATACAATCGAGACAGTAGGTCTAGCTGGTCTGTCATAATATAATAGAGACAGTAGATCTAGCTGGTCTGCCATAATATAATAGAGACAGTAGATCTAGCTGGTCTGTCATAATACAATAGAGACAGTAGATCTAGCTGGTCTGTCATAATACAATAGAGACAGTAGATCTAGCTGGTCTGTCATAATACAATAGAGACAGTAGATCTAGCTGGTCTGCCATAAAACAATAGAAACAGTAGATCTAGCTGGTATGTGATAATATAATAGAGACATAGAGACAGTAGATTTAGCTGGTCTGTCATAATATAATAGAGACAGTAGATCTAACAGGTCTGCCATGATATAATAGAGACAGTAGATCTAGCTGGTCTGTCATAATACAATAGAGACAGTAGATCTAGCTGGTCTGTCATAATACAATCAGGACAGTAGATCTAGCTGGTCTGTCATAATACAATCAGGACAGTAGATCTAGCTGGTCTGTCATAACACAATCGAGACAGTAGGTCTAGCTGGTCTGTCATAATATAATAGAGACAGTAGATCTAGCTGGTCTGTCATAATACAATAGAGACAGTAGATCTAGCTGGTCTGTCATAATACAATAGAGACAGTAGATTTAGCTGGTCTGTCATAATATAATAGAGACAGTAGATCTAGCTGGTCTGTCATAATACAGCGAGACAGTAGATCTAGCTGGTATGTCATAATATAATAGAGAAAGTAGATCTAGCTGGTCTGTCATAATACAATCGAGACAGTAGATCTAGCTGGTCTGCCATAATATAATAGAGACAGTAGATCTAGCTGGTCTGTCATAATACAATAGAGACAGTAGATCTAGCTTTTCTGTCGTAATATAATAGAGACATAAAGACAGTAGATCTAGCTGGTCTGTCATAATATAATAGAGTCATAGAGACATAGATACAGTAGATTTAGCTGGTCTGTCATAATATAATTGAGAAAGTAGATCTAGCTGGTCTGTCATAATACAATCAGGACAGTAGATCTAGCTGGTCTGTCATAATACAATAGAGACAGTAGATCTACCTGGTCTGTCAAAATATTATAGAGAATGTAGATTTAGCTGGTCTGTCATAATACAATCGAGACAGTAGGTCTAGCTGGTCTGTCATAATATAATAGAGACAGTAGATCTAGCTGGTCTGTCATAATATAATAGAGACAGTAGATCTAGCTGGTATGTCATAATATAATAGAGACTGAAGATCTAGCTGGTGTGTCATAATATAATAGAGACATAGAGACAGTAGATTTAGCTGGTCTGTCATAATATAATAGAGACAGTAGATCTAGCTGGTCTGTCATAACATAATAGATACAGTAGATCTAGCTGGTATGTCATAATATAATAGAGACATAGATACAGTAGATCTAGCTGGTCTGTCATAATATAATAGAGACATAGAGACAGTAGATCTAGCTGGTCTGTCATAATATAATAGAGACAGTAGATCTAGCTGGTCTGTCATAATACAATAGAGACAGAAGATCTACCTTGTCTGTCAAAATATAATAGAGACAGTAGATTTAGCTAGTCTGTCATAATACAATCGAGACAGTAGGTCTACCTGGTCTCTCATAATATAATAGAGACAGTAGGACTAGCTGGTCTGTCATAATATAATAGAGACAGTAGATCTAGCTGGTCTGTCATAATATAATAGAGACAGTAGATCTAGCTGGTATGTCATAATATAATAGAGACAGAAGATCTAGCTGGTATGTCATAATATAATAGAGACATAGAGACAGTAGATTTAGCTGGTCTGTCATAATATAATAGAGACAGTAGATCTAGCTGGTCTGTCATAATACAATCGAGACAGTAGATCTAGCTGGTCTGCCATAATATAATAGAGACAGTAGATCTAGCTGGTCTGTCATAATACAATAGAGACAGTAGATCTAACTTTTCTGTCGTAATATAATAGAGACATAGAGACAGTAGATCTAGCTGGTCTGTCATAATATAATAGAGTCATAGAGACATAGATACAGTAGATTTATCTGGTCTGTCATAATATAATTGAGAAAGTAGATCTAGCTGGTCTGTCATAATACAATCAGGACAGTAGATCTAGCTGGTCTGTCATAATACAATAGAGACAGTAGATCTACCTGGTCTGTCAAAATATTATAGAGAATGTAGATTTAGCTGGTCTGTCATAATACAATCGAGACAGTAGGTCTAGCTGGTCTGTCATAATATAATAGAGACAGTAGATCTAGCTGGTCTGCCATAATATAATAGAGACAGTAGATCTAGCTGGTCTGTCATAATACAATAGAGACAGTAGATCTAGCTTTTCTGTCGTAATATAATAGAGACATAGAGACAGTAGTTCTAGCTGGTCTGTCATAATATAATAGAGTCATAGAGACATAGATACAGTAGATTTAGCTGGTCTGTCATAATATAATTGAGAAAGTAGATCTAGCTGGTCTGTCATAATACAATCAGGACAGTAGATCTAGCTGGTCTGTCATAATACAATAGAGACAGTAGATCTACCTGGTCTGTCAAAATATTATAGAGAATGTAGATTTAGCTGGTCTGTCATAATACAATCGAGACAGTAGGTCTAGCTGGTCTGTCATAATATAATAGAGACAGTAGATCTAGCTGGTCTGTCATAATATAATAGAGACAGTAGATCTAGCTGGTATGTCATAATATAATAGAGACTGAAGATCTAGCTGGTGTGTCATAATATAATAGAGACATAGAGACAGTAGATTTAGCTGGTCTGTCATAATATAATAGATACAGTAGATCTAGCTGGTATGTCATAATATAATAGAGACATAGATACAGTAGATCTAGCTGGTCTGTCATAATATAATAGAGACATAGAGACAGTAGATCTAGCTTGTCTGTCATAATATAATAGAGACAGTAGATCTAGCTGGTCTGTCATAATACAATCAGGACAGTAGATCTAGCTGGTCTGTCATAATACAATAGAGACAGAAGATCTACCTTGTCTGTCAAAATATAATAGAGACAGTAGATTTAGCTAGTCTGTCATAATACAATCGAGACAGTAGGTCTACCTGGTCTGTCATAATATAATAGAGACAGTAGGACTAGCTGGTCTGTCATAATATAATAGAGACAGTAGATCTAGCTGGTCTGTCATAATATAATAGAGACAGTAGATCTAGCTGGTATGTCATAATATAATAGAGACAGAAGATCTAGCTGGTATGTCATAATATAATAGAGACATAGAGACAGTAGATTTAGCTGGTCTGTCATAATATAATAGAGACAGTAGATCTAGCTGGTCTGACATGATATAATAGATACAGTAGATCTAGCTGGTATGTCATAATACAATCAGGACAGTAGATCTAGCTGGTCTGTCATAATACAATAGAGACAGTAGATCTACCTGGTCTGTGAAAATATTATAGAGACAGTAGATTTAGCTGGTCTGTCATAATACAATCGAGACAGTAGGTCTAGCTGGTCTGTCATAATATAATAGAGACAGTAGATTTAGCTGGTCTGTCATAATATAATAGAGACAGTAGATCTAGCTGGTATGTCATAATATAATAGAGACAGAAGATATTGCTGGTCTTTCATAATATAATAGAGACAGTAGATCTAGCTGGTCTGTCATAATACAATAGAGACAGTAGATCTAGCTGGTCTGTCATAATACAATCGAGACAGTAGATCTAGCTGGTCTGCCATAATATAATAGAGACAGTGGATTTAGCTGGTCTGTCATAATATAATAGAGACAGTAGATCTAGCTGGTATGTCATAATATAATAGAGACAGAAGATATTGCTGGTCTTTCATAATATAATAGAGACAGTAGATCTAGCTGGTCTGTCATAATACAATAGAGACAGTAGATCTAGCTGGTCTGTCATACTACAATCGAGACAGTAGATCTAGCTGGTCTGCCATAATATAATAGAGACAGTAGATCTAGCTGGTCTGTCATAATATAATAGAGACATAGAGACATAGATACAGTAGATTTAGCTGGTCTGTCATAATATCATAGAGAAAGTAGATTTAGCTGGTCTGTCATAATATAATAGAGACAGTAGATCTAGCTGGTCTGTCATAATACATCGAGACAGTAGATCTAGCTGGTATGTCATAATATAATAGAGACAGTAGATTTAGCTGGTCTGTCATAATACAATCGAGACTGTAGGTCTAGCTGGTCTGTCATAATATAATAGAGACAGTAGATTTAGCTGGTCTGTCATAATATAATAGAGACAGTAGATCTAGCTGGTATGTCATAATATAATAGAGACAGAAGATATTGCTGGTCTTTCATAATATAATAGAGACAGTAGATCTAGCTGGTCTGTCATAATACAATAGAGACAGTAGATCTAGCTGGTATGTCATAATATAATAGAGACATAGAGACAGTAGATTTAGCTGGTCTGTCATAATATAATAGAGACAGTAGATCTAGCTGGTCTGTCATAATATAATAGATACAGTAGATCTAGCTGGTATGTCATAATATAAAAGAGACATAGATACAGTAGATCTAGCTGGTCTGTCATAATATAATAGAGACAGTAGATCTAGCTGGTCTGTCATAATATAATAGATACAGTAGATCTAGCTGGTATGTCATAATATAAAAGAGACATAGATACAGTAGATCTAGCTGGTCTGTCATAATATAAAAGAGACATAGAGACAGTAGATCTAGCTGCTCTGTCATAATATAATAGAGACAGTAGATCTAGCTGGTCTGTCATAATACAATAGAGACAGTAGATCTAGCTGGTCTGTCATAATACAATCAGGACAGTAGATCTAGCTGGTCTGTCATAATACAATAGAGACAGTAGATCTACCTGTTCTGCCATAATATAATAGAGACAGTAGATCTAGCTGGTCTGTCATAATACAGTAGAGACAGTAGATGTAGCTGGTCTATCATAATATAATAGAGACATAGAGACAGTAGATCTAGCTGGTATGTCATAATATAACAGAGACATAGAGACAGTAGATCTAGCTTCTCTATCATAATACAATAGAGACAGTGGATCTAGCTGGTCTGTCAAAATATAATAGAGACATAGAGAGTAGATTTACCTGGTCTGTCATAATTTAATCGAGACAGTAGATCTACCTGGTCTGTCATAATATAATAGAGACAGTAGATCTAGCTGGTATGTCATAATATATTAGAGACAAAGAGACAGTAGATTTAGCTGGTCTGTCATAATACAATAGAGACAGTAGATCTAGCTGGTCTGCCATAATATAATAGAGACAGTAGATCTAGCTGGTCTGTCATATTACAATAGAGACAGTAGATCTAGCTGGTCTGTCATAATACAATAGAGACAGGAGATCTAGCTGGTCTGTCATAATACAATATAGACAGTAGATGTAGCTGGTATGTCATAATATAATAGAGACATAGAGACAGTAGATCTAGCTGGTCTGTCATAATACAATAGAGACAGTAGATCTAGCTGGTCTGCCATAATATAATAGAGACAGTAGATCTAGCTGGTCTGCCATAATATAATAGAGACAGTAGATCTAGCTGGTCTGTCATAATACAATAGAGACAGTAGATCTAGCTGGTCTGTCATAATACAATAGAGACAGTAGATCTAGCTGGTCTGTCATAATACAATAGAGACAGTAGATCTAGCTGGTCTGCCATAAAACAATAGAAACAGTAGATCTAGCTGGTATGTGATAATATAATAGAGACATAGAGACAGTAGATTTAGCTGGTCTGTCATAATATAATAGAGACAGTAGATCTAACAGGTCTGCCATGATATAATAGAGACAGTAGATCTAGCTGGTCTGTCATAATACAATAGAGACAGTAGATCTAGCTGGTCTGTCATAATACAATCAGGACAGTAGATCTAGCTGGTCTGTCATAATACAATCAGGACAGTAGATCTAGCTGGTCTGTCATAACACAATCGAGACAGTAGGTCTAGCTGGTCTGTCATAATATAATAGAGACAGTAGATCTAGCTGGTCTGTCATAATACAATAGAGACAGTAGATCTAGCTGGTCTGTCATAATACAATAGAGACAGTAGATTTAGCTGGTCTGTCATAATATAATAGAGACAGTAGATCTAGCTGGTCTGTCATAATACAGCGAGACAGTAGATCTAGCTGGTATGTCATAATATAATAGAGAAAGTAGATCTAGCTGGTCTGTCATAATACAATCGAGACAGTAGATCTAGCTGGTCTGCCATAATATAATAGAGACAGTAGATCTAGCTGGTCTGTCATAATACAATAGAGACAGTAGATCTAGCTTTTCTGTCGTAATATAATAGAGACATAGAGACAGTAGATCTAGCTGGTCTGTCATAATATAATAGAGTCATAGAGACATAGATACAGTAGATTTAGCTGGTCTGTCATAATATAATTGAGAAAGTAGATCTAGCTGGTCTGTCATAATACAATCAGGACAGTAGATCTAGCTGGTCTGTCATAATACAATAGAGACAGTAGATCTACCTGGTCTGTCAAAATATTATAGAGAATGTAGATTTAGCTGGTCTGTCATAATACAATCGAGACAGTAGGTCTAGCTGGTCTGTCATAATATAATAGAGACAGTAGATCTAGCTGGTCTGTCATAATATAATAGAGACAGTAGATCTAGCTGGTATGTCATAATATAATAGAGACTGAAGATCTAGCTGGTGTGTCATAATATAATAGAGACATAGAGACAGTAGATTTAGCTGGTCTGTCATAATATAATAGAGACAGTAGATCTAGCTGGTCTGTCATAACATAATAGATACAGTAGATCTAGCTGGTATGTCATAATATAATAGAGACATAGATACAGTAGATCTAGCTGGTCTGTCATAATATAATAGAGACATAGAGACAGTAGATCTAGCTGGTCTGTCATAATATAATAGATACAGTAGATCTAGCTGGTCTGTCATAATACAATAGAGACAGAAGATCTACCTTGTCTGTCAAAATATAATAGAGACAGTAGATTTAGCTAGTCTGTCATAATACAATCGAGACAGTAGGTCTACCTGGTCTCTCATAATATAATAGAGACAGTAGGACTAGCTGGTCTGTCATAATATAATAGAGACAGTAGATCTAGCTGGTCTGTCATAATATAATAGAGACAGTAGATCTAGCTGGTATGTCATAATATAATAGAGACAGAAGATCTAGCTGGTATGTCATAATATAATAGAGACATAGAGACAGTAGATTTAGCTGGTCTGTCATAATATAATAGAGACAGTAGATCTAGCTGGTCTGTCATAATACAATCAGGACAGTAGATCTAGCTGGTCTGTCATAATACAATAGAGACAGTAGATCTACCTGGTCTGTGAAAATATTATAGAGACAGTAGATTTAGCTGGTCTGTCATAATACAATCGAGACAGTAGGTCTAGCTGGTCTGTCATAATATAATAGAGACAGTAGATTTAGCTGGTCTGTCATAATATAATAGAGACAGTAGATCTAGCTGGTATGTCATAATATAATAGAGACAGAAGATATTGCTGGTCTTTCATAATATAATAGAGACAGTAGATCTAGCTGGTCTGTCATAATACAATAGAGACAGTAGATCTAGCTGGTCTGTCATAATACAATCGAGACAGTAGATCTAGCTGGTCTGCCATAATATAATAGAGACAGTGGATTTAGCTGGTCTGTCATAATATAATAGAGACAGTAGATCTAGCTGGTATGTCATAATATGATAGAGACAGAAGATATTGCTGTTTTTTCATAATATAATAGAGACAGTAGATCTAGCTGGTCTGTCATAATACAATAGAGACAGTAGATCTAGCTGGTCTGTCATACTACAATCGAGACAGTAGATCTAGCTGGAATGCCATAATATAATAGAGACAGTAGATCTAGCTGGTCTGTCATAATATAATAGAGACATAGAGACATAGATACAGTAGATTTAGCTGGTCTGTCATAATATCATAGAGAAAGTAGATTTAGCTGGTCTGTCATAATATAATAGAGACAGTAGATCTAGCTGGTCTGTCATAATACATCGAGACAGTAGATCTAGCTGGTATGTCATAATATAATAGAGACAGTAGATTTAGCTGGTCTGTCATAATACAATCGAGACTGTAGGTCTAGCTAGTCTGTCATAATATAATAGAGACAGTAGATTTAGCTGGTCTGTCATAATATAATAGAGACAGTAGATCTAGCTGGTATGTCATAATATAATAGAGACAGAAGATATTGCTGGCCTTTCATAATATAATAGAGACAGTAGATCTAGCTGGTCTGTCATAATACAATAGAGACAGTAGATCTAGCTGGTCTGTCATAATACAATCGAGACAGTAGATCTAGCTGGTCTGCCATAATATAATAGAGACAGTGGATTTAGCTGGTCTGTCATAATATAATAGAGACAGTAGATCTAGCTGGTATGTCATAATATAATAGAGACAGAAGATATTGCTGGTCTTTCATAATATAATAGAGACAGTAGATCTAGCTGGTCTGTCATAATACAATAGAGACAGTAGATCTAGCTGGTCTGCCATAATATAATAGAGACAGTAGATCTAGCTGGTCTGTCATAATATAATAGAGACATAGAGACATAGATACAGTAGATTTAGCTGGTCTGTCATAATATCATAGAGAAAGTAGATTTAGCTGGTCTGTCATAATATAATAGAGACAGTAGATCTAGCTGGTCTGTCATAATACATCGAGACAGTAGATCTAGCTGGTATGTCATAATATAATAGAGACAGTAGATCTAGCTGGTCTGTCATAATACAATCGAGACAGTAGATCTAGCTGGTCTGCCATAATATAATAGAGACAGTAGATCTAGCTGGTCTGTCATAATACAATAGAGACAGTAGATCTAGCTTTTCTGTCGTAATATAATAGAGACATAGAGACAGTAGATCTAGCTTGTCTGTCATAATATAATAGAGTCATAGAGACATAGATACAGTAGATTTAGCTGGTCTGTCATAATACAATCGAGACAGTAGGTCTAGTTGGTCTGTCATAATATAATAGAGACAGTAGATCTAGCTGGTCTGTCATAATATAATAGACACAGTAGATCTAGCTGGTCTGTCATAATACAATAGAGACAGAAGATCTACCTTGTCTGTCAAAATATAATAGAGACAGTAGATTTAGCTAGTCTGTCATAATACAATCGAGACAGTAGGTCTACCTGGTCTGTCATAATATAATAGAGACAGTAGGTCTAGCTGGTCTGTCATAATATAATAGAGACAGTAGATCTACCTGGTCTGTCATAATATAATAGAGACAGTAGATCTAGCTGGTATGTCATAATATAATAGAGACAGTAGATCTAGCTGGTATGTGATAATATAATAGAGAAAGAAGATCTAGCTGGTATGTCATAATATAATAGAGACATAGAGACAGTAGATTTAGCTGGTCTGTCATAATATAATAGAGACAGTAGATCTAGCTGGTCTGACATAATATAATAGATACAGTAGATCTAGCTGGTATGTCATAATACAATCAGGACAGTAGATCTAGCTGGTCTGTCATAATACAATAGAGACAGTAGATCTACCTGGTCTGTGAAAATATAATAGAGACAGTAGATTTAGCTGGTCTGTCATAATACAATCGAGACAGTAGGTCTAGCTGGTCTGTCATAATATAATAGAGACAGTAGATTTAGCTGGTCTGTCATAATATAATAGAGACAGTAGATCTAGCTGGTATGTCATAATATAATAGAGACAGAAGATATTGCTGGTCTTTCATAATATAATAGAGACAGTAGATCTAGCTGGTCTGTCATAATACAATGGAGACAGTAGATCTAGCTGGTCTGTCATAATACAATCGAGACAGTAGATCTAGCTGGTCTGCCATAATATAATAGAGACAGTGGATTTAGCTGGTCTGTCATAATATAATAGAGACATTAGATCTAGCTGGTATGTCATAATATAATAGAGACAGAAGATATTGCTGGTCTTTCATAATATAATAGAGACAGTAGATCTAGCTGGTCTGTCATAATACAATAGAGACAGTAGATCTAGCTGGTCTGTCATACTACAATCGAGACAGTAGATCTAGCTGGTCTGCCATAATATAATAGAGACAGTAGATCTAGCTGGTCTGTCATAATATAATAGAGACATAGAGACATAGATACAGTAGATTTAGCTGGTCTGTCATTATATCATAGAGAAAGTAGATTTAGCTGGTCTGTCATAATATAATAGAGACAGTAGATCTAGCTGGTCTGTCATAATACATCGAGACAGTAGATCTAGCTGGTAAGTCATAATATAATAGAGACAGTAGATCTAGCTGGTCTATCATAATACAATCGAGACAGTAGATCTAGCTGGTCTGTCATAATACAATAGAGACAGTAGATCTACCTGGTCTGTGAAAATATAATAGAGACAGTAGATTTAGCTGGTCTGTCATAATACAATCGAGACAGTAGGTCTAGCTGGTCTGTCATAATATAATAGAGACAGTAGATTTAGCTGGTCTGTCATAATATAATAGAGACAGTAGATCTAGCTGGTATGTCATAATATAATAGAGACAGAAGATATTGCTGGTCTTTCATAATATAATAGAGACAGTAGATCTAGCTGGTCTGTCATAATACAATGGAGACAGTAGATCTAGCTGGTCTGTCATAATACAATCGAGACAGTAGATCTAGCTGGTCTGCCATAATATAATAGAGACAGTGGATTTAGCTGGTCTGTCATAATATAATAGAGACAGTAGATCTAGCTGGTATGTCATAATATAATAGAGACAGAAGATATTGCTGGTCTTTCATAATATAATAGAGACAGTAGATCTAGCTGGTCTGTCATAATACAATAGAGACAGTAGATCTAGCTGGTCTGTCATACTACAATCGAGACAGTAGATCTAGCTGGTCTGCCATAATATAATAGAGACAGTAGATCTAGCTGGTCTGTCATAATATAATAGAGACATAGAGACATAGATACAGTAGATTTAGCTGGTCTGTCATTATATCATAGAGAAAGTAGATTTAGCTGGTCTGTCATAATATAATAGAGAAAGTAGATTTAGCTGGTCTGTCATAATATAATAGAGACAGTAGATCTAGCTGGTCTGTCATAATACATCGAGACAGTAGATCTAGCTGGTATGTCATAATATAATAGAGACAGTAGATCTAGCTGGTCTGTCATAATACAATCGAGACAGTAGATCTAGCTGGTCTGCCATAATATAATAGAGACAGTAGATCTAGCTGGTCTGTCATAATACAATAGAGACAGTAGATCTAGCTTTTCTGTCGTAATATAATAGAGACATAGAGACAGTAGATCTAGCTTGTCTGTCATAATATAATAGAGTCATAGAGACATAGATACAGTAGATTTAGCTGGTCTGTCATAATACAATCGAGACAGTAGGTCTAGTTGGTCTGTCATAATATAATAGAGACAGTAGATCTAGCTGGTCTGTCATAATATAATAGACACAGTAGATCTAGCTGGTCTGTCATAATACAATAGAGACAGAAGATCTACCTTGTCTGTCAAAATATAATAGAGACAGTAGATTTAGCTAGTCTGTCATAATACAATCGAGACAGTAGGTCTACCTGGTCTGTCATAATATAATAGAGACAGTAGGTCTAGCTGGTCTGTCATAATATAATAGAGACAGTAGATCTACCTGGTCTGTCATAATATAATAGAGACAGTAGATCTAGCTGGTATGTCATAATATAATAGAGACAGTAGATCTAGCTGGTATGTGATAATATAATAGAGAAAGAAGATCTAGCTGGTATGTCATAATATAATAGAGACATAGAGACAGTAGATTTAGCTGGTCTGTCATAATATAATAGAGACAGTAGATCTAGCTGGTCTGACATAATATAATAGATACAGTAGATCTAGCTGGTATGTCATAATACAATCAGGACAGTAGATCTAGCTGGTCTGTCATAATACAATAGAGACAGTAGATCTACCTGGTCTGTGAAAATATAATAGAGACAGTAGATTTAGCTGGTCTGTCATAATACAATCGAGACAGTAGGTCTAGCTGGTCTGTCATAATATAATAGAGACAGTAGATTTAGCTGGTCTGTCATAATATAATAGAGACAGTAGATCTAGCTGGTATGTCATAATATAATAGAGACAGAAGATATTGCTGGTCTTTCATAATATAATAGAGACAGTAGATCTAGCTGGTCTGTCATAATACAATGGAGACAGTAGATCTAGCTGGTCTGTCATAATACAATCGAGACAGTAGATCTAGCTGGTCTGCCATAATATAATAGAGACAGTGGATTTAGCTGGTCTGTCATAATATAATAGAGACATTAGATCTAGCTGGTATGTCATAATATAATAGAGACAGAAGATATTGCTGGTCTTTCATAATATAATAGAGACAGTAGATCTAGCTGGTCTGTCATAATACAATAGAGACAGTAGATCTAGCTGGTCTGTCATACTACAATCGAGACAGTAGATCTAGCTGGTCTGCCATAATATAATAGAGACAGTAGATCTAGCTGGTCTGTCATAATATAATAGAGACATAGAGACATAGATACAGTAGATTTAGCTGGTCTGTCATTATATCATAGAGAAAGTAGATTTAGCTGGTCTGTCATAATATAATAGAGACAGTAGATCTAGCTGGTCTGTCATAATACATCGAGACAGTAGATCTAGCTGGTAAGTCATAATATAATAGAGACAGTAGATCTAGCTGGTCTATCATAATACAATCGAGACAGTAGATCTAGCTGGTCTGTCATAATACAATAGAGACAGTAGATCTACCTGGTCTGTGAAAATATAATAGAGACAGTAGATTTAGCTGGTCTGTCATAATACAATCGAGACAGTAGGTCTAGCTGGTCTGTCATAATATAATAGAGACAGTAGATTTAGCTGGTCTGTCATAATATAATAGAGACAGTAGATCTAGCTGGTATGTCATAATATAATAGAGACAGAAGATATTGCTGGTCTTTCATAATATAATAGAGACAGTAGATCTAGCTGGTCTGTCATAATACAATGGAGACAGTAGATCTAGCTGGTCTGTCATAATACAATCGAGACAGTAGATCTAGCTGGTCTGCCATAATATAATAGAGACAGTGGATTTAGCTGGTCTGTCATAATATAATAGAGACAGTAGATCTAGCTGGTATGTCATAATATAATAGAGACAGAAGATATTGCTGGTCTTTCATAATATAATAGAGACAGTAGATCTAGCTGGTCTGTCATAATACAATAGAGACAGTAGATCTAGCTGGTCTGTCATACTACAATCGAGACAGTAGATCTAGCTGGTCTGCCATAATATAATAGAGACAGTAGATCTAGCTGGTCTGTCATAATATAATAGAGACATAGAGACATAGATACAGTAGATTTAGCTGGTCTGTCATTATATCATAGAGAAAGTAGATTTAGCTGGTCTGTCATAATATAATAGAGACAGTAGATCTAGCTGGTCTGTCATAATACATCGAGACAGTAGATCTAGCTGGTATGTCATAATATAATAGAGACAGTAGATCTAGCTGGTCTGTCATAATACAATCGAGACAGTAGATCTAGCTGGTCTGCCATAATATAATAGAGACAGTAGATCTAGCTGGTCTGTCATAATACAATAGAGACAGTAGATCTAGCTTTTCTGTCGTAATATAATAGAGACATAGAGACAGTAGATCTAGCTTGTCTGTCATAATATACTAGAGTCATAGAGACATAGATACAGTAGATTTAGCTGGTCTGTCATAATATAATAGAGAAAGTAGATCTAGCTGGTCTGTCATAATACAATAGAGACAGTAGATCTACCTGGTCTGTCAAAATATAATAGAGAATGTAGATTTAGCTGGTCTGTCATAATACAATCGAGACAGTAGGTCTAGCTGGTCTGTCATAATATAATAGAGACAGTAGATCTAGCTGGTCTGTCATAATATAATAGAGACAGTAGATCTAGCTGGTCTGTCATAAAACAATAGAGACAGAAGATCTACCTTGTCTGTCAAAATATAATAGAGACAGTAGATTTAGCTAGTCTGTCATAATACAATCGAGACAGTAGGTCTACCTGGTCTGTCATAATATAATAGAGACAGTAGGTCTAGCTGGTCTGTCATAATATAATAGAGACAGTAGATCTAGCTGGTTTGTCATAATATAATAGAGACAGTAGATCTAGCTGGTATGTCATAATATAATAGAGACAGAAGATCTAGCTGGTATGTCATAATATAATAGAGACATAGAGACAGTAGATTTAGCTGGTCTGTCATAATATAATAGAGACAGTAGATCTAGCTGGTCTGACATAATATAATAGATACAGTAGATCTAGCTGGTATGTCATAATACAATCAGGACAGTAGATCTAGCTGGTCTGTCATAATACAATAGAGACAGTAGATCTACCTGGTCTGTGAAAATATAATAGAGACAGTAGATTTAGCTGGTCTGTCATAAAACAATCGAGACAGTAGGTCTAGCTGGTCTGTCATAATATAATAGAGACAGTAGATTTAGCTGGTCTGTCATAATATAATAGAGACAGTAGATCTAGCTGGTATGTCATAATATAATAGAGACAGAAGATATTGCTGGTCTTTCATAATATAATAGAGACAGTAGATCTAGCTGGTCTGTCATAATACAATAGAGACAGTAGATCTAGCTGGTCTGTCATAATACAATCGAGACAGTAGATCTAGCTGGTCTGCCATAATATAATAGAGACAGTGGATTTAGCTGGTCTGTCATAATATAATAGAGACAGTAGATCTAGCTGGTATGTCATCATATAATAGAGACAGAAGATATTGCTGGTCTTTCATAATATAATAGAGACAGTAGATCTAGCTGGTCTGTCATAATACAATAGAGACAGTAGATCTAGCTGGTCTGTCATAATATAATAGAGACATAGAGACATAGAAACAGTAGATCTACCTGGTCTGTCAAAATATAATAGAGACAGTAGATTCAGCTGGTCTGTCATAATACAATCGAGACAGTAGGTCTAGCTGGTCTGTCATAATATAATACAGACAGTAGATCTAGCTGGTCTGTCATAATATAATAGAGACAGAAGATCTAGATGGTATGTCATAATATAATGTAGACATAGAGACAGTAGATTTAGCTGGTCTGTCATAATATAATAGAGACAGTAGATCTAGCTGGTCTGTCATAATATAATAGATACAGTAGATCTAGCTGGTATGTCATAATATAATAGAGACATAGAGACAGTAGATCTAGCTGGTCTGTCATAATATAATAGAGACATAGAGACAGTAGATTTAGCTGGTCTGTCATAATATAATAGAGACAGTAGATCTAGCTGGTCTGTCATAATATAATAGAGACAGAAGATCTAGATGGTATGTCATAATATAATGTAGACATAGAGACAGTAGATTTAGCTGGTCTGTCATAATATAATAGAGACAGTAGATCTAGCTGGTCTGTCATAATATAATAGATACAGTAGATCTAGCTGGTATGTCATAATATAATAGAGACATAGAGACAGTAGATCTAGCTGGTCTGTCATAATATAATAGAGACATAGAGACAGTAGATCTAGCTGGTCTGTCAAAATACAATCAGGACAGAAGATTTAGCTGGTCTATCATAATATAATAGAGACATAGAGACAGTAGATCTAGCTGGTATGTCATAATATAATAGAGACATAGAGACAGTAGATCAAGCTTGTCTATCATAATACAATAGAGACAGTAGATCTAGCTGGTCTGTCAAAATATAATAGAGACATAGAGAGTAGATTTACCTGGTCTGTCATAATTTAATCGAGACAGTAGATCTAGCTGGTCTGTCATAATATAATAGAGACAGTAGATCTAGCTGGTATGTCATAATATAATAGAGACAAAGAGACAGTAGATTTAGCTGGTCTGTCATAATATAATAGAGACAGTAGATCTAGCTGGTCTGCCATAATATAATAGAGACAGTAGATCTAGCTGGTCTGTCATAATACAATAGAGACAGTTTATCTAGCTGGTCTGTCATAATACAATAGAGACAGGAGATCTTGCTGGTCTGTCATAATACAATAGAGACAGTAGATGTAAGTGGTATGTCATAATATAATAGAGACATAGAGACAGTAGATCTAGCTTGTCTGTCATAATACAATAGAGACAGTAGATCTAGCTGGTCTGCCATAAAACAATAGAGACAGTAGATCTAGCTGGTATGTGATAATATGATAGAGACATAGAGACAGTAGATCTACCTGGTCTGTCAAAATATAATAGAGACAGTAGATTTAGCTGGGTTGTCATAATACAATCGAGACAGTAGGTCTAGCTGGTCTGTCATAATATAATAGAGACAGTAGGTCTAGCTGGTCTGTCATAATATAATTGAGACAGTAGATCTAGCTGGTCTGTCATAATATAATAGAGACAGTAGATCTAGCTGGTATGTCATAATACAATCAGGACAGTAGATCTAGCTGGTCTGTCATAATACAATAGAGACAGTAGATCTACCTGGTATGTCAAAATATAATAGAGACAGTAGATTTAGCTGGTCTGTCATAATACAATCGAGACAGTAGGTCTAGCTGGTCTGTCATAATATAATAGCGACAGTAGATCTAGCTGGTATGTCATAATATAATAGAGACAGAAGATCTTGCTGGTCTGTCATAATATAATAGAGACAGTAGATCTAGCTGGTCTGTCATAATACAATAGAGACAGTAGATCTTGCTGGTCTGTCATAATACAATAGAGACAGTAGATTTAGCTGGTCTGTCATAATATAATAGAGACATAGAGACAGTAGATTTAGCTGGTCTGTCATAATATAATAGAGACAGTAGATCTAGCTGGTCTGACATAATATAATAGATACAGTAGATCTAGCTGGTATGTCATAATACAATCAGGACAGTAGATCTAGCTGCTCTGTCATAATACAATAGAGACAGTAGATCTACCTGGTCTGTGAAAATCTAATAGAGACAGTAGATTTAGCTGGTCTGTCATAATACAATCGAGACAGTAGGTCTAGCTGGTCTGTCATAATATAATAGAGACAGTAGATTTAGCTGGTCTGTCATAATATAATAGAGACAGTAGATCTAGCTGGTATGTCATAATATAATAGAGACAGAAGATATTGCTGGTCTTTCATAATATAATAGAGACAGTAGATCTAGCTGGTCTGTCATAATACAATGGAGACAGTAGATCTAGCTGGTCTGTCATAATACAATCGAGACAGTAGATCTAGCTGGTCTGCCATAATATAATAGAGACAGTGGATTTAGCTGGTCTGTCATAATATAATAGAGACAGTAGATCTAGCTGGTATGTCATAATATAATAGAGACAGAAGATATTGCTGGTCTGTCATAATATAATTGAGACAGTAGATCTAGCTGGTCTGTCATAATATAATAGAGACAGTAGATCTAGCTGGTATGTCATAATACAATCAGGACAGTAGATCTAGCTGGTCTGTCATAATACAATAGAGACAGTAGATCTACCTGGTATGTCAAAATATAATAGAGACAGTAGATTTAGCTGGTCTGTCATAATACAATCGAGACAGTAGGTCTAGCTGGTCTGTCATAATATAATAGAGACAGTAGATCTAAATGGTCTGTCATAATATAATAGAGACAGTAGATCTAGCTGGTATGTCATAATATAATAGAGACAGAAGATCTTGCTGGTCTGTCATAATATAATAGAGACAGTAGATCTAGCTGGTCTGTCATAATACAATAGAGACAGTAGATCTTGCTGGTCTGTCATAATACAATAGAGACAGTAGATTTAGCTGGTCTGTCATAATATAATAGAGACATAGAGACAGTAGATTTAGCTGGTCTGTCATAATATAATAGAGACAGTAGATCTAGCTGGTCTGACATAATATAATAGATACAGTAGATCTAGCTGGTATGTCATAATACAATCAGGACAGTAGATCTAGCTGGTCTGTCATAATACAATAGAGACAGTAGATCTACCTGGTCTGTGAAAATATAATAGAGACAGTAGATTTAGCTGGTCTGTCATAATACAATCGAGACAGTAGGTCTAGCTGGTCTGTCATAATATAATAGAGACAGTAGATTTAGCTGGTCTGTCATAATATAATAGAGACAGTAGATCTAGCTGGTATGTCATAATATAATAGAGACAGAAGATATTGCTGGTCTTTCATAATATAATAGAGACAGTAGATCTAGCTGGTCTGTCATAATACAATGGAGACAGTAGATCTAGCTGGTCTGTCATAATACAATCGAGACAGTAGATCTAGCTGGTCTGCCATAATATAATAGAGACAGTGGATTTAGCTGGTCTGTCATAATATAATAGAGACAGTAGATCTAGCTGGTATGTCATAATATAATAGAGACAGAAGATATTGCTGGTCTTTCATAATATAATAGAGACAGTAGATCTAGCTGGTCTGTCATAATACAATAGAGACAGTAGATCTAGCTGGTCTGTCATACTACAATCGAGACAGTAGATCTAGCTGGTCTGCCATAATATAATAGAGACAGTAGATCTAGCTGGTCTGTCATAATATAATAGAGACATAGAGACATAGATACAGTAGATTTAGCTGGTCTGTCATAATATCATAGAGAAAGTAGATTTAGCTGGTCTGTCATAATATAATAGAGACAGTAGATCTAGCTGGTCTGTCATAATACATCGAGACAGTAGATCTAGCTGGTATGTCATAATATAATAGAGACAGTAGATCTAGCTGGTCTGTCATAATACAATCGAGACAGTAGATCTAGCTGGTCTGCCATAATATAATAGAGACAGTAGATCTAGCTGGTCTGTCATAATACAATAGAGACAGTAGATCTAGCTTTTCTGTCGTAATATAATAGAGACATAGAGACAGTAGATCTAGCTTGTCTGTCATAATATACTAGAGTCATAGAGACATAGATACAGTAGATTTAGCTGGTCTGTCATAATATAATAGAGAAAGTAGATCTAGCTGGTCTGTCATAATACAATAGAGACAGTAGATCTACCTGGTCTGTCAAAATATAATAGAGAATGTAGATTTAGCTGGTCTGTCATAATACAATCGAGACAGTAGGTCTAGCTGGTCTGTCATAATATAATAGAGACAGTAGATCTAGCTGGTCTGTCATAATATAATAGAGACAGTAGATCTAGCTGGTCTGTCATAATACAATAGAGACAGAAGATCTACCTTGTCTGTCAAAATATAATAGAGACAGTAGATTTAGCTAGTCTGTCATAATACAATCGAGACAGTAGGTCTACCTGGTGTGTCATAATATAATAGTGACAGTAGGTCTAGCTGGTCTGTCATAATATAATAGAGACAGTAGATCTAGCTGGTCTGTCATAATATAATAGAGACAGTAGATCTAGCTGGTATGTCATAATATAATAGAGACAGAAGATCTAGCTGGTATGTCATAATATAATAGAGACATAGAGACAGTAGATTTAGCTGGTCTGTCATAATATAATAGAGACAGTAGATCTAGCTGGTCTGACATAATATAATAGATACAGTAGATCTAGCTGGTATGTCATAATACAATCAGGACAGTAGATCTAGCTGGTCTGTCATAATACAATAGAGACAGTAGATCTACCTGGTCTGTGAAAATATAATAGAGACAGTAGATTTAGCTGGTCTGTCATAAAACAATCGAGACAGTAGGTCTAGCTGGTCTGTCATAATATAATAGAGACAGTAGATTTAGCTGGTCTGTCATAATATAATAGAGACAGAAGATATTGCTGGTCTTTCATAATATAATAGAGACAGTAGATCTAGCTGGTCTGTCATAATACAATAGAGACAGTAGATCTAGCTGGTCTGTCATAATACAATCAGAGACAGTAGGTCAAAATATAATCTAGCTGGTCTGTAGCTGGTCTGTCATAATATAATACAGACATAATATAATAGAGACAGTAGATCTAGCTGGTATGTCATAATATAATAGAGACAGTAGATCTAGCTGGTATGTCATAATATAATAGAGACATAGAAGATCTTGCTGGTCTGTGTCATAATACAATAGAGACAGGAGATCTTGCTGGTCTGTCATAATACAATAGAGACAGTAGATGTAAGTGGTATGTCATAATATAATAGAGACATAGAGACAGTAGATCTAGCTTGTCTGTCATAATACAATAGAGACAGTAGATCTAGCTGGTCTGCCATAAAACAATAGAGACAGTAGATCTAGCTGGTATGTGATAATATGATAGAGACATAGAGACAGTAGATCTACCTGGTCTGTCAAAATATAATAGAGACAGTAGATTTAGCTGGGTTGTCATAATACAATCGAGACAGTAGGTCTAGCTGGTCTGTCATAATATAATAGAGACAGTAGGTCTAGCTGGTCTGTCATAATATAATTGAGACAGTAGATCTAGCTGGTCTGTCATAATATAATAGAGACAGTAGATCTAGCTGGTATGTCATAATACAATCAGGACAGTAGATCTAGCTGGTCTGTCATAATACAATAGAGACAGTAGATCTACCTGGTATGTCAAAATATAATAGAGACAGTAGATTTAGCTGGTCTGTCATAATACAATCGAGACAGTAGGTCTAGCTGGTCTGTCATAATATAATAGAGACAGTAGATCTAGCTGGTATGTCATAATATAATAGAGACAGAAGATCTTGCTGGTCTGTCATAATATAATAGAGACAGTAGATCTAGCTGGTCTGTCATAATACAATAGAGACAGTAGATCTTGCTGGTCTGTCATAATACAATAGAGACAGTAGATTTAGCTGGTCTGTCATAATATAATAGAGACATAGAGACAGTAGATTTAGCTGGTCTGTCATAATATAATAGAGACAGTAGATCTAGCTGGTCTGACATAATATAATAGATACAGTAGATCTAGCTGGTATGTCATAATACAATCAGGACAGTAGATCTAGCTGCTCTGTCATAATACAATAGAGACAGTAGATCTACCTGGTCTGTGAAAATCTAATAGAGACAGTAGATTTAGCTGGTCTGTCATAATACAATCGAGACAGTAGGTCTAGCTGGTCTGTCATAATATAATAGAGACAGTAGATTTAGCTGGTCTGTCATAATATAATAGAGACAGTAGATCTAGCTGGTATGTCATAATATAATAGAGACAGAAGATATTGCTGGTCTTTCATAATATAATAGAGACAGTAGATCTAGCTGGTCTGTCATAATACAATGGCGACAGTAGATCTAGCTGGTCTGTCATAATACAATCGAGACAGTAGATCTAGCTGGTCTGCCATAATATAATAGAGACAGTGGATTTAGCTGGTCTGTCATAATATAATAGAGACAGTAGATCTAGCTGGTATGTCATAATATAATAGAGACAGAAGATATTGCTGGTCTGTCATAATATAATTGAGACAGTAGATCTAGCTGGTCTGTCATAATATAATAGAGACAGTAGATCTAGCTGGTATGTCATAATACAATCAGGACAGTAGATCTAGCTGGTCTGTCATAATACAATAGAGACAGTAGATCTACCTGGTATGTCAAAATATAATAGAGACAGTAGATTTAGCTGGTCTGTCATAATACAATCGAGACAGTAGGTCTAGCTGGTCTGTCATAATATAATAGAGACAGTAGATCTAAATGGTCTGTCATAATATAATAGAGACAGTAGATCTAGCTGGTATGTCATAATATAATAGAGACAGAAGATCTTGCTGGTCTGTCATAATATAATAGAGACAGTAGATCTAGCTGGTCTGTCATAATACAATAGAGACAGTAGATCTTGCTGGTCTGTCATAATACAATAGAGACAGTAGATTTAGCTGGTCTGTCATAATATAATAGAGACATAGAGACAGTAGATTTAGCTGGTCTGTCATAATATAATAGAGACAGTAGATCTAGCTGGTCTGACATAATATAATAGATACAGTAGATCTAGCTGGTATGTCATAATACAATCAGGACAGTAGATCTAGCTGGTCTGTCATAATACAATAGAGACAGTAGATCTACCTGGTCTGTGAAAATATAATAGAGACAGTAGATTTAGCTGGTCTGTCATAATACAATCGAGACAGTAGGTCTAGCTGGTCTGTCATAATATAATAGAGACAGTAGATTTAGCTGGTCTGTCATAATATAATAGAGACAGTAGATCTAGCTGGTATGTCATAATATAATAGAGACAGAAGATATTGCTGGTCTTTCATAATATAATAGAGACAGTAGATCTAGCTGGTCTGTCATAATACAATGGAGACAGTAGATCTAGCTGGTCTGTCATAATACAATCGAGACAGTAGATCTAGCTGGTCTGCCATAATATAATAGAGACAGTGGATTTAGCTGGTCTGTCATAATATAATAGAGACAGTAGATCTAGCTGGTATGTCATAATATAATAGAGACAGAAGATATTGCTGGTCTTTCATAATATAATAGAGACAGTAGATCTAGCTGGTCTGTCATAATACAATAGAGACAGTAGATCTAGCTGGTCTGTCATACTACAATCGAGACAGTAGATCTAGCTGGTCTGCCATAATATAATAGAGACAGTAGATCTAGCTGGTCTGTCATAATATAATAGAGACATAGAGACATAGATACAGTAGATTTAGCTGGTCTGTCATAATATCATAGAGAAAGTAGATTTAGCTGGTCTGTCATAATATAATAGAGACAGTAGATCTAGCTGGTCTGTCATAATACATTGAGACAGTAGATCTAGCTGGTATGTCATAATATAATAGAGACAGTAGATCTAGCTGGTCTGTCATAATACAATCGAGACAGTAGATCTAGCTGGTCTGCCATAATATAATAGAGACAGTAGATCTAGCTGGTCTGTCATAATACAATAGAGACAGTAGATCTAGCTTTTCTGTCGTAATATAATAGAGACATAGAGACAGTAGATCTAGCTTGTCTGTCATAATATACTAGAGTCATAGAGACATAGATACAGTAGATTTAGCTGGTCTGTCATAATATAATAGAGAAAGTAGATCTAGCTGGTCTGTCATAATACAATAGAGACAGTAGATCTAGCTGGTATGTCATAATATAATAGAGACAGAAGATCTAGATGGTATGTCATAATATAATGTAGACATAGAGACAGTAGATTTAGCTGGTCTGTCATAATATAATAGAGACAGTAGATCTAGCTGGTCTGTCATAATATAATAGATACAGTAGATCTAGCTGGTATGTCATAATATAATAGAGACATAGAGACAGTAGATCTAGCTGGTCTGTCATAATATAATAGAGACATAGAGACAGTAGATCTAGCTGGTCTGTCAAAATACAATCAGGACAGAAGATTTAGCTGGTCTATCATAATATAATAGAGACATAGAGACAGTAGATCTAGCTGGTATGTCATAATATAATAGAGACATAGAGACAGTAGATCAAGCTTGTCTATCATAATACAATAGAGACAGTAGATCTAGCTGGTCTGTCAAAATATAATAGAGACATAGAGAGTAGATTTACCTGGTCTGTCATAATTTAATCGAGACAGTAGATCTAGCTGGTCTGTCATAATATAATAGAGACAGTAGATCTAGCTGGTATGTCGTAATATAATAGAGACAAAGAGACAGTAGATTTAGCTGGTCTGTCATAATATAATAGAGACAGTAGATCTAGCTGGTCTGCCATAATATAATAGAGACAGTAGATCTAGCTGGTCTGTCATAATACAATAGAGACAGTTTATCTAGCTGTTCTGTCATAATACAATAGAGACAGGAGATCTTGCTGGTCTGTCATAATACAATAGAGACAGTAGATGTAAGTGGTATGTCATAATATAATAGAGACATAGAGACAGTAGATCTAGCTTGTCTGTCATAATACAATAGAGACAGTAGATCTAGCTGGTCTGCCATAAAACAATAGAGACAGTAGATCTAGCTGGTATGTGATAATATAATAGAGACATAGAGACAGTAGATCTACCTGGTCTGTCAAAATATAATAGAGACAGTAGATTTAGCTGGGTTGTCATAATACAATCGAGACAGTAGGTCTAGCTGGTCTGTCATAATATAATAGAGACAGTAGGTCTAGCTGGTCTGTCATAATATAATTGAGACAGTAGATCTAGCTGGTCTGTCATAATATAATAGAGACAGTAGATCTAGCTGGTATGTCATAATACAATCAGGACAGTAGATCTAGCTGGTCTGTCATAATACAATAGAGACAGTAGATCTACCTGGTATGTCAAAATATAATAGAGACAGTAGATTTAGCTGGTCTGTCATAATACAATCGAGACAGTAGATCTACCTGGTATGTCAAAATATAATAGAGACAGTAGATTTAGCTGGTCTGTCATAATACAATCGAGACAGTAGGTCTAGCTGGTCTGTCATAATATAATAGAGACAGTAGATCTAAATGGTCTGTCATAATATAATAGAGACAGTAGATCTAGCTGGTATGTCATAATATAATAGAGACAGAAGATCTTGCTGGTCTGTCATAATATAATAGAGACAGTAGATCTAGCTGGTCTGTCATAATACAATAGAGACAGTAGATCTTGCTGGTCTGTCATAATACAATAGAGACAGTAGATTTAGCTGGTCTGTCATAATATAATAGAGACATAGAGACAGTAGATTTAGCTGGTCTGTCATAATATAATAGAGAATGTAGATTTAGCTGGTCTGTCATAATACAATCGAGACAGTAGGTCTAGCTGGTCTGTCATAATATAATAGAGACAGTAGATCTAGATGGTCTGTCATAATATAATAGAGACAGTAGATCTAGCTGGTCTGTCATAATACAATAGAGACAGAAGATCTACCTTGTCTGTCAAAATATAATAGAGACAGTAGATTTAGCTAGTCTGTCATAATACAATCGAGACAGTAGGTCTACCTGGTCTGTCATAATATAATAGAGACAGTAGGTCTAGCTGGTCTGTCATAATATAATAGAGACAGTAGATCTAGCTGGTCTGTCATAATATAATAGAGACAGTAGATCTAGCTGGTATGTCATAATATAATAGAGACAGAAGATCTAGCTGGTATGTCATAATATAATAGAGACATAGAGACAGTAGATTTAGCTGGTCTGTCATAATATAATAGAGACAGTAGATCTAGCTGGTCTGACATAATATAATAGATACAGTAGATCTAGCTGGTATGTCATAATACAATCAGGACAGTAGATCTAGCTGGTCTGTCATAATACAATAGAGACAGTAGATCTACCTGGTCTGTGAAAATATAATAGAGACAGTAGATTTAGCTGGTCTGTCATAAAACAATCGAGACAGTAGGTCTAGCTGGTCTGTCATAATACAATAGAGACAGTAGATTTAGCTGGTCTGTCATAATATAATAGAGACAGTAGATCTAGCTGGTATGTCATAATATAATAGAGACAGAAGATATTGCTGGTCTTTCATAATATAATAGAGACAGTAGATCTAGCTGGTCTGTCATAATACAATAGAGACAGTAGATCTAGCTGGTCTGTCATAATACAATCGAGACAGTATATCTAGCTGGTCTGCCATAATATAATAGAGACAGTGGATTTAGCTGGTCTGTCATAATATAATAGAGACAGTAGATCTAGCTGGTATGTCATAATATAATAGAGACAGAAGATATTGCTGGTCTTTCATAATATAATAGAGACAGTAGATCTAGCTGGTCTGTCATAATACAATAGAGACAGTAGATCTAGCTGGTCTGTCATAATATAATAGAGACATAGAGACATAGAAACAGTAGATCTACCTGGTCTGTCAAAATATAATAGAGACAGTAGATTCAGCTGGTCTGTCATAATACAATCGAGACAGTAGGTCTAGCTGGTCTGTCATAATATAATACAGACAGTAGATCTAGCTGGTCTGTCATAATATAATAGAGAGAGTAGATCTAGCTGGTATGTCATAATATAATAGAGACAGAAGATCTAGATGGTATGTCATAATATAATGTAGACATAGAGACAGTAGATTTAGCTGGTCTGTCATTATATAATAGAGACAGTAGATCTAGCTGGTCTGTCATAATATAATAGAGACATAGAGACAGTAGATCTAGCTGGTCTGTCAAAATACAATCAGGACAGAAGATTTAGCTGGTCTATCATAATATAATAGAGACATAGAGACAGTAGATCTAGCTGGTATGTCATAATATAATAGAGACATAGAGACAGTAGATCAAGCTTGTCTATCATAATACAATAGAGACAGTAGATCTAGCTGGTCTGTCAAAATATAATAGAGACATAGAGAGTAGATTTACCTGGTCTGTCATAATTTAATCGAGACAGTAGATCTAGCTGGTCTGTCATAATATAATAGAGACAGTAGATCTAGCTGGTATGTCATAATATAATAGAGACAAAGAGACAGTAGATTTAGCTGGTCTGTCATAATATAATAGAGACAGTAGATCTAGCTGGTCTGCCATAATATAATAGAGACAGTAGATCTAGCTGGTCTGTCATAATACAATAGAGACAGTTTATCTAGCTGGTCTGTCATAATACAATAGAGACAGGAGATCTTGCTGGTCTGTCATAATACAATAGAGACAGTAGATGTAAGTGGTATGTCATAATATAATAGAGACATAGAGACAGTAGATCTAGCTTGTCTGTCATAATACAATAGAGACAGTAGATCTAGCTGGTCTGCCATAAAACAATAGAGACAGTAGATCTAGCTGGTATGTGATAATATAATAGAGACATAGAGACAGTAGATCTACCTGGTCTGTCAAAATATAATAGAGACAGTAGATTTAGCTGGGTTGTCATAATACAATCGAGACAGTAGGTCTAGCTGGTCTGTCATAATATAATAGAGACTGTAGGTCTAGCTGGTCTGTCATAATATAATTGAGACAGTAGATCTAGCTGGTCTGTCATAATATAATAGAGACAGTAGATCTAGCTGGTATGTCATAATACAATCAGGACAGTAGATCTAGCTGGTCTGTCATAATACAATAGAGACAGTAGATCTACCTGGTATGTCAAAATATAATAGAGACAGTAGATTTAGCTGGTCTGTCATAATACAATCGAGACAGTAGGTCTAGCTGGTCTGTCATAATATAATAGAGACAGTAGATCTAGCTGGTCTGTCATAATACAATAGAGACAGTTTATCTAGCTGGTCTGTCATAATACAATAGAGACAGGAGATCTTGCTGGTCTGTCATAATACAATAGAGACAGTAGATGTAAGTGGTATGTCATAATATAATAGAGACATAGAGACAGTAGATCTAGCTTGTCTGTCATAATACAATAGAGACAGTAGATCTAGCTGGTCTGCCATAAAACAATAGAGACAGTAGATCTAGCTGGTATGTGATAATATAATAGAGACATAGAGACAGTAGATCTACCTGGTCTGTCAAAATATAATAGAGACAGTAGATTTAGCTGGGTTGTCATAATACAATCGAGACAGTAGGTCTAGCTGGTCTGTCATAATATAATAGAGACAGTAGGTCTAGCTGGTCTGTCATAATATAATTGAGACAGTAGATCTAGCTGGTCTGTCATAATATAATAGAGACAGTAGATCTAGCTGGTATGTCATAATACAATCAGGACAGTAGATCTAGCTGGTCTGTCATAATACAATAGAGACAGTAGATCTTCCTGGTATGTCAAAATATAATAGAGACAGTAGATTTAGCTGGTCTGTCATAATACAATCGAGACAGTAGATCTACCTGGTATGTCAAAATATAATAGAGACAGTAGATTTAGCTGGTCTGTCATAATACAATCGAGACAGTAGGTCTAGCTGGTCTGTCATAATATAATAGAGACAGTAGATCTAAATGGTCTGTCATAATATAATAGAGACAGTAGATCTAGCTGGTATGTCATAATATAATAGAGACAGAAGATCTTGCTGGTCTGTCATAATATAATAGAGACAGTAGATCTAGCTGGTCTGTCATAATACAATAGAGACAGTAGATCTTGCTGGTCTGTCATAATACAATAGAGACAGTAGATTTAGCTGGTCTGTCATAATATAATAGAGACATAGAGACAGTAGATTTAGCTGGTCTGTCATAATATAATAGAGAATGTAGATTTAGCTGGTCTGTCATAATTTAATCGAGACAGTAGATCTAGCTGGTCTGTCATAATATAATAGAGACAGTAGATCTAGCTGGTATGTCATAATATAATAGAGACAAAGAGACAGTAGATTTAGCTGGTCTGTCATAATATAATAGAGACAGTAGATCTAGCTGGTCTGCCATAATATAATAGAGACAGTAGATCTAGCTGGTCTGTCATAATACAATAGAGACAGGAGATCTTGCTGGTCTGTCATAATACAATAGAGACAGTAGATGTAAGTGGTATGTCATAATATAATAGAGACATAGAGACAGTAGATCTAGCTTGTCTGTCATAATACAATAGAGACAGTAGATCTAGCTGGTCTGCAATAAAACAATAGAGACAGTAGATCTAGCTGGTATGTGATAATATAATAGAGACATAGAGACAGTAGATCTACCTGGTCTGTCAAAATATAATAGAGACAGTAGATTTAGCTGGGTTGTCATAATACAATCGAGACAGTAGGTCTAGCTGGTCTGTCATAATATAATAGAGACAGTAGGTCTAGCTGGTCTGTCATAATATAATTGAGACAGTAGATCTAGCTGGTCTGTCATAATATAATAGAGACAGTAGATCTAGCTGGTATGTCATAATACAATCAGGACAGTAGATCTAGCTGGTCTGTCATAATACAATAGAGACAGTAGATCTACCCGGTATGTCAAAATATAATAGAGACAGTAGATTTAGCTGGTCTGTCATAATACAATCGAGACAGTAGATCTACCTGGTATGTCAAAATATAATAGAGACAGTAGATTTAGCTGGTCTGTCATAATACAATCGAGACAGTAGGTCTAGCTGGTCTGTCATAATATAATAGAGACAGTAGATCTAAATGGTCTGTCATAATATAATAGAGACAGTAGATCTAGCTGGTATGTCATAATATAATAGAGACAGAAGATCTTGCTGGTCTGTCATAATATAATAGAGACAGTAGATCTAGCTGGTCTGTCATAATACAATAGAGACAGTAGATCTTGCTGGTCTGTCATAATACAATAGAGACAGTAGATTTAGCTGGTCTGTCATAATATAATAGAGACATAGAGACAGTAGATTTAGCTGGTCTGTCATAATATAATAGAGAATGTAGATTTAGCTGGTCTGTCATAATACAATCGAGACAGTAGGTCTAGCTGGTCTGTCATAATATAATAGAGACAGTAGATCTAGCTGGTCTGTCATAATATAATAGAGACAGTTGATCTAGCTGGTCTGTCATAATACAATAGAGACAGAAGATCTACCTTGTCTGTCAAAATATAATAGAGACAGTAGATTTAGCTAGTCTGTCATAATACAATCGAGACAGTAGGTCTACCTGGTCTGTCATAATATAATAGAGACAGTAGGTCTAGCTGGTCTGTCATAATATAATAGAGACAGTAGATCTAGCTGGTCTGTCATAATATAATAGAGACAGTAGATCTAGCTGGTCTGTCATAATACAATAGAGACAGTAGATCTTGCTGGTCTGTCATAATACAATAGAGACAGTAGATTTAGCTGGTCTGTCATAATATAATAGAGACATAGAGACAGTAGATTTAGCTGGTCTGTCATAATATAATAGAGAATGTAGATTTAGCTGGTCTGTCATAATTTAATCGAGACAGTAGATCTAGCTGGTCTGTCATAATATAATAGAGACAGTAGATCTAGCTGGTATGTCATAATATAATAGAGACAAAGAGACAGTAGATTTAGCTGGTCTGTCATAATATAATAGAGACAGTAGATCTAGCTGGTCTGCCATAATATAATAGAGACAGTAGATCTAGCTGGTCTGTCATAATACAATAGAGACAGGAGATCTTGCTGGTCTGTCATAATACAATAGAGACAGTAGATGTAAGTGGTATGTCATAATATAATAGAGACATAGAGACAGTAGATCTAGCTTGTCTGTCATAATACAATAGAGACAGTAGATCTAGCTGGTCTGCAATAAAACAATAGAGACAGTAGATCTAGCTGGTATGTGATAATATAATAGAGACATAGAGACAGTAGATCTACCTGGTCTGTCAAAATATAATAGAGACAGTAGATTTAGCTGGGTTGTCATAATACAATCGAGACAGTAGGTCTAGCTGGTCTGTCATAATATAATAGAGACAGTAGGTCTAGCTGGTCTGTCATAATATAATTGAGACAGTAGATCTAGCTGGTCTGTCATAATATAATAGAGACAGTAGATCTAGCTGGTATGTCATAATACAATCAGGACAGTAGATCTAGCTGGTCTGTCATAATACAATAGAGACAGTAGATCTACCCGGTATGTCAAAATATAATAGAGACAGTAGATTTAGCTGGTCTGTCATAATACAATCGAGACAGTAGATCTACCTGGTATGTCAAAATATAATAGAGACAGTAGATTTAGCTGGTCTGTCATAATACAATCGAGACAGTAGGTCTAGCTGGTCTGTCATAATATAATAGAGACAGTAGATCTAAATGGTCTGTCATAATATAATAGAGACAGTAGATCTAGCTGGTATGTCATAATATAATAGAGACAGAAGATCTTGCTGGTCTGTCATAATATAATAGAGACAGTAGATCTAGCTGGTCTGTCATAATACAATAGAGACAGTAGATCTTGCTGGTCTGTCATAATACAATAGAGACAGTAGATTTAGCTGGTCTGTCATAATATAATAGAGACATAGAGACAGTAGATTTAGCTGGTCTGTCATAATATAATAGAGAATGTAGATTTAGCTGGTCTGTCATAATACAATCGAGACAGTAGGTCTAGCTGGTCTGTCATAATATAATAGAGACAGTAGATCTAGCTGGTCTGTCATAATATAATAGAGACAGTTGATCTAGCTGGTCTGTCATAATACAATAGAGACAGAAGATCTACCTTGTCTGTCAAAATATAATAGAGACAGTAGATTTAGCTAGTCTGTCATAATACAATCGAGACAGTAGGTCTACCTGGTCTGTCATAATATAATAGAGACAGTAGGTCTAGCTGGTCTGTCATAATATAATAGAGACAGTAGATCTAGCTGGTCTGTCATAATATAATAGAGACAGTAGATCTAGCTGGTCTGTCATAATACAATAGAGACAGTAGATCTTGCTGGTCTGTCATAATACAATAGAGACAGTAGATTTAGCTGGTCTGTCATAATATAATAGAGACATAGAGACAGTAGATTTAGCTGGTCTGTCATAATATAATAGAGAATGTAGATTTAGCTGGTCTGTCATAATTTAATCGAGACAGTAGATCTAGCTGGTCTGTCATAATATAATAGAGACAGTAGATCTAGCTGGTATGTCATAATATAATAGAGACAAAGAGACAGTAGATTTAGCTGGTCTGTCATAATATAATAGAGACAGTAGATCTAGCTGGTCTGCCATAATATAATAGAGACAGTAGATCTAGCTGGTCTGTCATAATACAATAGAGACAGGAGATCTTGCTGGTCTGTCATAATACAATAGAGACAGTAGATGTAAGTGGTATGTCATAATATAATAGAGACATAGAGACAGTAGATCTAGCTTGTCTGTCATAATACAATAGAGACAGTAGATCTAGCTGGTCTGCAATAAAACAATAGAGACAGTAGATCTAGCTGGTATGTGATAATATAATAGAGACATAGAGACAGTAGATCTACCTGGTCTGTCAAAATATAATAGAGACAGTAGATTTAGCTGGGTTGTCATAATACAATCGAGACAGTAGGTCTAGCTGGTCTGTCATAATATAATAGAGACAGTAGGTCTAGCTGGTCTGTCATAATATAATTGAGACAGTAGATCTAGCTGGTCTGTCATAATATAATAGAGACAGTAGATCTAGCTGGTATGTCATAATACAATCAGGACAGTAGATCTAGCTGGTCTGTCATAATACAATAGAGACAGTAGATCTACCCGGTATGTCAAAATATAATAGAGACAGTAGATTTAGCTGGTCTGTCATAATACAATCGAGACAGTAGATCTACCTGGTATGTCAAAATATAATAGAGACAGTAGATTTAGCTGGTCTGTCATAATACAATCGAGACAGTAGGTCTAGCTGGTCTGTCATAATATAATAGAGACAGTAGATCTAAATGGTCTGTCATAATATAATAGAGACAGTAGATCTAGCTGGTATGTCATAATATAATAGAGACAGAAGATCTTGCTGGTCTGTCATAATATAATAGAGACAGTAGATCTAGCTGGTCTGTCATAATACAATAGAGACAGTAGATCTTGCTGGTCTGTCATAATACAATAGAGACAGTAGATTTAGCTGGTCTGTCATAATATAATAGAGACATAGAGACAGTAGATTTAGCTGGTCTGTCATAATATAATAGAGAATGTAGATTTAGCTGGTCTGTCATAATACAATCGAGACAGTAGGTCTAGCTGGTCTGTCATAATATAATAGAGACAGTAGATCTAGCTGGTCTGTCATAATATAATAGAGACAGTTGATCTAGCTGGTCTGTCATAATACAATAGAGACAGAAGATCTACCTTGTCTGTCAAAATATAATAGAGACAGTAGATTTAGCTAGTCTGTCATAATACAATCGAGACAGTAGGTCTACCTGGTCTGTCATAATATAATAGAGACAGTAGGTCTAGCTGGTCTGTCATAATATAATAGAGACAGTAGATCTAGCTGGTCTGTCATAATATAATAGAGACAGTAGATCTAGCTGGTCTGTCATAATATAATAGAGACAGAAGATCTAGCTGGTATGTCATAATATAATAGAGACATAGAGACAGTAGATTTAGCTGGTCTGTCATAATATAATAGAGACAGTAGATCTAGCTGGTCTGACATAATATAATAGATACAGTAGATCTAGCTGGTATGTCATAATACAATCAGGACAGTAGATCTAGCTGGTCTGTCATAATACAATAGAGACAGTAGATCTACCTGGTCTGTGAAAATATAATAGAGACAGTAGATTTAGCTGGTCTGTCATAAAACAATCGAGACAGTAGGTCTAGCTGGTCTGTCATAATATAATAGAGACAGTAGATTTAGCTGGTCTGTCATAATATAATAGAGACAGTAGATCTAGCTGGTATGTCATAATATAATAGAGACAGAAGATATTGCTGGTCTTTCATAATATAATAGAGACAGTAGATCTAGCTGGTCTGTCATAATACAATAGAGACAGTAGATCTAGCTGGTCTGTCATAATACAATCGAGACAGTATATCTAGCTGGTCTGCCATAATATAATAGAGACAGTGGATTTAGCTGGTCTGTCATAATATAATAGAGACAGTAGATCTAGCTGGTATGTCATAATATAATAGAGACAGAAGATATTGCTGGTCTTTCATAATATAATAGAGACAGTAGATCTAGCTGGTCTGTCATAATACAATAGAGACAGTAGATCTAGCTGGTCTGTCATAATATAATAGAGACATAGAGACATAGAAACAGTAGATCTACCTGGTCTGTCAAAATATAATAGAGACAGTAGATTCAGCTGGTCTGTCATAATACAATCGAGACAGTAGGTCTAGCTGGTCTGTCATAATATAATACAGACAGTAGATCTAGCTGGTCTGTCATAATATAATAGAGAGAGTAGATCTAGCTGGTATGTCATAATATAATAGAGACAGAAGATCTAGATGGTATGTCATAATATAATGTAGACATAGAGACAGTAGATTTAGCTGGTCTGTCATTATATAATAGAGACAGTAGATCTAGCTGGTCTGTCATAATATAATAGATACAGTAGATCTAGCTGGTATGTCATAATATAATAGAGACATAGAGACAGTAGATCTAGCTGGTCTGTCATAATATAATAGAGACATAGAGACAGTAGATCTAGCTGGTCTGTCAAAATACAATCAGGACAGAAGATTTAGCTGGTCTATCATAATATAATAGAGACATAGAGACAGTAGATCTAGCTGGTATGTCATAATATAATAGAGACATAGAGACAGTAGATCAAGCTTGTCTATCATAATACAATAGAGACAGTAGATCTAGCTGGTCTGTCAAAATATAATAGAGACATAGAGAGTAGATTTACCTGGTCTGTCATAATTTAATCGAGACAGTAGATCTAGCTGGTCTGTCATAATATAATAGAGACAGTAGATCTAGCTGGTATGTCATAATATAATAGAGACAAAGAGACAGTAGATTTAGCTGGTCTGTCATAATATAATAGAGACAGTAGATCTAGCTGGTCTGCCATAATATAATAGAGACAGTAGATCTAGCTGGTCTGTCATAATACAATAGAGACAGTTTATCTAGCTGGTCTGTCATAATACAATAGAGACAGGAGATCTTGCTGGTCTGTCATAATACAATAGAGACAGTAGATGTAAGTGGTATGTCATAATATAATAGAGACATAGAGACAGTAGATCTAGCTTGTCTGTCATAATACAATAGAGACAGTAGATCTAGCTGGTCTGCCATAAAACAATAGAGACAGTAGATCTAGCTGGTATGTGATAATATAATAGAGACATAGAGACAGTAGATCTACCTGGTCTGTCAAAATATAATAGAGACAGTAGATTTAGCTGGGTTGTCATAATACAATCGAGACAGTAGGTCTAGCTGGTCTGTCATAATATAATAGAGACTGTAGGTCTAGCTGGTCTGTCATAATATAATTGAGACAGTAGATCTAGCTGGTCTGTCATAATATAATAGAGACAGTAGATCTAGCTGGTATGTCATAATACAGTCAGGACAGTAGATCTAGCTGGTCTGTCATAATACAATAGAGACAGTAGATCTACCTGGTATGTCAAAATATAATAGAGACAGTAGATTTAGCTGGTCTGTCATAATACAATCGAGACAGTAGGTCTAGCTGGTCTGTCATAATATAATAGAGACAGTAGATCTAAATGGTCTGTCATAATATAATAGAGACAGTAGATCTAGCTGGTATGTCATAATATAATAGAGACAGAAGATCTTGCTGGTCTGTCATAATATAATAGAGACAGTAGATCTAGCTGGTCTGTCATAATACAATAGAGACAGTAGATCTTGCTGGTCTGTCATAATACAATAGAGACAGTAGATTTAGCTGGTCTGTCATAATATAATAGAGACAGTAGATCTATCTGGTCTGTCATAATTCAATCGAGACAGTAGATCTAGCTCGTATATCATAATATAATAGAGACAGTAGATCTAGCTGGTCTGTCAGAATACAATCGAGACAGTAGATCTAAATGGTCTGTCATAATATAATAGAGACAGTAGATCTAGCTGGTCTGTCGTAATATAATAGAGACATAGATACATTAGATTTAGCTGGTCTGTCATAATATAATAGAGAAAGTAGATCTAGCTGGTCTGTCATAATACAATCAGGACAGTAGATCTAGCTGGTCTGTCATAATACAATAGAGACAGTAGATCTACCTGGTCTGTCAAAATATAATAGAGACAGTAGATCTAGCTGGTATGTCATAATATAATAGATACAGTAGATTTAGCTGGTCTGTCATAATACAATCAGGACAGTAGATCTAGCTGGTCTGTCATAATACAATAGAGACAGTAGATCTACCTGGTCTGTCAAAATATAATAGAGACAGTAGATTTAGCTGGTCTGTCATAATATAATAGAGACAGTAGATCTAGCTGGTCTGTCATAATATAATAGATACAGTAGATCTAGCTGGTATGTCATAATATAATAGAGACATAGAGACAGTAGATCTAGCTGGTCTGTCATAATATAATAGAGGCATAGAGACAGTAGATCTAGCTGGTACGTCATAATATAATAGAGACATAGAGACAGTAGATCAAGCTTGTCTATCGTAATACAATAGAGACAGTAGATCTAGCTGGTCTGTCAAAATATAATAGAGACATAGAGAGTAGATTTACCTGGTCTGTCATAATTTAATCGAGACAGTAGATCTAGCTGGTCTGTCATAATATAATAGAGACAGTAGATCTAGCTGGTATGTCATAATATAATAGAGACAAAGAGACAGTAGATTTAGCTGGTCTGTCATAATATAATAGAGACAGTAGATCTAGCTGGTCTGCCATAATATAATAGAGACAGTAGATCTAGCTGGTCTGTCATAATACAATAGAGACAGTAGATCTAGCTGGTCTGCCATAAAACAATAGAGACAGTAGATCTAGCTGGTATGTGATAATATAATAGAGACATAGAGACAGTAGATCTAGCTTGTCTGTCATAATACAATAGAGACAGTAGATCTAGCTGGTCTGCCATAAAACAATAGAGACAGTAGATCTAGCTGGTATGTGATAATATAATAGAGACATAGAGACAGTAGATCTACCTGGTCTGTCAAAATATAAAAGAGACAGTAGATTTAGCTGGTCTGTCATAATACAATCGAGACAGTAGGTCTAGCTGGTCTGTCATAATATAATAGAGACAGTAGGTCTAGCTGGTCTGTCATAATACAATCAGGACAGTAGATCTAGCTGGTCTGTCATAATACAATAGAGACAGTAGATCTACCTGGTATGTCAAAATATAATAGAGACAGTAGATTTAGCTGGTCTGTCATAATACAATCGAGACAGTAGGTCTAGCTGGTCTGTCATAATATAATAGAGACAGTAGATCTAAATGGTCTGTCATAATATAATAGAGACAGTAGATCTAAATGGTCTGTCATAATATAATAGAGACAGTAGATCTAGCTGGTATGTCATAATATAATAGAGACAGAAGATCTTGCTTGTCTGTCATAATATAATAGAGACAGTAGATCTAGCTGGTCTGTCATAATACAATAGAGACAGTAGATCTTGCTGGTCTGTCATAATACAATAGAGACAGTAGATTTAGCTGGTTTGTCATAATATAATAGAGACAGTAGATCTATCTGGTCTGTCATAATTCAATCGAGACAGTAGATCTAGCTGGTCTGTCAGAATACAATCGAGACAGTAGATCTAGCTGGTCTGCCATAATATAATGGAGACAGTAGATCTAGCTGGTCTGTCATAATACAATAGAGACAGTAGATCTAGCTGGTCTGTCGTAATATAATAGAGACATAGATACATTAGATTTAGCTGGTCTGTCATAATATAATAGAGAAAGTAGATCTAGCTGGTCTGTCATAATACAATCAGGACAGAAGATCTAGCTGGTCTGTCATAATACAATAGAGACAGTAGATCTACCTGGTCTGTCAAAATATAATAGAGACAGTAGATCTAGCTGGTATGTCATAATATAATAGATACAGTAGATTTAGCTGGTCTGTCATAATACAATCAGGACAGTAGATCTAGCTGGTCTGTCATAATACAATAGAGACAGTAGATCTAGCTGGTCTGTCATAATACAATAGAGACAGGAGATCTTGCTGGTCTGTCATAATACAATAGAGACAGTAGATGTAAGTGGTATGTCATAATATAATAGAGACATAGAGACAGTAGATCTAGCTTGTCTGTCATAATACAATAGAGACAGTAGATCTAGCTGGTCTGCCATAAAACAATAGAGACAGTAGATCTAGCTGGTATGTGATAATATAATAGAGACATAGAGACAGTAGATCTACCTGGTCTGTCAAAATATAATAGAGACAGTAGATTTAGCTGGGTTGTCATAATACAATCGAGACAGTAGGTCTAGCTGGTCTGTCATAATATAATAGAGACTGTAGGTCTAGCTGGTCTGTCATAATATAATTGAGACAGTAGATCTAGCTGGTCTGTCATAATATAATAGAGACAGTAGATCTAGCTGGTATGTCATAATACAGTCAGGACAGTAGATCTAGCTGGTCTGTCATAATACAATAGAGACAGTAGATCTACCTGGTATGTCAAAATATAATAGAGACAGTAGATTTAGCTGGTCTGTCATAATACAATCGAGACAGTAGGTCTAGCTGGTCTGTCATAATATAATAGAGACAGTAGATCTAAATGGTCTGTCATAATATAATAGAGACAGTAGATCTAGCTGGTATGTCATAATATAATAGAGACAGAAGATCTTGCTGGTCTGTCATAATATAATAGAGACAGTAGATCTAGCTGGTCTGTCATAATACAATAGAGACAGTAGATCTTGCTGGTCTGTCATAATACAATAGAGACAGTAGATTTAGCTGGTCTGTCATAATATAATAGAGACAGTAGATCTATCTGGTCTGTCATAATTCAATCGAGACAGTAGATCTAGCTCGTATATCATAATATAATAGAGACAGTAGATCTAGCTGGTCTGTCAGAATACAATCGAGACAGTAGATCTAAATGGTCTGTCATAATATAATAGAGACAGTAGATCTAGCTGGTCTGTCGTAATATAATAGAGACATAGATACATTAGATTTAGCTGGTCTGTCATAATATAATAGAGAAAGTAGATCTACCTGGTCTGTCAAAATATAATAGAGACAGTAGATCTAGCTGGTATGTCATAATATAATAGATACAGTAGATTTAGCTGGTCTGTCATAATACAATCAGGACAGTAGATCTAGCTGGTCTGTCATAATACAATAGAGACAGTAGATCTAGCTGGTCTGTCATAATACAATAGAGACAGGAGATCTTGCTGGTCTGTCATAATACAATAGAGACAGTAGATGTAAGTGGTATGTCATAATATAATAGAGACATAGAGACAGTAGATCTAGCTTGTCTGTCATAATACAATAGAGACAGTAGATCTAGCTGGTCTGCCATAAAACAATAGAGACAGTAGATCTAGCTGGTATGTGATAATATAATAGAGACATAGAGACAGTAGATCTACCTGGTCTGTCAAAATATAATAGAGACAGTAGATTTAGCTGGGTTGTCATAATACAATCGAGACAGTAGGTCTAGCTGGTCTGTCATAATATAATAGAGACTGTAGGTCTAGCTGGTCTGTCATAATATAATTGAGACAGTAGATCTAGCTGGTCTGTCATAATATAATAGAGACAGTAGATCTAGCTGGTATGTCATAATACAGTCAGGACAGTAGATCTAGCTGGTCTGTCATAATACAATAGAGACAGTAGATCTACCTGGTATGTCAAAATATAATAGAGACAGTAGATTTAGCTGGTCTGTCATAATACAATCGAGACAGTAGGTCTAGCTGGTCTGTCATAATATAATAGAGACAGTAGATCTAAATGGTCTGTCATAATATAATAGAGACAGTAGATCTAGCTGGTATGTCATAATATAATAGAGACAGAAGATCTTGCTGGTCTGTCATAATATAATAGAGACAGTAGATCTAGCTGGTCTGTCATAATACAATAGAGACAGTAGATCTTGCTGGTCTGTCATAATACAATAGAGACAGTAGATTTAGCTGGTCTGTCATAATATAATAGAGACAGTAGATCTATCTGGTCTGTCATAATTCAATCGAGACAGTAGATCTAGCTCGTATATCATAATATAATAGAGACAGTAGATCTAGCTGGTCTGTCAGAATACAATCGAGACAGTAGATCTAAATGGTCTGTCATAATATAATAGAGACAGTAGATCTAGCTGGTCTGTCGTAATATAATAGAGACATAGATACATTAGATTTAGCTGGTCTGTCATAATATAATAGAGAAAGTAGATCTAGCTGGTCTGTCATAATACAATCAGGACAGTAGATCTAGCTGGTCTGTCATAATACAATAGAGACAGTAGATCTACCTGGTCTGTCAAAATATAATAGAGACAGTAGATCTAGCTGGTATGTCATAATATAATAGATACAGTAGATTTAGCTGGTCTGTCATAATACAATCAGGACAGTAGATCTAGCTGGTCTGTCATAATACAATAGAGACAGTAGATCTACCTGGTCTGTCAAAATATAATAGAGACAGTAGATTTAGCTGGTCTGTCATAATATAATAGAGACAGTAGATCTAGCTGGTCTGTCATAATATAATAGATACAGTAGATCTAGCTGGTATGTCATAATATAATAGAGACATAGAGACAGTAGATCTAGCTGGTCTGTCATAATATAATAGAGGCATAGAGACAGTAGATCTAGCTGGTACGTCATAATATAATAGAGACATAGAGACAGTAGATCAAGCTTGTCTATCGTAATACAATAGAGACAGTAGATCTAGCTGGTCTGTCAAAATATAATAGAGACATAGAGAGTAGATTTACCTGGTCTGTCATAATTTAATCGAGACAGTAGATCTAGCTGGTCTGTCATAATATAATAGAGACAGTAGATCTAGCTGGTATGTCATAATATAATAGAGACAAAGAGACAGTAGATTTAGCTGGTCTGTCATAATATAATAGAGACAGTAGATCTAGCTGGTCTGCCATAATATAATAGAGACAGTAGATCTAGCTGGTCTGTCATAATACAATAGAGACAGTAGATCTAGCTGGTCTGCCATAAAACAATAGAGACAGTAGATCTAGCTGGTATGTGATAATATAATAGAGACATAGAGACAGTAGATCTAGCTTGTCTGTCATAATACAATAGAGACAGTAGATCTAGCTGGTCTGCCATAAAACAATAGAGACAGTAGATCTAGCTGGTATGTGATAATATAATAGAGACATAGAGACAGTAGATCTACCTGGTCTGTCAAAATATAAAAGAGACAGTAGATTTAGCTGGTCTGTCATAATACAATCGAGACAGTAGGTCTAGCTGGTCTGTCATAATATAATAGAGACAGTAGGTCTAGCTGGTCTGTCATAATACAATCAGGACAGTAGATCTAGCTGGTCTGTCATAATACAATAGAGACAGTAGATCTACCTGGTATGTCAAAATATAATAGAGACAGTAGATTTAGCTGGTCTGTCATAATACAATCGAGACAGTAGGTCTAGCTGGTCTGTCATAATATAATAGAGACAGTAGATCTAAATGGTCTGTCATAATATAATAGAGACAGTAGATCTAGCTGGTATGTCATAATATAATAGAGACAGAAGATCTTGCTTGTCTGTCATAATATAATAGAGACAGTAGATCTAGCTGGTCTGTCATAATACAATAGAGACAGTAGATCTTGCTGGTCTGTCATAATACAATAGAGACAGTAGATTTAGCTGGTTTGTCATAATATAATAGAGACAGTAGATCTATCTGGTCTGTCATAATTCAATCGAGACAGTAGATCTAGCTGGTCTGTCAGAATACAATCGAGACAGTAGATCTAGCTGGTCTGCCATAATATAATGGAGACAGTAGATCTAGCTGGTCTGTCATAATACAATAGAGACAGTAGATCTAGCTGGTCTGTCGTAATATAATAGAGACATAGATACATTAGATTTAGCTGGTCTGTCATAATATAATAGAGAAAGTAGATCTAGCTGGTCTGTCATAATACAATCAGGACAGAAGATCTAGCTGGTCTGTCATAATACAATAGAGACAGTAGATCTACCTGGTCTGTCAAAATATAATAGAGACAGTAGATCTAGCTGGTATGTCAAAATATAATAGAGACAGTAGATTTAGCTGGTCTGTCATAATATAATAGAGACAGTAGATCTAGCTGGTCTGTCATAATATAATAGATACAGTAGATCTAGCTGGTATGTCATAATATAATAGAGACATAGAGACAGTAGATCTAGCTGGTCTGTCATAATATAATAGAGGCATAGAGACAGTAGATCTAGCTGGTACGTCATAATATAATAGAGACATAGAGACAGTAGATCAAGCTTGTCTATCGTAATACAATAGAGACAGTAGATCTAGCTGGTCTGTCAAAATATAATAGAGACATAGAGAGTAGATTTACCTGGTCTGTCATAATTTAATCGAGACAGTAGATCTAGCTGGTCTGTCATAATATAATAGAGACAGTAGATCTAGCTGGTATGTCATAATATAATAGAGACAAAGAGACAGTAGATTTAGCTGGTCTGTCATAATATAATAGAGACAGTAGATCTAGCTGGTCTGCCATAATATAATAGAGACAGTAGATCTAGCTGGTCTGTCATAATACAATAGAGACAGTAGATCTAGCTGGTCTGCCATAAAACAATAGAGACAGTAGATCTAGCTGGTATGTGATAATATAATAGAGACATAGAGACAGTAGATCTAGCTTGTCTGTCATAATACAATAGAGACAGTAGATCTAGCTGGTCTGCCATAAAACAATAGAGACAGTAGATCTAGCTGGTATGTGATAATATAATAGAGACATAGAGACAGTAGATCTACCTGGTCTGTCAAAATATAAAAGAGACAGTAGATTTAGCTGGTCTGTCATAATACAATCGAGACAGTAGGTCTAGCTGGTCTGTCATAATATAATAGAGACAGTAGGTCTAGCTGGTCTGTCATAATACAATCAGGACAGTAGATCTAGCTGGTCTGTCATAATACAATAGAGACAGTAGATCTACCTGGTATGTCAAAATATAATAGAGACAGTAGATTTAGCTGGTCTGTCATAATACAATCGAGACAGTAGGTCTAGCTGGTCTGTCATAATATAATAGAGACAGTAGATCTAAATGGTCTGTCATAATATAATAGAGACAGTAGATCTAGCTGGTATGTCATAATATAATAGAGACAGAAGATCTTGCTTGTCTGTCATAATATAATAGAGACAGTAGATCTAGCTGGTCTGTCATAATACAATAGAGACAGTAGATCTTGCTGGTCTGTCATAATACAATAGAGACAGTAGATTTAGCTGGTTTGTCATAATATAATAGAGACAGTAGATCTATCTGGTCTGTCATAATTCAATCGAGACAGTAGATCTAGCTGGTCTGTCAGAATACAATCGAGACAGTAGATCTAGCTGGTCTGCCATAATATAATGGAGACAGTAGATCTAGCTGGTCTGTCATAATACAATAGAGACAGTAGATCTAGCTGGTCTGTCGTAATATAATAGAGACATAGATACATTAGATTTAGCTGGTCTGTCATAATATAATAGAGAAAGTAGATCTAGCTGGTCTGTCATAATACAATCAGGACAGAAGATCTAGCTGGTCTGTCATAATACAATAGAGACAGTAGATCTACCTGGTCTGTCAAAATATAATAGAGACAGTAGATCTAGCTGGTATGTCATAATATAATAGATACAGTAGATTTAGCTGGTCTGTCATAATACAATCAGGACAGTAGATCTAGCTGGTCTGTCATAATACAATAGAGACAGTAGATCTAGCTGGTCTGTCATAATACAATAGAGACAGGAGATCTTGCTGGTCTGTCATAATACAATAGAGACAGTAGATGTAAGTGGTATGTCATAATATAATAGAGACATAGAGACAGTAGATCTAGCTTGTCTGTCATAATACAATAGAGACAGTAGATCTAGCTGGTCTGCCATAAAACAATAGAGACAGTAGATCTAGCTGGTATGTGATAATATAATAGAGACATAGAGACAGTAGATCTACCTGGTCTGCCATAAAACAATAGAGACAGTAGATCTAGCTGGTATGTGATAATATAATAGAGACATAGAGACAGTAGATCTACCTGGTCTGTCGTAATATAATAAAGACAGAAAATGTAGCTTGGCTGTAATTGTCACGTAATATCAAGGTGGGTGGAATCAGGCGCAGAGAGCAGGTTACAGTGAGTCGATAGTTTTTTATTCTCCGGAAACCAAACACGGTCAACCCAAATATACAGGGTGAAATAATCCAACACAGGATCAAAATATTATCGGAGAAAATAACACACACGTATTAACCCAAAATCCATGAATCCAAAACAATCCCGCACAAAACAAGGGCGGGACAACCTACTACATATAAGGACGTCAATTAAACTAAAATACACACAGGTGAAACTAATAAGACAAAACCAACAGACAAACGAAAAAGGGATCGGTGGTGGCTAGTAGGACGGTGACGACGACCGCCGAGCACCGCCCGAACAGGCAGGAGAGCCAACCTCGGCGGAAGTCGTGACAGTACCCCCCCCCTGACGCGCGGCCCCCGCAGCGCGCCGCCACCGTCCTCGAGGACGACCCGGAGGACGAGGTGCTGGGCGATCCGGGTGGAGGCGGTGGAAATCTCTCAGGAGAGAAGGGTCCAAAATATCCCTCACCGGAACCCAGCATCTCTCCTCCGGACCGTACCCCTCCCAGTCCACGAGGTACTGTAGGCCCCCCACCCGGCGTCTCGAATCCAGAATGCCCCGAACTGTGTACGCCGGGGAACCCTCGATGTCCAGGGGGGGCGGAGGGACCTCAGGCACCTCACCTTCTTGCAGGGGACCAGCCACCACCGGCCTGAGGAGAGACACATGAAACGAGGGGTTAATACGGTAATACCTAGGAAGTTGTAACCTGTAACACACCTCGTTTATTCTCCTCAGGACTTTGAACGGCCCCACACACTGCGGCCCCAGCTTCCGACAGGGCAGGCGGAGGGACAGGTTTCGGGTCGAGAGCCAGACCCTGTCCCCCGGTGCAAACACGGGGGCCTCACTGCGGTGCTGGTCAGCGCTCCTCTTCTGCCGTTCGCCCGCTAACCGTAGTGAGTCCTGAACGGCCTTCCAGGTGTCCTTGGAGCGCTGTACCCATTCCTCCACCGCAGGAGCCTCGGTCTGGCTCTGATGCCATGGGGCCAGGACCGGCTGGTAACCTAACACACACTCAAAAGGAGACAAGTTAGTTGAGGAGTGGCGTAGGGAGTTCTGAGCTAGTTCAGCCCAGGGAACATACCTTGCCCACTCACCAGGCCGGTCCCGGCATTAGGACCGCAGAAACCTGCCCACATCTTGGTTTACGCGCTCCACCTGCCCATTACTCTCGGGGTGAAAACCTGAGGTTAAGCTGACCGAGACCCCCAGTCTCTCCATAAACGCCCTCCATACTCTGGACGTGAATTGGGGACCCCGATCAGAAACGATGTCCTCAGGCACCCCATAGTGCCGGAAGACATGGGTAAACAAGGCCTCAGCAGTCTGCAGGGCCGTAGGGAGACCGGGCAACGGGATGAGACGACAGGACTTAGAAAACCGGTCCACAACGACCAGGATCGTAGTACTTCCCTGGGACGGGGGAAGGTCGGTAAGAAAGTCCACCGATAAGTGTGTCCACGGCCGTTGTGGAACGGGGAGGGGTTGTAATTTCCCTCTAGGCAGGTGCCGAGGAGCCTTGCTCTGAGCTCACACTGAGCAGGAGGAGACATAAAATCTCACGTCTTTAGCTAGCGTGGGCCACCAGTATCTCCCTCTCAGACTCCGCACTGTCCTCTCGATGCCAGGATGACCCGAGGAGGGGAGAGTATGAGCCCACCGAATCAGCTTGTCCCGGACCCCCCTCGGTACGTACTGAGTTCCCACTGGACAGTTGGGGGGGGCCGGCTCTGACCGTGAGGCCTCCTCTATCTCCGCGTCCACCTCCCATACCACCGGTGCCACGAGACATGACGGTGAAATGATGGGAGCTGGCTCAACGGGCCGCTCCTCGGTATCATAGAGGCGGGACAGCGCGTCGGCTTTGGTGTTTTGGGAGCCTGGCCGGTATGAGAGGGTAAACCGGAACCTGGTAAAAAAACATGGCCCATCTAGCCTGACGTGGATTTAGTCTCTTCGCTGCCCGGATATACTCGAGATTACGATGGTCAGTCCAGATGAGAAAGGGGTGTTTAGCCCCCTCAAGCCAATGTCTCCACACCTTCAGAGCCTTGACTACAGCTAACAACTCCCGGTCCCCCACATCATAGTTTCGCTCCGCTGGGCTGAGCTTGCTCGAAAAGAAAGCACAAGGGCGAAGCTTGGGTGGCACGCCCGAGCGTTGGGACAGCACGGCTCCGACCCCAGCCTCGGACGCATCCACCTCCACTATGAACGCTAAAGAGGGGTCCGGATGCGCCAACACGGGCGCATTGGTGAACAGCTCCTTCAAACGAGTGAATGCTCTGCCCGCCTCTGCTGACCAGCGCAAGCGCACCGGTCCTCCCTTCAGCAGCGAGGTGATGGGAGCAGCCACCTGACCAAAACCCCGGATAAACCTCCGGTAGTAATTGGCAAACCCTAAAAACCGCTGCACCTCTTTCACCGTGGTCGGAGTCGGCCAATTACGCACAGCTGTAACGCGGTCATCCTCCATCACCACCCCAGAGGTGGAAATACGATATCCCAGGAAGGAAACGGACTGCTTGAAAAACTCACATTTCTCCGCCTTGCAATACAGGTCATGCTCCAGCAGTCGCCCAAGTACCTTACGCACCAGAGACACATGCGCCGCGCGTGTGGCAGAATAGATCAAGATATCATCGATGTACACTACCACTCCCTGCCCGAGCAGGTCTCGGAGAATTTCGTCTACGAAGGATTGGAAGACGGCTGGAGCATTCTTCAACCCGTATGGCATGACGCGGTACTCATAATGACCAGATGTAGTACTAAATGCAGTTTTCCACTCATCTCCTCCCCGGATACGCACCAGATTATACGCGCTCCTCAGGTCCAGTTTTGTGAAGAAGCGCGCCCCGTGAAATGATTCCACCGCCGTAGCGATGAGAGGTAGTGGGTAACTAAACCCCACTGTGATGGAATTTAGACCTCTATAATCAATGCACGGACGCAGACCTCCATCCTTCTTCTTCACAAAAAAGAAGCTTGAGGAGACGGGTGATGCGGAGGGCCGAATGTACCCCTGTCTCAGCGATTCAGCAACGTATGTTTCCATCGCTACCGTCTCCTCCTGGGACAATGGATACACGTGACTCCTAGGAAGTGCAGCGTTCTCCAGAAGGTTTATCACGCAGTCCTCTCGACGATGAGGTGGTAATTGGGTCGCCTTCCTTTTACTGAAGGCGATAGCCAAATCGGCATATTCAGAGGGAATGCGCACGGTGGAGACTTGGTCTGGACTCTCCACCGTAGTCGCACCAACGGCAACTCCTCTACACCTACCTGAACACTCCTCTGACCACCCCTTAAGAGCCCCCTGTCGCCAGGAAATCACCGGATTGTGTTGAGCTAACCAGGGAACCCCCAACACCACTGGAAACGCAGGTGAATCTATAAGGAACAGACTAATCTGCTCCTTATGATCCCCCTGCGTTACCATGTCCAGTGGCACCGTAGCCTCCCTAATCACTCCTGACCCTAATGGTCGGCTATCTAAGGAGTGCACGGGGAAGGGTTGGTCTAACGACACCAGGGGAATCCCTAGCCTTAACGCAAGCCCACGATCCATGAAATTCCCAGCTGCGCCTGAATCGACTAGCGCCTTATGCTGTAGAGAGGGAAAAAACCCAGGGAAAGAAGTCAATACATACACATGACCGACAGGAGGCTCTGGGTGAGTCTGGTGCTTACTCACCTGGGGTGATCGAGCAGTGCTCCGCCTGCCATCCCGACTCCCAGACGAGTTCCTCCAGCACCGGTCTGACGTGTGCCCTCGTCGACCACAACTGGTGCAGGAGGACACTCCTCCTCCGGTCCCCCTCGAAGCTGCCCCTCCTAATTCCATAGGGATAGGGGCAGGAGGGCTGGGAAGTGGAAACGACAGGGCCTGATCCGAACGCCCGCGGGCAGCCAGCAGATTGTCGAGACGGATAGCCAAGTCAATGAGCTCATCCAGTGTGCAGGTGGTGTCCCGACATGCCAGCTCCCTGCGGACGTCCTCCCTGAGACTGCATCTGAAATGATCGACCAAGGCCCTGTCGTTCCATCCTGCTCCTGCGGCCAAGGTCCTGAACTCCAGAGCGAAGTCCTGTGCGCTCCTCGTCTCCTGCCGCAGGTGGAACAGCCGTTCACCCGCCGCCCGACCCTCTGGTGGATGGTCAAAAACAGCTCGGAATCGGCGGGTGAACTCTGGGTAATTATCCCTCGCCGAGTCCGGACCATTCCACACTGCGTTGGCCCACTCGAGGGCTCGCCCAGTCAAGCAGGAGACGAGGGCGCTCACACTCTCCTCTCCAGAGGGAGCAGGACGCACGGTAGCCAGGTATAGTTCCAGTTGAAGGAGGAAACCCTGGCACCCAGCCGCCGTTCCGTCATACTCCCGTGGGAGTGTCAACCGAAGAGCCCCGGAGCCCGATGTGGTCGCAGGAACAGGAGGTGCTGGAGAAGGGGGTGCTAGCGATGATGTGGGAAGACCACTCCTCTCCCATCGATCCATCCTCTCCATCATTTGGTCCATGGCAGAACCAATCCGATGAAGCACACTGGTGTGGTGGAGGACTCTCTCCTCCATCGATGGGAGAGGAGACGCGGCTGCTCCTGCTGATTCCATGGGTGGTGCGGGATTCTGTCACGTAATATCGAGGTGGGTGGAATCAGGCGCAGAGAGCAGGTTACAGTGAGTCGATAGTTTTTTATTCTCCGGAAACCAAACACGGTCAACCCAAATATACAGGGTGAAATAATCCAACACAGGATCAAAATATTATCGGAGAAAATAACACACACGTATTAACCCAAAATCCATGAATCCAAAACAATCCCGCACAAAACAAGGGCGGGACAACCTACTACATATAAGGACGTCAATTAAACTAAAATACACACAGGTGAAACTAATAAGACAAAACCAACAGACAAACGAAAAAGGGATCGGTGGTGGCTAGTAGGACGGTGACGACGACCGCCGAGCACCGCCCGAACAGGCAGGAGAGCCAACCTCGGCGGAAGTCGTGACAGTAATAATAAAATAGAGACAATAGATCTAGCTTGTCTGCCATAATATAACAGAGACAGTAGATCTAGCTGGTGTGTCATAATATAATTGAGACTATAGATCTAGCAGGTCTGTCAAACAGAAAGGAACATTTTGACATTTGCTGTATGGTTGATGAGAAACTCCATATTGCAAATGTACGGTCCCTTACTAGACTTTCGCAAATGTTTGTCAAATTCGCGGACGGCAGCGGGCCGTCCGAACAAAGTCTCTCTGACATTCGGTTTCCGTCATTTTTCCGCTGTCCCGGTAATGCCCACCAGTGGGCGAATGGAATCATATTGCAAATGTACAAAACATCACCAATCATGATGTGGCCTTTTCTCCTAAACGGAAAATACTTTGAATATGAAACTTGGTGAGCATAGGTTTGGCATAATGGGCAGTTGGCCCCGAACAATATGGCATCGAGGCCCAAACGCTTTTTGAGATATGATAATTTTTCTGAGATTAAAGGTCAAAAACTAAAACAGAGTGCTAATTTTACCGCTTCACATCAAAGTACATGAACCAGCAGTGTCAGGAAAAAAAGAACCAGCCATTTATCTATCATAATTTAAGAGAAATCGTACAATGTACAATTGCTCGGTGTTAGCATGACTTTCCGCGCCGACAGAGATGGCCGCCTCGCTTCGCGTTCCTAGGAAACTATGCAGTTTTTTGTTTTTTTACGTTATTTCTTACATTGGTACCCCAGGTCATCTTAGGTTTCATTACATACAGTCGAGAAGAACTACTGAACATAAGAGCAGCGTCAACTCACCATCAGTACGACCAAGAATATGACTTTCGCGAAGCGGATCCTGTGTTCTGCCTTTCACCCAGGACAACGGAATGGATCCCAGCCGGCGACCAAAAAAAACGACTTCATAAAAGGGGGAGACGAAGCGGTCTTCTGGTCAGACTCCGGAGACGGGCACATTGTGCACCACTCCCTAGCATTCTTCTCGCCAATGTCCAGTCTCTTGACAACAAGGTTGATGAAATCCGAGCAAGGGTAGCATTCCAGAGGGACATCAGAGACTGTAACGTTCTTTGCTTCACAGAAACATGGCTCACTGGAGAGACGCTATCAGAGTCGGTGCAGCCAGCTGGTTTCTCATGCATCGCGCCGACAGAAACAAACATCTTTCTGGTAAGAAGAGGGGCGGGGGCGTATGCTTCATGGTTAACGTGACGTGGTGTGGCCACAACAACATACAGGAACTCAAGTCCTTCTGTTCACCTGATTTAGAATTCCTCACAATCAAATGTCGACCGCATTATCTACCAAGGGAATTCTCTTCGATTATAATCACAGCCGTATATATTCCCCCCCAAGCAGACACATCGATGGCTCTGAACGAACTTTATTTGACTCTTTGCAAACTGGAATCCATATATCCGGAGGCTGCATTCATTGTAGCTGGGGATTTTAACAAGGCTAATCTGAAAACAAGACTCCCTAAATATCAGCATATCGATTGCGCAACCAGGGCTGGAAAAACCTTGGATCATTGCTATTCTAACTTCCGCGACGCATATAAGGCCCTGCCCCGCATCACCGGGGGCAAACTACCTGCCCTCCAGGACACCTACACCACCCGATGTCACAGGAAGGCCATAAAGATCATCAAGGACAACAACCACCCGAGCCACTGCCTGTTCACCCCGCTATCATCCAGAAGGCGAGGTCAGTACAGGTGCATCAAAGCTGGGACCGAGAGACTGAAAAACAGCTTCTATCTCAAGGCCATCAGACTGTTAAACAGCCACCACTAACATTGAGTGGCTGCTGCCAACACACTGACTCAACTCCAGCCACTTTAATAATGGGAATTGATGGGAAATGATGTAAAATATATCACTAGCCACTTTAAACAATGCTACCTAATATAATGTTTACATACCCTACATTATTCATCTCATATGTATACGTATATACTGTACTCTATATAATCTACTGCATCTTTATGTAATACATGTATCACTAGCCACTTTAACTATGCCACTTTGTTTACATACTCATCTCATATGTATATACTGCACTCAATACCATCTACTGTTTCTTGCCTATGCCGCTCTGTACCATCACTCATTCATATAACTTTATGTACATATTCTTTATCCCCTTACACTTGTGTCTATAAGGTAGTAGTTTTGGAATTGTTAGCTAGATTACTTGTTGGTTATTACTGCATTGTCGGAACTAGAAGCACAAGCATTTCACTACACTCGCATTAACATCTGCTAACCATGTGTATGTGACAAATAAAATTTGATTTGATTTGATTTGATTTGATAATGTTCAAACAAAATGTTTGTTTTTTTCAAAAAAGTTTGAAATAAAGTTGCAGCATGTTCAGACAAATCTTTTTAAAACAAAATAATTACACAAAAAATAATAATTTTCACTCCACTTACACTGCTGCACCATACATAACCAAACAATTGACCTAGGAACACTCCTACCCTCACCACACCAACCGAAACTACGAGCCTGACCAGGAGACCCTGACACCTGTGCATTGGGTGAACATACATGGAACAATCGAAAAGGAAACTTTAACCCTAGCCTTAACCACTCCAACACTAACCTTAAACGGTCACAAGAAACAGGCCTCCTAATTGTCCTTAGAATTTCTAAGCAAACAAGCTGGAGGCAGGGCTTTCTCCTATCGAGCTCCATTTTTATGGAATGGTCTGCCTACCCATGTGAGAGACGCAGACTCGGTCTCAACCTTTAAATCTTTACTGAATACTCATCTCTTCAGTGGGTCATATGATTGAGTGTAGTATGACCCAGGAGTGTGAAGGTTTGCTGTCTCCTTGCTGTCTCTGCCTGGCCGGTTCCCCTCTTTCCACTGGGATTCTCTGCCTCTAACCCTATTACAGGGGCTGAGTCACTGGTTTACTGGTGCTCCTTCATGCCGTCACTAGAAGTGGTGCGTCACTTGAGTGGGTTGGGCCACTGACATGATCTTCCTGTCTGGGTTGGCGCCCCCCCCTTGGGTTGTGCCGTGGCAGAGATCTTTGTGGGCTATACTCGGCCTTGTCTCAGGATGGTAAGTTGGTGGTTGAAGATATCACTCTAGTGGTGTGGGGGCTGTGCTTTGGCAAAGTGGGTGGGGTTATATCTTTCCTGTTTGGCCCTGTCCGGGGGTGTCATCGGATGGGGCCACAGTGTCTCCTGACCCCTCCTGTCTCAGCCTCCAGTATTTATGCTGCAGTAATTTATGTGTCGGGGGGCTAGGGTCAGTTTGTTATAACTGGAGTACTTCTCCTGTCTTATCCGGTGTCCTGTGTGAATTTAAGTATGCTCTCTCTAATTCTCTCTTTGTTTCTCTCTCTCGGAGGACCTGAGCCCTAGGAGGACCTGAGCCCTAGGATCATGCGTCAGGACTACCTGGCATGATGACTCCTTGCTGTCCCCAGTCCACCTGGCCATGCTGCTGCTCCAGTTTCAACTGACCTGTTCACCGGACGTGCTACCTGTCCCAGACCTGCTGTTTTCAACTCTCTGAAGAGGATCCGTCAGATATAAAAACCAGCTTTGGACACTCTGGGGACACCCGGCCCCGTCTCGCTCCTACTGAACCGACCACTACAAGACTTGAACAACATAGCGACGATAACTCACTGGCTAAGAATGACACCCTAATGGGACCCATGATCCTGGAAGGGAGTGGCCTCACTAGTTCTTGCCATCTGAACCACTGAGTACAAAGGACTGACACTTGGGGTGGATGCATGACAACCGTAGAGGAGGTTATACTTCCTGGGTTTTTGTCTGCTCAAACTCTCAAGGCCGACTGACATGCTTGAGATAGACACATGGCAACCAACTGTGAAGCTGGGTTCCTGGAAGGGAGCAGCCCTCTATGGTTTTTTGCCTGACCCTAAACCAAGTATGTATCTACGAGGATGATGGACGGAGCTCAAAGGGTGGATGCCTGACAACGGTAGAGAAGGTTCACCTTCTGGGTTTTGTCTGCTCAAACCACAAGAACTCAATGACAGACCGTATTGGTATGGACACATGGCAAGCAACTGAGACACCAGACCCGCACAGGGTACGCAACTCAACCGCGTTGCCTGATCCTACACCAAGCAGGCCACGACAGCACCAGCTAGATGTGAATAAACGGCAATTGCTTCCGAGTAAGGATCCTGGAAGGGAATTACTCTTAAATGTATTGATGAACCAAAACATCTAGGACCCAATGACTGATGGACACGGAGTGACAATTGGCCAACCAGCAGTGAAGGACGGTTCCATGGGCGACTTCCTTTCTGGTGGCCCTTTTTCACCACCATTGACACCTTGACCAATAGAAGGACTCCCCTAACCTTTACTCTAACCTTAACCCCACCCTTAGCCTAACCCTAACCTCACTCTTACCCTAACCCCCACTCTAACCCTATCCCCTACCTGGACTTAAAACGGACGAAAGACATAAGGATGAAGACACCTAAAACCAACGCACCCCAAAACCAACTATACTAAAGTGGGCAACTATAGGCTTCTATAACCTAGGGGGGGGGGGGGGGGGGGAATCTGTGCCCGGACCCTTCGACTCTCCCACTCGGCAAGCGGAGTGCAACCCACCCCCCCGGTCTCTGCATTAGCTTGAAGGAATCAGATCGACCTTGTGGATTCCTTACAAACACAACCCTAACCCTCTGTCCTCATTCCTTTGTCCTCAACCTTATGTCCTCAACCCACACTGTGCCTGGATAACAGGAAGTTTCATTAGACTATTCTATAACAAAACAAGTCAATTTCCTGGGTTGAACTATGATATCTGAGAGATTCATCTTCCTCAGTAGTGATATGGTTTACATAATCTCTATAGAGTTTTATGTCTGAATTTGAACAGTAATGACTGCTTGAAGATGATTGACCAGACCCTGCAGATGGAAACAGTAGTTGAAGATGATTGGCCAGACCCTGCAGATGGACACTGTGCTTGTGTAACAGTACTCGTCTTGCGTTGTGTACAATCAGTCATCGACACGGAACTCCAACATGTAGCACCAGTCATGTAGCTTTATTCTGATAAGAACGACACAAAATTGCACGTCATGCAATGCACGTCTCACCATCCAACTCTGCACTCACGCACGCTGGTTTGGTGCTTGTTCACTGGGACAGTTACCAAAATAATACAATTACAATATAATATATTTAACAATGTACCTGATAAGAACGACACAAAATTGCACGTCATGCAATGCACGTCTCACCATCCAACTCTGCACTCACGCACTGTACAAAATATATGAACCCCCCCACCAGACACAGTAAGTTGCTAGCTAATACTGGCGGGAATTCTCTACAACAAAATGCACAACAAATATTCTCCAAAAACCGCTGCATCTTATCGAATAACATTTACAAACAATTTGATATAAATTGTACATTTAAATTATCACTTGAGAGTATAAAAATCACTTTTGATGTACAGTGCTTTGCAACCAACAACTTACCGCTGGTTTGGTGCTTGTTCACTGGGACGATTCTAACTGGAACATCCCCCCTCGTAAGCAAGCTACGCAAACCAGCCAATAAGATGCCATGTTGAGTAGGTGAAGGCAAAACAAACTCAAACCAAAAACCCATTGGCTTAACAATAAAGTGGCAAGTGGAATCACCAATATAACCCTGTTACACTCCCCCCTACTGAATTCCACTTGCCAAGAAAAATAACAAAATACAAAAGGCACTGTGCAAACATACCAGATACAGAGACACTCAACATATGTACAGAATAATCCAGAGAAAAAAAATATATATATACTACCTAATAGAGAGAACTAAAAGGTAAAGCTGTGTATATCAAGGATGCAGACCCTGCTTTAAATCAGTCACTAAATATTCCAGTCATTAGACTATTCTCCTTGAGAATTAGAGTGAAAAGCAGTTGATCAAACCCCTTAGCCCTCATAGGTAAACATGCCTGTCACATGTTAAGTACACTCGGTGACTTTAAAACATCCAAGTAATAAAATAAACCACCATAAGAGACTATCATATCCGTCACATTACCATCCTGCAACCTCTAATCATGGTCACAATGATGTAAAAGCAAAACAAATAAAAGATGTCAATACCATTGACCCTCTATTCACATATTTAACCTTCAAGAGCTAACTTTCTGCTGATTCATAATCTCAATCAGTCTTGACACTGGTTTAAATAGCCTTCCTGCCCTTGACCTAATATGACCCCGACTACCTTCAACTGCATAAGGGGTAACAGTGTTGTGTACTGTTGCAATAGTGTGTCCGTCAACACAATCAGTACGTAACTGATCAGGTAAGGAATGGTCCGTGTTTGGTAGGTCAGTACGGATATCGTAAGCAGACTGGTCAATTAGCTCACTCACTACACTGTTACAGTCTCGGTCAGATTCTTGAAGACTCTCTGATCGAGGCAGACCTTCCAGCTGCAGTATATCATCCACGGAATCCAAAGGTGAAATATCCTGAGCATCCAAGGATCGCACATCACCCTCCAGGCTTGTGTCACCTGTTCCTTCAGAAGACAACTCTGACACCCACACTCTGGTTCTGTACTCAGCACCATCATCCACTGCAGTGTCCATGGCAGCTGAGACAACAAGGCTGTCATTCATGTCCTCAGACTCTGTTAATCCAGACATGTCTGTTCTCTCCTCAACAGCAGCATGGGGAAGAGGAAGAAAGTTGACTGGCATTATCAGGTTGCGATGTACCGTCTTCTCCCGTCCAGTGGAGCTGTTCTGAATCTTAAAAGTGTGACTGACAGCATTCAATCCAGTGACAAGGTAGACAGTATCCTCCCAACGGTCAGCGAGCTTCCGCTTTCCCCGCTCCCCCTTGTTAGCCAGCAATACTCAATCCCCAATCTCCACTGGTGCTCCTCTGACTCTTCTGTCATAAAGGTCAGCATGCCTCTTCAACTGCTTCGCTGCAGATGCCTGTGCTGCATTCATGGCTTCTTTCAGATCTCTCCTCAAAGACTGAACAAATCAAATCAAATCAAATCAAATGTATTTATATAGCCCTTCGTACATCAGCTGATATCTCAAAGTGCTGTACAGAAACCCAGCCTAAAACCCCAAACAGCAAGCAATGCAGGTGTAGAAGCACGGTGGCTAGGAAAAACTCCCTAGAAAGGCCAAAACCTAGGAAGAAACCTAGAGAGGAACCAGGCTATGTGGGGTGGCCAGTCCTCTTCTGGCTGTGCCGGGTGGAGATTATAACAAAACATGGTCAAGATGTTCAAATGTTCATAAATGACCAGCATGGTCGAATAATAATAAGGCAGAATAGTTGAAACTGGAGCAGCAGTACTGTCAGGTGGACTGGGGACAGCAAGGAGTCATCATGTCAGGTAGTCCTGGGGCATGGTCCTAGGGCTCAGGTCCTCCGAGAGAGAGAAAGAAAGAGAGAATTAGAGAGAGCATATGTGGGATGGCCAGTCCTCTTCTGGCTGTGCCGGGTGGAGATTATAACAGAACATGGCCAAGATGTTCAAATGTTCATAAATGACCCGCATGGTCGAATAATAATAAGGCAGAACAGTTGAAACTGGAGCAGCAGCACAGCCAGGTGGACTGGGGACAGCAAGGAGTCATCATGTCAGGTAGTCCTGGGGCATGGTCCTAGGGCTCAGGTCCTCCGAGAGAGAGAAAGAGAGAAGGAGAGAATTAGAGAACGCACACTTAGATTCACACAGGACACCGAATAGGACAGGAGAAGTACTCCAGATATAACAAACTGACCCTAGCCCCCCGACACATAAACTACTGCAGCATAAATACTGGTCATAGTCGACAACTTCTGGGTTCTCTATGACAGAGCCAAAGACTATGTCAACAGGCAGTCTTGGCGTCCTCCCAAACATTAGCAGGAAAGGGGCAAAGCCTGTGGTCTCGTGGATTGTACAATTGTATGCAAACGTAAGGGACTTCAGCGCCTGAGGCCATCTGTGCTTTGCTCTCGTTGGCAGGGCCCGGATCATATTTCCCAAAGTCCTATTCATCCTTTCGCAGGACCCGTTCCCCATCGGATGGTATGGCGTGGTGTGAGACTTCTGAACGCCTGCAACACTCAACAGTTCGGCTATTAAAGCGCTCTCAAAGTTGGCTCCCTGGTCTGAGTGTATACGGCGAGGCATCCCGTAGAGACAGAAATAGTTGTTCCACAACTGATGAGCTACTGACTTAGCAGACTGGTTCGGACACAAGAAGGCATGAGCCAATTTGGTAAAGTGGTCAGTAACAACGAGCACATCCAAGGATTTGTTTGAAGAATCTTCTGCAGACCAGAAGTCTATGCACACTAGTTCAAGAGGCTCAGTTGTTATTATGCTCTCAAGAGGAGCTCTTGCTTCCGGATCAGGAGTCTTGCTCACCACGCATCTCCTGCAGCACTTCACATAAGCTTTTACCTCCCTCTCCAGGCCATGCCAGAAGAACCTCTGTCTTGTCAGGTAGACTGTTCTCTGTTGGCCCTGGTGGCCAGCTTCATCATGGACACCCTTCAACACCATTGCTTTCATGGAGGCTGGAACCACATACAGATACATTTTCCTCTTTGTAACCACATTCTTCGAAACACGATACAGTACACCCATCTTCATGGTCAACTTGTCCCAACTTCTGAGAAGACACAAAACCTCAACACTCTCATGGGCACGCTCTCTCCGGGATGGTCTTCTCCCCCTCTCCACAAAGAAGATGATTTTGCTGATCACGTTGTCATCACGCTGCTTACTCATCAGTAAGTCGTGTGGCAGAACATCGAAATCGGTCTGCTCTGATGGCATAACAGCCTGTGGGAGCTGTGGCAACAGCAGTGCATGTGAGCCCACTTCACCCACCCAGCACCTGTGTGAATGAAGAACAGCTGCAACTTCATGTCTTGATAAAGCACCAGATGGGGGGTCAACAGTAGCCTGACAGCTAATGACCACTTCGTTGGAGTCAGAGGCTTTGTCAAAGGGGTGGCTGGACCAGCGAAACACATCTTGCACTCTGTCTGTGCGCACAGCGTCGGCTTCAGCTAGTAAGGTCTCGTACAGAACCCTTGTCAGGCGATGGAGTGCACTGGGTCGTACGAAGGGCTCTCTGCTCAAAGCATCTGCAACAACATTTATTTTTCCAGGGATGTACTTGATGTCAAACTCGTACGGTGCCAGCTTGGCGACCCATCTCTGTTCACAAGCATCAAGCTTTGCTTTGGTCAGAATGTATGTCAAGGGATTATTATCCGTCCATGCCGTGAACTGCTGTCCCCGTAGCCAGTGGTGGAACTTGTCACAGATAGCCCATTTCATGGCAAAGAACTCGAGCCTGTGCGCAGGATACCTCGACTGTGCATAACTGAGGGACTTGCTCGCGAAGGCTATAGGTCTCGCTGTAGTTCCCGGTTCCTGCACCTGAGATAGCACAGCACCTAAGCCATTACTGGATGCATCCACCGAGAGTAGAAAGGGTTTTTCGAAGTTGGGGTGGGCCAACAAAACCTGGTCCAGTAAGGCTTGCTTTAGCTGGAATAAGGCCTGTCTGCATTCTGTTGTCCAGTCGGCAGCCGTCAACTTCCTGACAGGTGAGCTTCGCTTCTTTTTCCAGCGTGGAGCCTTGTGTCCAGTAGTCAATCCAAAGAGAGGCTTTGCAATGGTCGAGCAACCTTCAATGAACTGTTGATAATACACCACCATCCCAAGGAATGACCTCAATTTCTTCTGCGATGGAATGTCAGTGCCATCTTTCATCAGATCGGCTTCTGTTACTCCTGTAATGGCCCTCACCTTCTCAGGGTCTGTAGCTACACCATCCGCACTAATGATATGCCCCAGAAACTTCACAGACCTCTGCAGAAAGTTACATTTTTTTGGCGCCAACTTCAGGTTGTGAGCCTTGAGACGCTCAAAAAACATTTCCAGGCGCTGTATAGCCAGATCTTCAGTGGGCGCATAGACCAAGACATCGTCAAGGTAACACAGCAGGCTAAGAAAGTTCTGATCCCCAAAGATGTTTAGCATCATCCTCATAAAGGTTGCCGGACTATTACATAACCCCTGTGGCATTCGATTGTATTCGTACAATCCAAATGGCGACGTAAAAGCTGTGAATCTCCGGTCATCCTCATGCACTTCCACATTGTAGTAGCCAGAGGTAAGGTCCATTGTCGAGAAAAAGGCATTTCCACCTAACGCAGCCAGCGCGTCAGCCTGGTGAGGGAGTGGGTGGGCGTCTTTGATGGTGCGAGCATTGAGCAAACAAAAATCAGTACAGAGTCTCAGGTCTCCAGACTTCTTCCATACAAGGACAAGGGGAGAGGCGAACTCACTACTAGACTTCCTTATGATATCACGTTCTTCCATCTCATTCAATGCTTGTTTGAGCTTCTCATAATTATTTGGTGAAAGGCGTCGGTAGGGCATCCGAAAGGGTTTCTCATCACTCAGTTGAATGCGGTGAAGACATCCGGAAGCTTTTCCACAATCCAACTTGTGCCTGGAAAAAATAGACTGGTACTCAGCTATGAGCTGGATGAGTTTCTTCTTACCAGCAGGAGACGCTTGACAGGAGGAGACATCAATATCAGTCAAACCTAAGTCACGTAAGACCTCAGGATCGCTTGAACTGTCCGGTCCGTCAGTATCGTGAAGTTGGCTGGAACAGTCAGTCAGTGTCAAGTCATCTTGGCAGTCAGTGAGTATATCAGCCGTTCTCTGCACTTGCTGCTGGAAAGCTGCTGATGAATCATCATTCACACACGAACAGTCAAAGTCCTCTAGAGCCATGCAAGGAAAGACATCGGCTAGAGTGGCGTTTCGTCTCAATGTCACTGTCTTCTGAGAAGGGTTAATCACTCTAACAGGGAGCCACCCATCCCCCCGCAATAGAGCTACTGTCCTCCCTACGAGTATTGACCTTGGTGTTGACCTTGAACTGCTGGGCTCAATGACAACAGCACTGCCAGCTGATAGATTCTGAGTGTTTCGTAGTCTGCCCCAGACTAAGTGCTCCTGCATAGGCTCTAGAGTCACAGCCCCTTTTAGTCTCACAGTTCCAACTTTGTCAGGTACTTCACTGTCTCTCCATCTCTCCACATTAGCCATCATATTGATTAGCTTGCTCTCCTCACCCCCGTCACACACAGGAGTATAAACCCTCTTCCAGAGATCTCCATCCGTCTTCAGGTGGCGAATCAAGTGCTTTAGGAGATTGCTGCCCAAGATGAGGTCATCACTCTGGCCTTCCACCACCAGTGTAAGCACAGCAACTCTACATCCGTACACCTCCATCTCCAGCTCACATACTCCCAAAGGCCTCGTCTTCAACCCACCACAACCAACCAAGACTACCTCTGTAGGACTCAATGATGGACTTTTCAACACTCCTGCATGCAACAGTTCAGGTAAGACCCTAGAGCTCAAGGTACAAGCCATGGATCCACTGTCAAGCATAGCTCTCACTTCTACTTCTCCTCCTATTAACACCTTGGCATAGAATAAATCATCATACGGGGTAAGTCTCTGTGTGTTCTGCATTATGATACTCTTCTCAGTTTCCATTTCGTCACAAACACTTTTATATACAGACTCCAAATCAACAGCTCTCACTGATGGGGACTCTACAAAAGGCCCAACACTCTCCCCTTCTACATGCAGGCCTACTAGTTTTCCACCAGACTCCACCAGCTGTGCTCAGAGCTGCGGCCTTGGGGCAGTGAGAGCGTGCGTGGCCAGCTACATGACAAAGAAAGCAGAGGTGATTGGCCCTGCAGTGAAAGTAAGTATCATGTCCAGCATCCCCGCACACGTTACATGGCCCATTAGACTTCACTTTGCTCCTATTCCCTTTTTGGAACTTATGGTCAGACTGTTGTGGCCTCTGCTCCAACACACGCTCCAGCATGGCAAGGATACGTTCCATCGGCTCAGCTGAGCCCTGAATAGTCTGGGCTGGGTAAGGCAACGTATTGGGTACTTCCATGTGGGTTCTCACAGCAGGCATGGTGATCGGCATGACAGCACCAACTTCCTGCTTCATTGTTGCGATGGCTGGGGTCAACTTAGGTAAGTGAGAGTACCTCCGCTCCTGTATTCATCCAGCCTCTCATGAACATCTGCAGCAGTCCACTGCTGTAATGGCTTGCACTTAAAGATAAGCGACAGTTCAGCATTAGGGCAATGTCTGATAAACATGACTGTGAGCTCACGAGATGGGTCTTCAACACTTTTTCCCTGTCTCTTTAGACAATCTTCAGCAACCTCCATAGCCCTGTTCAGTCTGAGCCAATATTCAAATGGTTGTTCATCAGTCAGAGGTAATGTGGCATAAAAGTCAGCAAGGGGCATACTTGAAAAAACAGTGTCACTAAAATGTTGTTTCAGCATGTCAAAGATGGGACTCGGGCCTTTAGATAAATCAATGGAGGGATTGCTGCGTATGCCAACTTTAACAACATCGCGGGCCCTTCCCATTAGCCTGCCCATAACCTCAACTGCTTGGTCCATCACAGACACGCCCCTCTTACGCATGTAAACCCTTACCATATCCTCCCACTCATGCACTGTGCACTTTTCAGAGCCATCCCCCCGAAAGTACACCGGTTCCCTGATATCAGACTTCAATACCAGGTTCAGGCCTGACACATCCATACCCCTCGAGCTGCATACACTCCCCATAACATTGTCCCCAACATGCCCAACAATTGCCTTTGACTCCAAACAGGAGGCAATGTTCTCCCCAATGGAATGACCAATCTGCTGTACTATGTCTGCTATCAAATCCATGGAGACCTCCCCACTCCCTGTATTTGGCAAAACTCTTTCATACACATCCTTGGGCGTGTCCATGGGTAACCTATCATCAAAACCCTCCAGTTTGGGCATAGGTGTAGAAGTAACTGGAATTTTGGCTGAACCCCTACCAACAGATGGTGACATATTAAATGACAGGAAACCCCTACCTCTCCCAACACCTTCCATTTTAACAATGGGAAATCAACACCCTAATAAAAATGTAAATAGCAAAACATGTATATATATATATATATATATATTTTAAACCTCACGTCAAAATCTAACCTATATCTAGTACACTGGTAAAACTCACCCTACTTATATCAGATATACATTAGAATTGCAATTAAACAAGTAACACAAAAGTTCTTCAATTTCGATAATAAAACGTTCTAGTGGCGCCGTCTTGTGGCGAAATGCGATATCGCCATAAACTGCACCAGCAACGTCTTATCTGATTCTTCAACAGCAACCACGGCGAAGTTCTGAGATGGAAATCCAGCGAAGGATGATCCGATCCAGAAGAACGGTAACGGCACCACTGTAACAGTACTCGTCTTGCGTTGTGTACAATCAGTCATCGACACGGAACTCCAACATGTAGCACCAGTCATGTAGCTTTATTCTGATAAGAACGACACAAAATTGCACGTCATGCAATGCACGTCTCACCATCCAACTCTGCACTCACGCACGCTGGTTTGGTGCTTGTTCACTGGGACAGTTACCAAAATAATACAATTACAATATAATATATTTAACAATGTACCTGATAAGAACGACACAAAATTGCACGTCATGCAATGCACGTCTCACCATCCAACTCTGCACTCACGCACTGTACAAAATATATGAACCCCCCCACCAGACACAGTAAGTTGCTAGCTAATACTGGCGGGAATTCTCTACAACAAAATGCACAACAAATATTCTCCAAAAACCGCTGCATCTTATCGAATAACATTTACAAACAATTTGATATAAATTGTACATTTAAATTATCACTTAAGAGTATAAAAATCACTTTTGATGTACAGTGCTTTGCAACCAACAACTTACCGCTGGTTTGGTGCTTGTTCACTGGGACGATTCTAACTGGAACATCCCCCCTCGTAAGCAAGCTACGCAAACCAGCCAATAAGATGCCATGTTGAGTAGGTGAAGGCAAAACAAACTCAAACCAAAAACCCATTGGCTTAACAATAAAGTGTCAAGTGGAATCACCAATATAACCCTGTTACACTTGAAGATGATTGGCCAGACCCTGCAGATGGATACAGCCTTATAAGCAATGCATGGATTGCCATTTATCCTTGCTGTTATTCTCAATCTCTTTTCAAGTAAAGGGGGAAATGCAGTTTAAATATTTTGTTTAATTTAATTCATCTGGTTAAGACTGTCACTATTGTCAGGGCCACCCAGATGTGCAGCGCTGGACACAGCTTTTTTGTCACAACTAATTCATCTGGCTCAGTCTAGTCCAGTCTCTCAGGCATCACCTAATTCTGAACAGCTAGGAGATCTAGACTTCAGTTTAATCATGATTTATCTGGTACACACAAATCACTTTATAAATGTTAATGTGGTTTGACTGTTTTGAGTGAAAAGCAAGAAGATAATGAATATTTAGGAGATTTGCAGAGGATGAACAATGAGGCAATTGCCTGGGTATCCACAGGGTGTGCAGGCCATTGTTCCAGCACTAACACCTTAACTCCTCTAATCATCAAGAACTTCATTGGCTAGTGGAATTACTAAGGTGTTAGAAACAAAGTGCATTCTCACATGTTTTGTCCAATGTTTTATTCTCTCTGACTAAAATGTGTGTTATTAAGGCAGAAGCATGTATCATCATAGGAATTAAAATACGCTGTAGCTTTAAAGGATCAGCCTTCTCCTTTTCCACAAAGGAAAAACTACAGTGGGAGGGGTTTCTTCTGTGCCACTGGTGTGCTGCGTTGCTTTAGTCACAAGACATTACTCTGGTGTGCTGCATTGCTTTAGTCAAAACACTCGACTTACATGTGATTCTGTAGTCGTCTTGAAAGGAAAGTGAGTTTTTACCAATTTATTTTAATGTAGCTACAATATTGTAAAACTACATGCTTCAAACTGTATTTGTAGAATTCATGACAATTGGGAGGAACTTGCATATATATTTTGTGAACTTTGCCTTGTTTGTCTTTACCAGCCACGCTATGTTCATACAAAACTGTCTGTTGAGAAATGCAGAATGAGAGCTGTGACAAGGCAGGCCGAATGCCAACCTGACAATAGTTACAGTTGAATAAACTCACAGGCTCACTATATTCCTGCACTAGCACTGCTTATGTTTACATGAACTGACTTTTATATAAATACATATAGTGTGTCATTCTCATCTGTGAAAGGATAGTGTTGTGATTGTTTTGACAGACCATTTAGCCATGTCCTGTGCTATGAAAAGTCTGGTGGAGGATAACGACAGATACCTGAAGTCCTTCCAGCTGTTCCTGGAGCGCTCCTCTGAACACAAGTGCATGCAGGACTTTATCCATGGCATCTTGCCTGATATTCTAGCCAGGTAACAGTGCTGACACTCTAGCCAGACAGCAGTGCTGACACACTAGCCAGACAACAGTGCTGACACACTAGCCAGACAACAGTGCTGACACACTAGCCAGACAACAGTGCTGACACACTAGCCAGACAACAGTTCTGACAGACTAGCCAGACATCAGTGCTGACACACTAGCCAAACAACAGTGCTGACACACTAGCCAGACAACAGTGCTGACAATCTAGCCAGAAAACAACACTAGCCAGACAACAGTGCTGACACACTAGCCAGACAACAGTGCTGACACACTAGCCAGACAACAGTTCTGACACACTAGCCAGACAACAGTGCTGACACACTAGCCAGACAACAGTGCTGACACACTAGCCAGACAACAGTACTGACACACTAGCCAGACAACAGTGCTGACACACTAGCCAGACAACAGTGCTGACACACTAGCCAGACAACAGTGCTGACACACTAGCCAGACAACAGTGCTGACACACTAGCCAGACAACAGTTCTGATACACTAGTCAGACAACAGTTCTGATACACTAGTCAGACAACAGTTCTGACACACTAGCCAGACAACAGTGCTGACACACTAGCCAGACAACAGTGCTGACACACTAGCCAGACAACAGTGCTGACACACTAGCCAGACAACAGTGCTGACACACTAGCCAGACAACAGTTCTGATACACTAGTCAGACAACAGTTCTTATACACTAGCCAGACAACAGTGCTGACACACTAGCCAGACAACAGTGCTGACACACTAGCTAGACAACAGTGCTGACACACTAGCTAGACAACAGTTCTGATACACTAGCCAGACAACAGTTCTGATACACTAGCCAGACAACAGTTCTGATACACTAGCCAGACAACAGTTCTGATACACTAGCCAGACAACAGTGCTGATACAGTAGCCAGACAACAGTGCTGATACAGTAGCCAGACAACAGTTCTGATACACTAGCCAGACAACAGTTCTGATACACTAGCCAGACAACAGTTCTGATACACTAGCCAGACAACAGTGCTGATACAGTAGCCAGACAACAGTTCTGATACACTAGTCAGACAACAGTTCTGATACAGTAGCCAGACAACAGTTCTGACACACTAGCCAGACAACAGTGCTGACACACTAGCCAGACAACAGTTCTGATACGCTAGCCAGACAACAGTTCTGATACGCTAGCCAGACAACAGTTCTGATACGCTAGCCAGACAACAGTTCTGATACGCTAGCCAGACAACAGTTCTGATACGCTAGCCAGACAACAGTTCTGATACGCTAGCCAGACAACAGTTTTGATACGCTAGCCAGACAACAGTTCTGATACGCTAGCCAGACAACAGTTCTGATACACTAGCCAGGTAACATTTCTGACATAGTAGCCCAATTATGGCTACAATTCCAAGGATACTTAACCCCATGTTAGACAGAACATCACAAGGGCATAACTTTGGATGTAATTAAGTATTTGAGGATCTTACACGGTATATGTTTCATGGTAGTATGAGTACCTTTCCTGAAAGCACAATGTCCTGCCTGTTTCTTCCCCAGCGTTGGAGAGGGAAAAGCCAATCTTAATGTGATGGGAGTGGGAAGTGGAGCAGGTGAGGAAGAACCATGGTGTCAAAGGATTAAACTATATTAGATAAAGATTTTGTTGAGAAAATTCAAATATCTACTCTTTGTTTAACCCTCTACAATTGTACGGGTTGAAAATGGCTGATTTGGGCACTGATAAAAGCCTAAATTGGAATGCAGTGGCTGTACAGTAACATGCTATTACATTATAATTATTTAGCAGACACATCAAGTGCAGAGCGACTTACAGGAGCAATTACGATTAAGTGCCTTGCTCAAGGGCACATTAACAATGTTTCACCTTGTCGGCTCGGGGATTCAACCCAGCAACCTTTTGCTTACTGTCCCAAGACTCTTAACCGCTAGGCTACCTAAGTTATGTCAGAGCTGTGTCTCTGCGCTTCATACTGCTGTACGGGTTTTGACTGTCAGTCGTTCTGAACTTGAGCACCTCCAGTGTCAAGAAATGATGACAAATGATCACTGATATCCATGATTTACTTATTGGGTAGCTGACATGATTAGTCATGATAAAATGACATGACTGAAACGTCCTGTAGATCTTATGCTTTATGTTTGAAAGACAAACACTTTTTGATATTTGCTTCATACCTGATTAGGATCACATGTATTTTTTTTTATTGTTGCACTGTTGAACACTTGTAATCATTCTCCATCTTGTAGACCGCTATCCAGCTGTCAGATACTCATTCACCTCAATGTCACCTTTCACAAGTCTTTCGGCAGAGTGAGTCTCTTCCAAGTAGCTAAAGAAATGTGTTTCAATCCTGTTTCAATCAAATCAATGAACCTATGAGGACTCTGATTTACTTTCAGTTCCTGCACAGTGTTTCTCTTCCTATAATAGGATAGAATAGGAGGAACTTTAATGTCCCGAAGGGGGACATTGACGGACTTTAACACACAGTACTGCTGTATACAAAAATAGACACTGGTCATTATACACAACATAATACAAACTGTACAGTCCACATTACCTGTCCTCTCCTCAGGTGAGATAGACATACCTGTAGAATTGTCTTAGCTGTTCTCAGGTGAGACCTACAGTATGTGTTTCTCATTTTACCAACATCACCTGTCCTCTCCTCAGGTGAGATTGACCTTGAGATGTTCTCTCAGCTGCATCTGAAGCATCCTGCAGTAACTGTGGACAACCAGGTGGTGGAACCCAGCGCCCAGCAGCTCCACCTCTATAAGGGTAGATATAATCATACTGAATTCTCTAAGGGTACAGTGGGGCACAAAAGTATTTAGTCAGCCACCAATTGTGCAAGTTCTCCCACTTAAAAATATGAGAGAGGCCTGTAATTTTCATCATAGGTACACTTCAACTATGACAGACAAAAAGTGGGGAAAAAATCCAGAAAATCACATTGTAGGATTTTTAATGAATTTATTTGCAAATTATGGTGGGAAAAAAGTATTTGGTCACCTATAAACAAGCAAGATTTCTGGCTCTCACAGACCTGTAACTTCTTCTTTAAGAGGCTCCTCTGTCCTCCACTCGTTACCTGTATTAATGGCACCTGTTTGAACTTGTTATCAGTATAAAAGACACCTGTCCACAACCTCAAACAGTCACACTCCAAACTCCACTATGGCCAAGACCAAAGATCTGTCAAAGGACACCAGAAACAAAATTGTAGACCTGCACCAGGCTAGGAAGACTGAATCTGCAATAGGTAAGCAGCTTGGTTTGAATAAATCAACTGTGGGAGCAATTATTAGGAAATGGAAGACATACAAGACCACTGATAATCTCTCTCGATCTGGGGCTCCACGCAAGATCTCACCCCGTGGGGTCAAAATGATCACAAGAATGGTGAGCAAAAATCCCAGAACCACACGGGGGACCTAGTGAATGACCTGCAGAGAGCTGGGACCAAAGTAACAAAGCCTACCATCAGTAACACACTATGCCGCCAGGGACTCAAATCCTGCACTGCCAGACGTGTCCCCCTACTTAAGCCAGTACATGTCCAGGCCCGTCTGAAGTTTGCTAGAGAGCATTTGGATGATCCAGAAGAAGATTGGGAGAATGTCATATGGTCAGATGAAACCAAAATATAACTTTTTGGTAAAAACTCAACTCGTCGTGTTTGGAGGACAAAGAATGCTGAGTTGCATCCAAAGAACACCATACCAACTGTGAAGCATGTGGGTGGAAACATCATGCTTTGGGGCTGTTTTTCTGCAAAGGGATCAGGACGACTGATCCGTGTTTAGAAAAGAATGAATACGGCCATGTATCATGAGATTTTGAGTGAAAACCTCCTTCCATCAGCAAGGGCAATGAAGATGAAATGTGGCTGGGTCTTTCAGCATGACAATGATCCCACACACACCGCCCGGGCAACGAAGGAGTGGCTTCGTAAGAAGCATTTCAAGGTCCTGGAGTGGCCTAGCCAGTCTCCAGATCTCAACACCATAGAAAATATTTGGAGGGAGTTGAAAGTCCGTGTTGCCCAGCAACAGCCCCAAAACATCGCTGCTCTAGAGGAGATGGGACAAAATACCAGCAACAGTGTGTGAAAACCTTGTGAAGACTTACATAAAATGTTTAACCTCTGTCATTGCCAACAAAGGGTATATAACAAAGTAATGAGATAAACTTTTGTTATTGACCAAATAGTTATTTTCCACCATAATTTGCAAATAAATTCATTAAAAATCCTACAATGTGATTTTCTGGATTTCTTTTCTCATTTTGTCTGTCATAGTTGAAGTGTACCTATGATGAAAATTACAGGCCTCTCTCATCTTTTTAAGTTGGAGAACTTGCACAATTGGTGGCTGACTAAATACTTTTTTGCCGCACTGTATATACGCTGAATAACAATATAAATCAACATGCAACACCGATCCTGCAGGTGAAGAAGCCGGATGTGGAGGTCTTGGGGTGGCGTGGTTACACATGGTCTGCGGTTGTGAGGCCGGTTGGGCATACTGCCAAATTCTCTAAATCGAAGTTGGAGGCGACTTATGGTAGAGAAATTAACATTCAATTCTCTGGCAACAGCTCTGGTGGACATTCCTGCAGTCAGCATGCCAATTGCACACTCCCTCAAAACTTGAGACATCTGTTGTGTTGTGACAAAATTGCACATTTTAGAGTGGCTTTTCATTGTCCCCAGGGTGCATCTGTGTAATGATCATGCTGTTTAATCAGCTTCTTGATATACCACACTTGTCAGGTAGATGGATTATCTTGGTAAAGGAGAAATGCTCACTAACATTAATGTAAACAAATTTCTGCATAAAGTTGGAGAGAAATAAGCTTTTTGAGTATGGAACATTTTTGGGATTTTTTATTTCAGCTCATGAAACATGGTATCAACACTTTACATGTTGCATTTATATTACACCTCTACACGGGCATGTAGTTCAGTGTGATTACACCTCTACACGGGCATGTAGTTCAGTGTGATTACACCTCTACACGGGCATGTAGTTCAGTGTGATTACACCTCTACACGGGCATGTAGTTCAGTGTGATTACACGGGCATGTAGTTCAGTGTGATTACACCTCTACACGGGCATGTAGTTCAGTGTGATTACACGGGCATGTAGTTCAGTGTGATTACACAGGTTTTTCTTTATTTTTACTATTTTCTACATTGTAGAATAATAGTTAAGAGATCAAAACTATGAAATAACACATGGAATTATGTAGTAACCAAAAAGGTGTGCAATGCCAAGAGTGTGCAAAGCTGTCATCAAGGCAAAGGGTGGCTATTTGTCTAATCTCAAATATAAAATATATTTTGATTTGTTGAACACTTTTTTTGGTTACTACATGATTCCATATGTGTTATTTCATAGTTTTGATGTCTTCACTATTATTTTACAATGTAAAAAAATTAAGAAAAACGTTTGACCAGTAGTGTAGTTCAGGATGATTACATCTCTATACTGGTATATAGTTCAGTATGATTAGCTCTGTAATTATATGAATGTACTGTTACTTCATATATCTTTATCTTGTGTAGTGTTGGTGTCCCAGAAACCAAACCTAGACTACATTAAATTCACTTGGAACAAGATGACGGCCACTGAGTTTGAGAAGCACTGGAGAGAGAACCATTTGACCAAGAAGATGGACTTCATTCACATGATACAGGTATAACTACCCAGATGGAGTTACAGGTGAAGTTATAAGTTTACATACACTTAGTTTGGAGTCATTAAAACTCGTTTTTCAACCACTCCACACATTTCTTGTTAACTAACTATAGTTTTGGCAAGTCGATTAGGGCATCTACTTTGCGCATGCTGTGGATGTATTTCAAGGCCTACCTTCAAACTCAGTGCCACTTTGCTTAATAACATCATGGGAAAATCAAAAGAAATCAGCCAAGACCTCAGAAAAAAAATTGTAGACCTCCACAAGACTGGTTCATCCTTGGGAGCAATTTCCAAATGCCCGAAGGTACCACGTCCATCTGTACAAACAATAGTACACAAGTATAAACACCATGGGACCACGCAGCCGTCATACCGCTCAGGAAGGAGACGCGTTCTGTCTCCTAGAGATGAACATACTTTGGTGCGAAAAGTGCAAATCAATCCCAGAACAATCGCAAAGGACCTTGTGAAGATGCTGGAGGAAACAGGAACAAAAGTATCTATATCCACAGTAAAACGAGTCCTATATTGACATAACCTGAAAGGCCGCTCAGCAAGCAAGAAGCTACTGCTCCAAAACCGCCATAAAAAAGCCAGACTACGGTTTGCAACTGCACATGGGGACAAAGATTGTACTTTTTGGAGAAATAACCATAATGACCATCATTATGTTTGGAGTAAAAAGGGGGAGGCTTGCAAGCTGAAGAACACCATCCCAACTGTGAAGCACGGGGGTGACAGTATCATGTTGTGGGGGTGCTTTGCTGTAGGAGGGACTGGTGCACTTCACAAAATAGATGGCATCATGAAGATTGAAACGTATGTGGGAATATTGAAGCAACATCTCAAGACATCAGTCAGGGAGTTAAAGCTTGGTCGTAAATTGGTCTTCCAAATGGATAATGACCCCAAGTATACTTCCAAAGTTGTGGCAAAATGGCTTAAGGACAACAAAGTCAAGGTATTGGAGTGGCCATCACAAAGCCATGAGAATTTATAGAGAATTTGTTGGCAGAACTGAAAAAGAGTGTGCGAGCAAGGAGGCCAACAAACCTGACTCAGTTACACTAGCTCTGTCAAGAGGAATGGGCCAAAATTCACACAATTTATTGTGGGAAGCTTGTGGAAGGCTACCCGAAACATTTGACCCAAGTTAAACAATTTAAAGGCAATGCTACCAAATACTAAATTAGTGTATGTAATCTTCTGACCCACTGGGAATGTGATGAAATAAATAAAAGCTGAAATAAATCACTACTATTATTCTGACATTTCACATGATTAAAAATAAAGTGGTGATCCTAACTGACCTAAAACAGGGATTTTTTACTAGGATTAAATGTCAGGAATTGTGAAACTGAGTTTAAATGTATTTGGCTAAGGTGTATGTAAACTTCTGACTTCAACTGTATATAGGGGATAGTGTGTATGCTACAATAAGTGCAATACATTGCTACACTGAACAAAAATATAAACGCAACATGTAAAGTGTTTCATGAGCTGAAATAAAAGATCCCAGAAATGTTCCATGTACACAAAAAAGCTTATTGCTCTGTTTGTTTACATCCAGCTCTGCCCCACCTGCCTTGAATGGCAGGCCGCCACTGATAATTACACGGGTGCACCTTGTGCTGGGGACAATAAGGCCATTATAAAATGTGCAGTTGTCACACAACACAATGCCACAGATGTCTCAAGTTGAGGGAGTGTGCAATTGGCACGTCGACTGCAGGATTGTCCACCAGAGCTTGTCAGAGAATTGAATGTTCATTTCTCTACCATAAGCCGCCTACAGTGTCGTTTTATAGAATTTGGCAGTATGCTCAACCGGCCTCACGACCACAGACAACGTATAACAATGCCAGCCCAGGACCGCCACATACGGCTTCTTCACCGGCGGGATCGTCGTAGACCAGCCACCCGGATAGCTGATGAAACTGTGGATTTATTCAACCAAAGAATTTCTGCACAAACCGTCAAGCTTATCTGCTCATCGTCCTCTCCAGGGTCTTGACCGGACTATAGTTTGGCATTGTAACTGACTTCAGTGGGCAAATGCTCACCTTCGATGTCAACTGACATGCCGGAGTGTGCCCTTCACGGATCAATCCTTTTCTCAACTGTACCGGGTGATTTGGGCAGGCATAAGCTACGGACAACGAACACAATTGCATTTTATTGATGGCAATTTGAATGCACAGAGATACCGTGATAAGATCCTCAAGCCCATTTTCGTGCCAGTCATCCGCTGCCATCACCTCATGTTTCAGCATGATATTGTATGGCCCCATGTCACAAGGATCTGTACGCAATTTCTAGACGCTGAAAATGTCCCAGTTTTTCCATGACCTGTATACTCATCCATTGAGCATGTTTGGGTTGGTCAGGATCCACGTCTACGAAAGCATGTTCCAGTTCCTGCCAATATCCAGCAACTTCACACAGCCATTGAAGAGGAGTGGAGCAACATTCAACAGACCACAATCAACAGCCTGATCAGCGCCATGCGAAGGAGATGTGTCACGCTGCATGAGGTGGTCACACCGAATAATGACTGGTGTTCTGATCCACACCCCTACCTTTTTATTTTAAGGTACTGTATATGCATCTGTTGGTCACAGATCTCTATTCCCAGTCGTGAAATCCATAGATCAGATGAGGGCCTAATTTATTTCTTTAAATTTACTAATTTCCTTATGAACTGTAACTCAGTAAAATGTTTGAAATTGTTGCATGTTGCATTTTTATACAGTGGGGAGAACAAGTATTTGTTACACTGCCGATTTTGCAGGTTTTCCTACTTACAAAGCATGTAGAGGTCTGTAATTTTTATCATAGGTACACTTCAACTGTGGGAGACAGAATCTAAAACAAAAATCCAGAAAATCACATTGTATGATTTTTAAGTAATTCATTTGCATTTTATTGCATGAGATAAGTATTTGATATATCAGAAAAGCAGAACTTAATATTTGGTACAGAAACCCTTTTTGCAATTACAGAGATCATACATTTCCTGTAGTTCTTGACCAGGATTGCACACACTGCAGCAGGGATTTTAGCCCACTCCTCCATACAGACCTTCTCCAGATCCTTCAGGTTTCAGGGCTTGTAAGTAGGAAACACTGCCGATTTTGCAGGTTATCAAATACTTGTTCTCCCCACTGTATATCAGTGTATTTATTTCGTCATATTCAGTCTTATATCACAATAACATGAGAGTTCCCCTGTACTCTATCCAGATGTTGTATTACGTGAAGGATCCAGGTGCTACAGTCACATTCTACCAGAGCCTCCTGGACAGGAATGGAAAACTACTTGTAATTCTGGTGTCTGGTGAGTCAGTTGAGTTCATGTACAGTCAAACGTTTGGACACACCTACTCATTCAAGGGTTTTTCTTTATGTTTACTATTTTCTACATTGTAGAATAATAGTGACGACATCAAAACTATGAAATAACATATATGCAATCATGTAGTAAACAAATCAAAATAGATTTTAGATTCTTCAAAGTAGCCACCCTTTGCCTTGATGACAGCTTTGCACACTCTTGGCATTCTCTCACCTGGAATGCATTTCACGTGAACAAACATGCTTTTTCATACACGTGGATCCTGACCAACCTGACCAACCCCTATTAAAATTTGTGGAATTTATTTTCCTCCTTAATGTGTTTGTGCCAATCAGTTGTGTTGTGACAAGGTAGGGGTGGTAAACAGAAGATAGCTCTATATGGTAAAAGACCAATTCCATATTATGGCAAGAACAGCACAATTTAAGCAAAGAGAAATGACAGTCCATCATTACTTTAAGAAATGAAGGTCAGTCAATCTGGAAAATTTCATGAACTTTGAAAGTTTCTTCAAGTGCAGTTGCAAAAATCATTGAGCGCTGTGTTGAAACTGGCTCTAATGAGGACTGCCACATGAAAGGAAGACCCAGTGTTACCTCTGCTGCAGAGTTAACTGCACCTCCGATTGCAGCCCAAATAAATCAAATAAAACAAATCTAATTTTATTTGTCACATGGACAATGACCCAACACACCCCCAGGGTGTGTAATGGCTATTTGACCAAGAAGGAGAGTGATGGAGTGCTGCATCAGAGGACTTGGCCTTTTTGACTGGTACTGTATATGTACAAGCATTGAATCTGTAGTGTTACCAGACTCCATGCCAGAGCTCTTTTATACTTACTTTAGGTGGTTAACATAGAATTACATATTACAACTAATTCATAATGAGTTACTATTAGAACTAAGTCATTTAATAGCATATATGTGGTTGTTACACTGTGGGGTTCTGTTACTATGGGAGGTTATAATGTGTATCATGTCTGTAGATGAGAGTGGCTGGGGAAAGCTGTGGAGGACCTTCAGGACCCAGCTGTGTAACACAGAGATCAGTCAGTGTGTGACTACAGGTGATATTAAAGCCTACCTGGACTCTAAGACAGTGAGTTACCAGAGCTACAAGCTTCCATCTCAGATGGACATCACCGAGTGTTTCACTGAGGGAGACCAGAGAGGAGAACTGCTTCTGGACTTCCTGACTGAGGTGTTAGACTTCAGCTCCACTGCTCCTCCTGAGCTGAAGAGAGGAGTTCTAGACCTGCTGAAGACCCCAGACTGTAGCAAGGAGGTGGATGGGAGGGTCATCTTCAATAACACCTTGGAGGTGCTGGTGGTTGACCCTCTACAGTAACACAGGAATAGATCTCAAAATGCTGTAGCAACAATGTGTATCACTGATAAACACTGAGTATACAAAACATTAGGAACACTTCCTCTTTCCATGAGATAGACTGACCAGGTGAATCCAGGTGAAAGCTATGATCCCTTATTGATGTTACTTGTTAAATCCACTTCAATCAGTGTAGATGAAGGGGGGGAGACAAGTTAAATAAATAAATAAGGCAATTGAGACATGGATTTTTATGTGTATATCATTCAGAGGGTGAATAGGCAAGATGAAAGATTTAAGTGCTTTTGAATGGGGTATGGTAGTAGGTACCAGGTACACCGGTTCATGTAAAGAACTGCAATGCTGATGGGTTTTTCACGTGTTTCAAGAATGGTCCACCGCCCAAAGGACATCCAGCCAACTGCGGGAAGTATTGGAGTCAACCTGGGCCAGCATCCTTGTGGAACGTTTGACACCTTGTAGAGTCTGTGCCCCGATGAATTGAGGCTGTTCTGTGGGGTGCAACTAATTATTAGGAAGGTGTTCCTAATGACTGGTATATTCAGTGTATGCATGAAAGGCTTGTTGTGGTATTCATATAATTACCTGATTCCCGTCTGCCCACCAAGATCCCACACCTGGAACTTCAGGTTCTTGTACGTCACTGTCTCCATGTTGAAGCCGATCACTGTACAACACAATGACAGAGATGAAACACCTTAAACACACGTCAAAGAAAGACATTGTCTCCAAACATGTGGAAAGACTATTTATTATTCGAGGGGGGGGGGGGGGGGGGGTGCTACTCAATATTAGGAAAATGTTCCTAATGTGTGGTATAATCAGTGTATAAAGTCAGTATTTCATCCATCACAACTTTAACAACACAACAGAACCTAAAACATGATACACAGTTGCTTCCAGGGGCGCTACTTTTGTTTTAGAAGTTGGAAAAGTAAGCAAAAATGCCCACAGTCATCAAGCAAGATAAGAGATAATTATTAAATATGTTTTAAGTGGTTGATAAAACTGAACTAGATGCAAGGTAATTTAATAATAAATATTGTTTTGCACCTTTAACCAATAGTCTAACAAATGAACAAGACTTTAAAAAATAAAGTACAAAGACTTTTGATTATCTTTAAGACATCTATATCAAATTTCAGGCAGACTGACCAACCAACCGCATGCACGCCTAACCCTCACCAGTCTAGTCAATAACTCAACTCTCTCCCTAACCCTCACCAGTCTAGTCAATAACTCAACTCTCCCTAACCCCCACCAGTCTAGTCAATAACTCAACTCTCTCCCTGACCCCCACCAGTCTAGTCAATAACTCAACTCTTTCCCAACCCAATTTCCTTCAAACTTTGTTTTTATTCCCAAGGAAAAGGTTTGGAATTTAAAAATAAATAACACCTGTACATATACATTAACACACAAACAGCACATCCATATAATTAATCTCATAGAGCTGTTTTTTTTACATTTACAAAAAAAATTAACATATACATTTTAAATAGATGGTACTTTTATATAGAGCATTCACATGACAAAGATATTATATACAGTACCAGTCAAGTTTGGACACCTACTCATTCAAGGGTTTTTCTTTATTTTACTATTTTCTACATTGTAGAATAATAGTCACTATGAAATAACACATATGGAATCATGTAACTAAAAAAGTGTTATATAAATCAAAATACATTTTATATTTGAGATTCTTTGAAGTAGCCACCCAACAAGGTAGACAAATTTCGAGCAAGGGTTCCCTTCCAGAGAGACATCAGAGATTGTAACATTCTTTGTTTCACGGAAACATGGCTCACTCGGGATACGTTATCAGAGTCAGTACAGCCACCCGGTTTCTTCACGCATCGCACCGACAGAAACAAACATATCTGGTAAGAAGAAGTGCGGGGGTGTATGCCTTATGATTAACTCCAGTGTTTAATTGCTCAATTGTAATTATTTTGCCACTATGGCCTATTTATTGCCTTACCTCCCTTATCTTACCTCATTTACACACAGTGTATGTAGACTTTTAAATTTTTTTTTTATTTCACCTTTATTTAACCAGGTAGGCTAGTTGAGAACAAGTTCTCATTTACAACTGTGACCTGGCCAAGATAAAGCAAAGCAGTGCGACACAAACAACACAGAGTTACACATGGAATAAACAAACATAGTCAATAACACAATATAAAAAGTATATATACAGTGTGTGCAAATGAGGTAGGATAAGGGAGGTAAGGCAATAAATAGGCCATAGTGGCGAAATAATTACAATTTAGCAATTAAACACTGGAATGATAGATGTGCAGACAATGAATGTGCAAAGGAGCAAAAAAATAAATATAAATAACAGTATGGGGATGAGGTAGTTGGTTGGGCTATTTACAGATGGCCTACGTACAGGTTCAGTGATCGGTCAGCTGCTCTGACAGCTGGTGCTTAAAGTTAGTGAGGGATAAATAAGTCTCCAGCTTCAGTGATTTTTGCAAATCGTTCCAGTCATTGGCAGCAGAAAACTGGTAAGAAAGGCAGCCAAAGGAGGAATTGGCTTTGGGGGCGACCAGTGAAAAATACCTGCTGGAGTGTGTGCTACGGGTGGGTGCTGCTATGGTGACCAGTGAGCTGAGATAAGGCGGGGCTTTACCTAGTAAATACTTATCAATGGAGCCAATGGGTTTGGCTACGAATATGAAGTGAGGGCCAGCCAACGAGAGCATACAGGTCACAGTGGTGGGTAGTATATGGGGCTTTGGTGACAAAACAGATGGCACTGTGATAGACTGCATCCAGTTTGCTGAGTAGAGTGTTGGAGGCTATTTTATAAATGACATCACCAAAGTCAAGGATCGGTAGGATAGTCAGTTTACAAGGGTATGTTTGGCAGCATGAGTGAAGGATGCTTTGTTGCGAAATAGGAAGCTGTTATGTTCTCCAGTTTCTGTGTTGTGGTGGTGTTTGTATGTGTGCGTTTCAGGGTGGCTTCCTGAAATTCTAAGCAACTGATTGGCCACTTCGATGACTGGAGATCTGACCCCGCCCTCTTATCAGGAGATACAGCTGTCTTCAATTACCGACTCCTTCTGAAGCTAGAAAAGCCAGTGTTCCTTTGTTAGGAGGGAGCTGATTGATGTGTCATGTGTTGCTCAGAGAGAGCTTATTGGTATGTCGTGTGTTGGTTGTTGCTCAGAGAGCTTCTTTGATGTCCTGTGTTGGTTGTTGCTCAGACAGTTAAGTATTTTTTTTTAGCCGCTGCTTCTAAGGTATGCGTGTGCCAATAGGACGCAGTGTTTTTGATTATTGAAATTGTGTTCTTATGTTTATTGTTTAATTTGTTCCCAGGGGGGGAAGGGCACCTTGGGAGTGCTTAGGCAAATCTCACACAAATTATCAATGAACCTACCAGGTACCTCCCCAAAGCCTTAAACACGGGCACCCTCATAGATATCATCCTAACCAACTTGCCCTCTAAATACACCTCTGCTGTCTTCAACCAAGATCTCAGCGATCACTGCCTCATTGCCTGCATCCGTAATGGGTCAGCAATCAAACAACCTCCACTCATCACTGTCAAACGCTCCCTGAAACACTTCAGCGAGCAGGCCTTTCTAATCGACCTGGCCGGGGTATCCTGGAAGGATATTGATCTCATCCCGTCAGTAGAGGATGCCTGGATATTTTTTTTAAATGCCTTCCTAACCATCTTAAATAAACATGCCCCATTCAAGAAATTTAGAACCAGGAACAGATATAGCCCTTGGTTCTCCCCAGACCTGACTGCCCTTAACCATCACAAAAACATCCTATGGCGTTCTACATTAGCATCGAACAGCCCCCGTGATATGCAGCTGTTCAGGGAAGCTAGAAACCATTATACACAGGCAGTTAGAAAAGCCAAGACTAGCTTTTTCAAGCAGAAATTTGCTTCCTGCAACACTAACTCAAAAAACACTGTCACCACGGATAAATCCACCATAATTGAGAATTTCAATTGAGAATTTCAATAAGCATTTTTCTACGGCTGGCCATGCTTTCCAACAGCACTGCACCCCCCACAGCAACTCGCCCAAGCCTTCCCCATTTATCCTTCTCCCAAATCCGTTCAGCTGATGTTCTGAAAGAGCTGCAAAATCTGGACCCCTACAAATCAGCCGGGCTAGACAATCTGGACCCTTTCTTTCTAAAATGATCTGCCGAAATTGTTGCCACCCCTATTACTAGCCTGTTCAACCTCTCTTTCGTGTCGTCTGAGATTCCCAAAGATTGGAAAGCAGCTGCAGTCATCCCCCTCTTCAAAGGGGGGGGATACTCTTGACCCAAACTGCTACAGACCTATATCTATCCTACCATGCCTTTCTAAGGTCTTCGAAAGCCAAGTCAACAAACAGATCACCGACCATTTTGAATCTCACCATACCTTCTCTGCTTTGCAATCTGGTTTCAGAGCTGGTCATGGTTGCACCTCAGCCACGTTCAAGGTCCTAAACGATATCTTAACCGCCATCGATAAGAAACATTACTGTGCAGCTGTATTCATTGATCTGGCCAAGGCTTTCGACTCTGTCAATCACCACATCCCCATTGGCAGACTCAACAGCCTTGGTTTCTCAAATGATTGCCTCGCCTGGTTCACCAACTACTTCTCTGATAGAGTTCAGTGTGTCAAATCAGAGGGTCTGCTGTCCGGACCTCTGGCAGTCTCTATGGGGGTGCCACAGGGTTCAATTCTTGGACCGACGCTCTTCTCTGTATACATCAATGAGGTCGCTCTTGCTGCTGGTGAGTCTCTGATCCACCTCTACGCAGACGACACCATTCTGTATACTTCTGGCCCATCTTTGGACACTGTGTTAACAACCCTCCAGGCAAGCTTCAATGCCATACAACTCTCCTTCCGTGGCCTCCAATTGCTCTTAAATACAAGTAAAACTAAATGCATGCTCTTCAACCGATCGCTACCTGCATCTGCCCGCATGTCCAACATCACTACTCTGGACGGCTCTGACTTAGAATACGTGGACAACTACAAATACTTAGGTGTCTGGTTAGACTGTAAACTCTCCTTCCAGACCCATATCAAACATCTCCAATCCAAAGTTAAATCTAGAATTGGCTTCCTATTTCGCAACAAAGCATCCTTCACTCATGCTGCCAAACATACCCTTGTAAAACTGACCATCCTACCAATCCTCGACTTTGACGATGTCATTTACAAAATAGCCTCCAATACCCTACTCAACAAATTGAATGCAATCTATCACAGTGCAATCTGTTTTGTCACCAAAGCCCCATATACTACCCACCATTGCGACCTGTACGCTCTCGTTGGCTGGCCCTCGCTTCATACTCATCGCCAAACCCACTGGCTCCATGTCATCTACAAAATAAAAAAAATAAAAAAATACATATACCCATAGTATATGTCTGTCTATACACATTAGGTAAGACCTGCGCGACCATCCCCTGTATTCTGGTTAGTGCTCCAGGCGGTGCTAGTTAGGTTAGTTGTGGGTAGGTAAGGTAGGAGAAGGGGCTCTAACTTTTATTTTATTTGCTTTGGTTTCGTCCAGCCCCTTTTCCCCATATTACCATGTCTAGGAATAAATTCCCAGTTAGGTAAAATTCTGTCTTTAGTCATCCTTACCCGCACCTACAATCCCATTCATCTTTCACTCCACGGGGAGTTGATTTGTAGCAGGGTGTTGCGTTCCCTCTTCCTAGAGGCGTGAGTGACATAATGGGGGCTCATCCGGGATCCGTTAAACCTACTGGACCCTGCTGCTCTGAGCTCTCGTAATTGAGGTGTGATGGTAGGTTGTGAGTTTGGATGACTTGTTTAGTTTGCGTGTGTTCAGTAGGCTGCTGTCTACAAAATGGCTGCCTCAAACTCCAAGTTTATTGATCTGTTGGTGGGGTTGTGTAAAGTAGACCTTTGCGCTATAGCTGACCATTATGGACTCTTCGTCCCTGAGAAAGCCCTAAAGGCTGAGCTTTTGGTGCAAGTCAGGGAGGGATAATGAGAAAACAAATTCTTGTTGAAAGATGACGATAGGGAGGCTTCAGGAGAGGAGACGGGTAGACCTTCCGATGCCAAGTCGGATGACGGCGCAGAGGAAGGGGTTGCTCGTACCCCCTTTACATTGCCCCAATATGACCCTTTATCTTCTGATTCGGGTCAGTCAGACGGGATGGCTAGGCTGGCCCGTTTGGAAATGGCACAAAAAGAAAGAGAAAGATGAAGTTTGATTTAGAAATTAGGAAAATGGAAATTGACAAGGAGGTGAGGATCCGACAACTGGAGCTAGACGCTGGCGCTAGTGCAACTCCAACCTGCCAGTCTTCAAGCCCACTTTGACGTGAGGAAAAATATTGCTTTAGCCCTTCCATTCTGGGAGTCGGAAGTTGATTCCCATTTCTCTGGGTTTGCGCGTGTGGCAGCTGCGCTGCAATTGGCCACTCAAGGTTTGTCAGCTACTGTTACAATGTAAAATGTCTGGGAAAGCCCAGGAAGTAGTAGCTGCTCTCTCCCTGGAAGACGGTTTAGAGTATGATATAGTTAAAACTGTTGCGGGCTTCTGAGTTGGTGCCTGAAGCTTATAGGCAGCGCTTCAAGAACCACACAACTCTGTCACCGTACTTTTGAGTTTGCAAGGGACAAAGAGTCTCTGTTTAATCGCTGGTGCTCAGTCAGCAAAGCTAACACCTTTGCTGATATTCGGGAGTTGATGCTGTTGGAGGATTTTAAAAGCAACCTCCTTGAGGGAATTGTAGTTAATTTAAATGAACAGAAAGTGGTGCCATTGGCCCAGGCAGCAGTGATGGCAGATGAGTACGCTTTGACACACAAGACTGTCTTGGTGCGACTTGTTTTGAAGGCCGGACGATTACGGCATCAGTGCCTCGTTCAGGTCGCTTTTCCCCTACAACCCCAAACCTTCGCACGAAATCCGTCTTTTACACTGATAACAAGTTCAAACAGGTGCCTTTAATACAGGTAACGGGTGGAGGACAGAGGAGCCTCTTAAAGAAGAAGTTACAGGTCTGTGAGAGCCAGAAATCTTGCTTGTGATCAAATACTTATTTTCCACCATAATTTGCAAATAAATTCATTAAATATCCTATATGATTTTCTGGATTTTTTTCTTATTTTGTCTGTCATAGTTGAAGTGTACCTATGATGAAAATCACAGGCCTCTCATCTTTTTAAGAGGGAGAACTTATACAAGTTTTTGCCCAAATGTATGTTTTGTTCGATAATGTGCATATTTATATCCAAAAATCTCAGTTTACATTGGCACGTTACGTGCAGTAATGTTTTGATTCCAAAACATCCGGTGATTTTGCAGAAGTACTCCAAATAAACATTGATAAAAGGTGCAAGTGTTATTCACAGAATTAAAAGATAGGGGGATTGCAGCCATAACAGGTTAAGTCTATCTGGATAAGTGTCATCAAGAACCGTTGAATAGCATAGCGCTACATACAATAAATATTTATATTCATGAAATCACAAGTGCAATATAGGAAAACACAGTTTAGCCTTTTGTTAATCCACCTGTCGTGTCAGATTTTGAAATTATGCTTTACAGCGAAAGCAATCCAAGCGTTTGTAAGTTTATTGATCGCACGATAAAACATTAAGTACACTTAGCATCAGGTAGCTCGGTCACAAATCAGAAAAGCAATGAAATTAATCGTTTACCTTTGATCTTTGGATGATTTCACTCACGAAACTCCCAGTTACACAACAAATGTTCTGTTTGTTCCATAAAGATGATTTTTATATCCAAAATACCTCCGTTTGTTTTTCGCGTTATGTTCAGAAATCCAAAGGAAAGAGCGGTCACGACAACGCAGATGACAATTCCAAATAGTTTCCATTATGTCCACAGAAACATGTCAAACGTTTTTTTATAATCAATCCTCATGTTGTTTTTAAAATATATAATCGATAATATATCAACCGCAAATGTCTTTCACAGTAGGAGAGGGGAAAACAATGGCTGTCTGTTGCACGAGCAAAACTCATGTGACCACTTGACGTGATGATATCATTCTGGTTCATTTTTCAAAATAAAAGCCTGAAACAATGTCTGAAGACTGACACCTTGAGGAAGCGATAGGAAAAGGAATCTGGTTCATATCCCTTTAAATGGAGCAAAGGGAGGCTATGGAACATGGAGTTTTCAAAATAGAAGCCACACGCTGCTTTGATTTTCCTCAGGGTTTGACAGTTTTGGAAACTTTAGTGTTTTCTATCCAATACTAATAATAATATGCATGTATTAGCCGTTTACAATGGGCACCTTTTCATCCAAGCTACTCAATACTGCCCCTGCAGCCATATGAAGTTAACCTCTATTCAACCGCTGTGTCAGATTTTTAAAAAACTTTACGGAAAAAACATAATCTGAGAACGACGCTCAGAACCCAAAACAGCCAGAGGAATGTCCGCTGTTTTGGCATCAACAGGAGCTAGAAAAAACATTACATATTCACTTGCCTTTGATCTTCAGCAGAAGGCACTCAGTTCGACAATAAATGACTGATTTGTTCCATAAAGTTCCATAAAGCCCATCCTTCAGCAACTTGTTAGTGTGTTCAGCCCAGTAATCCATCTTCATGAGGCGCGAGCACTTCCTCCAGACAACTTGAAAAGTTCCGTTAGTCCGTAGAAACAAGTCAAATGACGTATGCAATCAATCTTTAGGATGTTTTTAACATAAATCTCTGGCAGACCACTCACTCAAAGAGCTATTATGAGCCCCTCCTTTATAGTAGAATCCTCAAACCAGTTTCTAAAGACGGTGACATCCAGTGGAAGCCCTAGGAAGTCCATGCTCATTCAGATCTCACTGGGATTTCAATATGCACTGTTTTGAAAATCGATTTCTCACTTCCTGTTTGGATTCTTTCTCAGGTTTTTGCCTGCCATATGAGTTCTGTTATACTCACAGACATCATTCAAACAGTTTTAGAAACTTCAGAGTGTTTTCTATCCAATACTAATAATAATATGCATATATTAGCATCTGAGACAGAGTAGGAGGCAGTTCAGTCTGGGCACGCTATTCGTCCAAAAGTGAAAATGCTGCCCCATATCCCAAAAAGGTTTTAACTAGAGAACAAGCGGCTCGAAAGCCCATACAAATCTTACAAGTCACCGGGGCGGCGCAGTCATTATCGTTACTGATGCTTTACCCTGGTCTCCTGAAACGTATTGTGGCTCGTATGTCATATTACAGGGGATAGAGACCGTACCTGTACCATTACACTGGGTCCACTTAGTGTCAGACTTGGTATCATATCTTGTAGTATCTACACTGCCTGTTAAAGGAGTCCCATTGCTACTAGGGAACGATATCGCTGGTGGTAACGTCACTCCTGTGTTAGAGGTGGTAGACAACACAGAAATCAAAACAGCAGATGAGAAATTGGTTCAAGCATTTCCCCATGTTTTTCCTGCATGTGTGTTAATGAGGGGACCATCTCGCAAGCTAAGAGATGTGGTGGATTTGTTTTTCCATTTTTGAGAATGTTGAGGTGGAAGATAATGCACCGTGTATTCCTTCTGCAAGGCTGACAGTTTTTACCCCCATAAAAACTAAGGCAGAGGAAGACGAAATCGCGCCCCAATTACATGACATTCTTTTGTCTGTCACCCCCGAGAAGGTGATTGAATGTCAAAAGGGAGACACCAGTCTTCGCAAGTGTTTTCCTACGGTAATTTCGACTGAGGAAGCTCAAACTAGGGAGACCGTCTACTTTATGGAAGCAGGAGTTTGGATGCGGAAATGGCCAGCTCATGACACCGTTAGTGACTGGAGTGAAGTGTGTCAAGTGGTTGTTCCTATACCATTCCGACAGCAAGTGCTGTCACGCGCCCATGACCAGATGTGGTCTGGACATTTGGGAATCACGAACTTATAACCGAGTCCTTCAACATTTTTTCTGGCCAGATTTGAAGTCTGTCATGTATGTTTATAAAATAATGTATATGTTGAAAGATAATGATGAAATAATTCCACTCTGAAACCTTAACTGTATGAAATTGATTAGAATCATAAAATTATAATCTGTGTGTAGTTTTAGTCAGAATTAGGGTAGGCGTAGTTTAGGATTTGAACTTGTATGTGGGTGCCTAGGAAAATACCAAAGAACAATTAGGTTGCTGCCCATATCATCGCCAAGCCTCTCTCTCCTTTCTGGGGAGGTTCCCATTGCTTGGAAGGCAGACACGTTTCGTCCTTTATTTGTAGGGGGATATCAAGCTGATCCTAATTGTTATAGGCCTATTTCTATTTTGCCGTTTATCAAAAATGTTGGAAAAACCATTGTTCCTGTTCCCAAGAAAGCTAAGGTAACTGAGCTAAACGACTAGCACTCATTTCCGTCATCATGAAGTGCTTTGAGAGACTAGTCAAGGACCATATCACCTCCACCCTACCTGACACCCTAGACCCACTCCAATTTGCTTACCGCCAAAATAGGTCCACAGACGATGCAATCTCAACCACACTGCACACTGCCCTAACCCATCTGGACAAGAGGAATACCTATGTGAGAATGCTGTTCATTGACTACAGCTCAGCATTTAACACCATAGTACCCTCCAAACTCATCATCAAGCTCGAGACCCTGGGTCTCGACCCTGCCCTGTGCAACTGGGTACTGGACTTCCTGACGGGCCGCCCCCAGGTGGTGAGGGTAGGTAACAACATCTCCAACCCGCTGATCCTCAACTCTAGGGCCCCACAAGGGTGCGTTCTGAACCCTCTCCTGTACTCCCTGTTCACCCACGACTGCGTGGCCACACACGCCTACAACTCAATCATCAAGTTTGGGGATGACACAACAGTGGTATGCTTGATTACCAACAACGACGAGACGGCCTACAGGGAGGAGGTGAGGGCCCTCGGAGTGTGGTGTCAAGAAAATAACCTCACACTCAACGTCAACAAAACTAAGGAAATGAATGTGGACTTCAGGAAACAGCAGAGGGAACACCCCCCTATCCACATCGATGGGACAGCAGTGGAGAGGGTAGTAAGTTTTAAGTTCCTCTGCGTACACATCACAGACAAACTGAATTGGTCTGAATTCGGCTTGTCACCAAAAGCACTCACGAACTTCTACAGATGCACAATCGAGAGCATCCTGTCGGGCTGTATCACCGCCTGGTACGGCAACTGCTCCGCCCACAACCGTAAGGCTCTCCAGAGGGTAGTGAGGTCTGCACAACGCATCACCGGGGGCAAACTGCCTGCCCTCCAGGACACCTACACCACCCGATGTCACAGGAAGGCCATAAAGATCATCAAGGACAACAACCACCCGAGCCACTGCCTGTTCACCCCGCTATCATCCAGAAGGCGAGGTCAGTACAGGTGCATCAAAGCTGGGACCGAGAGACTGAAAAACAGCTTCTATCTCAAGGCCATCAGACTGTTAAACAGCCACCACTAACATTGAGTGGCTGCTGCCAACACACTGACTCAACTCCAGCCACTTTAATAATGGGAATTTATGGGAATTTATGTAAAATATATATCACTAGCCACTTTAAACAATGCTACTTAATATAATGTTTACATACCCTACATTATTCATCTCATATGTATACGTATATACTGTACTCTATATCATCTACTGCATCTTTATGTAATACATGTATCACTAGCCACTTTAAACTATCCCACTTTGTTTACATACTCATCTTATATGTATATACTGTACTCGATACCATCTACTGCATCTTGCCTATGCCGCTCTGTACCATCACTCATTCATATATCTTTATGTACATATTCTTTATCCCTTTACACGTGTGTATAAGGTTGTAGTTTTGGAATTGTTAGTTAGATTACTCGTTGGTTATTACTGCATTGTCGGAACTAGAAGCACAAGCATTTCGCTACACTCGCATTAACATCTGCTAACCATGTGTATGTGACAAATAAATTTGATTTGATTTAAAACACTAATCAGCTGACTGGCTTTCTTGATGTCTATAGTATTCTCTGGTATGCAATCTGGTTTCTGCTCAGGTTATAAATGTGTCACTGCAACCTTAAAGGTCCTTAATGATGTCCAATGCATATTTTCAACTGGTTGGATTACCGAGATATGGTTCAGTTTCACGAGGTGAAAACAGACCTCTGTCTTCTGCTAGCTTGCTAGCCATGGCCCGGTTAGCTGTCTGAATCGCCGTGACCCCAACCAACCTCACTACTCACTGGACCCTTATGATCACTTGGCTAAGCATGCCTCTCCTTAATGGCAATATGCCTTGTCCGTTGCTGTTCTGATTAGTGTTTATTGACTTATTTCACTGTAGAGCCTCTAGCCCTGCTCATTATACCATATCCAACCCTTCAGTTCCACCACCCACATATGCAATGACATCACATTGTTTCAATGATGTTTCTAGAGACAATATCTCTCATCACTCAATGCCTAGGTTTACATCCACTGTATTCACATCCTACCATACCTCTGTCTGTACATTATACCTTCAATCTATTTTATCGCCCCCAGAAACTTGCTCCTTTTACTCTGTTCCAGACGTCCAATTCTCATAGCTTTTAGCCGTACCCTTATCCTACTCCTCCGGCGATGTAGAGGTTAATCCAGGCCCCGCAGTGCCTAGCTCCACTCCTATTCCCCAGGTGCTCTTTTTTGCTGACTTCTGTAACCGTAAAAGCCTTGGTTTCATTAGAAGCCACCTCCCTAAGTTTGTTTTATTCACTGCTTTAGCACACTCTGCCAACCCGGATGTCCTAGCCGTGTCTGAATCCTGGCTTAGGAAGACCACCAAAAACTCTGAAATCTCCATCCCTAACTACAACATTTTGAGACAAGATAGAACGGCCAAAGGGGGCAGTGTTGCAATCTACTGCAGAGAACCTGCAGAGTTCTGTTCTACTTTCCAGGTCTGTACCCAAACAATTTGAACTTCTACTTTTAAAAATCCACCTCTAAAAACAAGTCTCACTGTTGCCGCTTGCTATAGACCACCCTCTGCCCCCAGCTGTGCTCTGGACACCATATGTGAACTGATTGCCCGCCATCTATCTTCAGAGATCGTTCTGCTAGGTGACCTAAACTGGGACATGCTTAACACCATCCTACAATCTAAGTTTGTTGCCCTCAATCTCACACAAATTATCATTGAAACTATCAGGTACTTTGGGGTCAAAGCCATAAACACAGGCACCCTCATAGATATCATCCTAACCAAATTGCCCTCCAAATACACCTCTGCTGTTGTCAACCAAGATCTCAGCGATCACTGCCTCATTGGCTGTATCCGTAATGGGTCTTTTTACAAAAACTGTCTGCGCAACAACCAACACATGACATCAAAGACCCTCTGAGCACCAACCAACACAGGACATATCAATCAGCTCCCTCCTAACAAAGGAACACTGGCTTTTCAAGCTTCAGAAGGAGTCTGTAATTGAAGACAGCTGTATCTCCTGACGAGAGGGCGGGGTCAGATCTCCAGTCATGGGGCTGACCAATCAGCTGCTTAGAATTTCAGGAAGCCATCCTGAAACACACACATACAGACAAACCACAACACAGAAACTGGGGAATGTAACACGCACCACAAAACATCATAACATCACAACTAAAACCATCACGCATCCCCAGTTAAACCGTGATAGAGCACCTTGCGTTGGCAACCACATTCGCCAAACCTTTCACGTACTTAATCTGTATATTGTATCCTTGTACAATCAGAGCCCACCTCATAAGGCGGCGGTTCTGATTGTACATTTGCTTCAAAAACACCAAATGATTATGGTCCGTGAAAACCAGTATAGGCAAGGCACTGGAGCCCACATATACCTCAAAAAAGTGTAAGGCTAGCAATAAAGCCAGCGTCTCTTGTTCAATGGTAGAGTAACTTGACTGATACGAGTTGAAGTTACGGGAGAAGAAAGTGACGGGCGGATCCACTCCCTCTTCATCTTTCTGCAAGAGAATCGCACCCACCCCCACTATACTAGAATCTACCTCCAACTTAAAGGGTTTGTCAAAGTTGGGGGCGGCAAGCACTGGGGCACTACAAAGCAGCGCTTTGGCAGGCTCAAAAGCATAGTTACAGTCCTGGGACCACTTATATGGTACTTTGGGACTAAGCAGAGGTGTAAGGGGAGCTACTACCGTAAAAAAAATTCTTACAGAACGTACGATAGTACTCTACCATCCCCAGGAATCTACGCAACTGGCGGCGAGTCGTGGGAGCAGGAAAAACAACAATTGCTTCCACTTTGCCAGTTACTGGGCTCACTTGACTGAAGTCTTCTCCAACCGCTGAAACACACTTTAACTTCTTGGCACACCCATCCCGTTAGCGGGATCATTTGTCAACATCAGCTGAATTGCAGAGCGACAAATTCAAATTAAATTACTAAAAATATTAAATGTTCATGAAATCACAAGTGCAATATAGCAAAACACAGCTTAGCTTGTTGTTAACCTCTGAACTACCCATCCCAGATCCGGTATAATTGTCATCAGCAACGCTGAATAGCATAGTGCCACAGTCAAATAATATTACTAGAAAATATTAATAAAATTACAAGTGCAATATTGCAAAACACAGCTTAGCCTTTTGTTAATCGACCTGTCGTCTCAGATTTTGAAATTATGCTTTACAGCGAAAGCAATACAAGCGTTTGTGTAAGTTTATCGATCGCTCGACAAAACAATAAGTACACTTAGCATCAGGTAACTTGGTCACGAAAATCAGAAAAGCAATCAAATTAATTGTTTACCTTTGATGATCTTTGGATGTTTTCACTCACGAGACTCCCAGTTAGACAACAAATGTTCCTTTTGTTCCATAAAGATATTTTTTATATCCAAATACCTCCGTTAGTTTGGTGCATTATGCCCAGGAATCCACCGGAAAGAGCGGTCACAACAACGCAGACAAAAATTCAAAATTATATCCATAATGTCCACAGAAAAATGTCAAACGTTTTTTATAATCAATCCCCAGGGTGTTTTTCAAATATCTATTTGATAATATATCAACCGGGACAGTTGGCTTTTCTTTTTTGCGCACAAATCACTCTGAGAGCCCCCACCTGGCAGGGTAGCCTAGTGGTTGGAGAATTGGATTAGTAACCAGAAGGTAGCAAGTTCAAATCCCCGACCTGACAAGGTACAAATCTGTCGTTCTGCCCCTGAACAGGAAGTTAACCCACTGTTCCTAGGCCGTCATTGAAAATAAGAATTTGTTCTTAACTGACTTGCCTAGTTAAATAAAGGTTAAATAAAATAAAAATTACGCAATGTGGTCGTTCATGCTCATTCTTCAAAATAATAGCCTGAAACTTTGTCTAAAGGCTGTTGACACCTTAGGGAAGCCATAGAAAAAGGAATCTGGTTGATATCCCTTTAAATGGGCAATAGGGATGCAACAGAGTGTTTTCAAAAACAGGGGCACTTCCTGATTGGATTTTCCTCAGGTTTTAGCCCACAATATCAGTTCTGTTTAACTCACAGACAATATTTTGACAGTTTTGGAAACTTTAGAGTGTTTTCTATCCTAATCCGTCAATTATATGCATATTCTAGCATCTGGTCCTGAGAAATAGTTTTACTTTGGGAACGTTATTTTTCCAAACATAAAAATAGTGAGTGACATGTCAGCAGGTGACATGCACACCGTTTTCGCTGAGGTAGTTGATATTCTAGGCCACTGTCATTTTCCAGGAAGGAATAGGTTTCTTGGTATTCAACCTACTCTGCTGGCTCTTCAACATCTAAGTCTCAGTCGGCTGACTCAACTGCCTGGCTCTGCTCACCAAAAACATTGAATGCTTTGACATTGAATGCCACTGTCTTTTGTGGTTCTTACCACTTTCCCCCTGATCCTGTATGCACAATGGATGTCATCGAGGGCACCTGCAAGCACATCAAATGTGTGGGAAACTCTCAATCTCTTGCAAGCAAGTGCAGCAGAATGTCTGAGTTTCTTTATCTATCCAGTGACATTTGACCCCGATGTAACTCCTTTGATGTCCAACAATCAGTGGTGGTGGCAACATAATTTACCCTGCCAAGGTGTGCCATAACGGTCTTCATGTGATTGGCAGCTTCATGTATTCTTGAACAAACAGTAGGTCTGCAGATGACTTTGCATTGAGGATGGTTACCAAGTCTTTAAAAGCTGGTTGTTTGACCACAGAGAGTTGGCCCTCACAGATCAAATTAATGACAAGCTTGTCAACAGTTGCCTGTGAGACGCACCTGGCTTCTCCCACTGCCATAATTTCAGACATCTTTGCTTGCTTGCAAGTTGAGCTGTTTGATAATTCCTTGGTTTGTTTGTTTGTGTCTGCAGAGGTGAGCATATTGTAGTTTGTCATGATTTAATGGATGTTTCATCTGTGGACAAAATTATTGCATCAATCTGGGCAAAATGTATATAGCCTAACCAGTTTGGTTTTAAATAATGTCACTGTCCAAATACATATGTATTTAAAACCAAACTGGTTAGGCTATATACATTTTGCCCAGATTGATGCAATAATTTTGTATGGGGAATATTGTTCTTTCTTTACCCCAGTTATAAGAACTATAGTTTTACCAAACATGATATCTGTCTATTATTCGAAACTCCAACCAGATTTTGCTAGGAAATAAGGATTTCCTTCCTCATGGTCTTCAGAAGACCCGGCCACTGGCTCTGTCTCTGTGTGTCTATATTGTCTCCTGAACCTGCTCAATCTCATTAGGCTCCATTTTATTTTTCAAGTTGATTAGGAAACCTTTTTTCATGTCATGTAGCTACCTTTTTTTACTGTTTTACCTGCTACCGATCATCATTTGGTTTGCATACACAGCTGTAATTGGGCCATTTTTGCACGACGTGGGAAATCGAATTGTATTGGTCAGGGGCGGCAGGGTGGCCTAGTGGTTAGAGCGTTGGACTAGTAACCGGAAGGTTCCAAGTTCAAATCCCTGAGCTGACAAGGTACAGATCGTCGTTCTGCCCCTGAACAGGTAATTAACCCACTCTTCCTAGGCCGTCATTGAAAATAAGAATTTGTTCTTAACTGACTTGCCTGGTTAAATAAAGGTAAAAAAAAGTTCAAGTGAGCAGTAAATTCTAGCTGCTACAAAAAGGTGCAAACTTTGTGCATGACAATGTGTATCCTTTTTCTAGATTGTAACAGATGGTTTTGAAAATGTACTTTAAGTACATTCAAAATGTACTTATGTATATAGTTTTTTAAATACTCAAAAAAGTACAAGTACACAGAAAAGCTACTAAATTACAGGAATGTGAGTAGTTGATAGGTGAGAATTGTCTGTTAATAATGATTAGAATATTCCGCCCTGAAACATATAATTGTTTGGAATGGATTATAATGTATGGAATCATAATCAATAAATGTGTAGTCCTAGTCAGAATTAGGGTAAAACAATGTCTTTATGGTATTTTAAACACAGACTGTCTGAGCTTGGTGCCGACCTGACTAGAGATTTGGGAGAGAACGGGGAGTACGTCTCAAGGACAAGGTCACTATCTCTGTCGGCTGGGAAGTGAGACAGACAGTGTGTGAGTAGCAGGTCATGTGTGTTTGTATGTTTGTATGTGTGTGCGTATGTTTGTGTGTATGTTTGTGTGTATGTTTGTATGTATGTTTGTGTGTATGTTTGTATGTATGTTTGTGTGTATGTTTGTGTGTTTGTTTGTATGTGTGTGTGTATGTTTGTGTGTATGTGTGTGTGTGTAGGTTTGTGTGTATGTGTGTGTATGTTTGTGTGCATGTGTGTGCGTATGTTTGTGGGTATGTGTGTGTGTATGTTTGTATGTATGTGTGGGCGTGAGAAGTCAGTATAAAATGAATTGATTTGTATTCTTGACTTCAGAACGTTCCCGTGAATAAACATTTAATTTTGGTAGACTGGGCCTCTGTCTGTTTCCTTTTCTATCAGTATCTTACAAATCCTGATATAACAGACTACGGGTAACTTAATTGAATTGATAAATGAACAAAAGTATAGAATTCTCCTGACAGTAATTCGTTACTTCCACCCCTGGTGATAAGTTTGTCTCACCTCATTTGATAGTAAAGCAATTAACCACCACAGTGTGCAGCTGAACACTGTATGCTGGTTTGATATGTTTTGATTAAAAAAATCTGCCAAGCGGTTAGCTTTTAACGCTATTTCTTGTCCCGGAATCCCGCTTAACAGACAGGTTGAAGCCTGCTTGACAGAGCAGCCATCATGCTAGCCATCATGCTAACAAAGTTGGTACCAGATTCGTTTTGCAATGGAGGCCTCTTTGTCTGGAGAAATAAATGAACGGTTCCAGCGCTGTTGGAGCTGTATAAATTACACTTTGTTTCGGGATAAACCGAATCACTCAGTTCCAATGCGGCAATTGTTTACTTGCCAAGGATTATAGGCTTGTGGTGGCTTCCTTGATCATACAGGTCGCCAACCTATGTAAGAAACTGGGGAAAACGCAGGATTGAATGTTTACATTTTTGACTTGGTTGCTGGACGGTGTTCGCGCTTGCTGGATGCATCTCCACTTTGACGTTTGTCGTTATCTGACTGGCTGGTGTTGCCGGAGCTCCTCCATCTGATAGCAGAGAAGAAGAAGCAAAGCAAGAGGAGCAAGAATATCAACGATGGTCGCATGTCACAAGCCATGGAAGCCGAAGACAGTCTACAGTCATGGCCAAAAGTTTTGAGGATGACACAAATATAAATTTTCACAAAGTCTGCTGCCTCAGTTTGTATGATGGCAATTTGCATATACTCCAGAATGTTATGAAGAGTGATCAGATGAATTGCAATTAATTGCAAAGTCCCTCTTTGCCATGCAAATGAACTGAATCCCCCAAAAACCTTTCCACTGCATTTCAGCCCTGCCACAAAAGGACCAGCTGTCAGTGATTCTCTCGTTAACACAGGTGAGTGTTGACGAGGACAAGGCTGGAGATCACTGTCATGCTGATTGAGTTCGAATAACAGACTGGAAGCTTCAAAAGGATGGTGGTGCTTGGAATCATTGTTCTTCCTCTGTCAATCATTGTTTCCTGCAAGGCAACATGTGCCGCCATTGTTGCTTTGCACAAAAAAGACTTCACAGGCAAGGATATTGCTGCCAGTAAGATTGCACCTAAATCAACCAGTTATCGGATCCTCAACAACTTCAAGGAGAGCGGTTCAATTGTTGTGAAGAAGGCTTCAGGGCGCCCAAGAAAGTCCAGCAAGCACCAGGACCGTCTCCTAAAGTTGATTCAGCTGCTGGATCGGGGCACCACCAGTACAGAGCTTGCTCAGGAATGGCAGCAGGCAGAGTGCATCTGCACGCACAGTGAGCCGAAGACTTTTGGAGTATGGCCTGGTGTCAAGAAGGGCAGCAAAGAAGCCACTTCTCTCCAGGAAAAACATCAGGGACAGACTGATATTCTGCAAAAGGTACAGGGATTGGACTGCTGAGGACTGGGGTAAAGTCATTTTCTCTGATGAATCCCTTTCCGATTGTTTGGGGCATCCGGAAAAAAGCTTGTCCGGAGAAGACAAGGTGAGCGCTACCATCAGTCCTGTGTCATGCCAACAGTAAAGCATCCTGAGACCATTCATTTGTGGGGTTGCTTCTCAGACAAGGGAGTGGGCTCACTAACAATTTTGCCTAAGAACACAGCCATGAATTAAGAATGGTACCAACACATCCTCCGAGAGCAACTTCTCCCGACCATTGAGGTCGATGAACAATGCCTTTTCCAGCATGATGGAGCACCTTGCCATAAGGAAAAAGTGATAACTAAGTGGCTCGTCGAACAAAACATCAATATTTTGGGTCCATGGCCAGGAAACTCCCCAAACCTTAATCCCATTCAGAACTTGTGGTCAATCCTCAAGCGGCAGGTGGACAAACAAAAACCCACAAATTCTGACAAACTCCAAGCATTGATTATGCAAGAATGGGCTGCCATCAATGTGGCCCAGAAGTTAATTGACAGCATGCCAGGGCGGATTGCAGAGGTCTTGAAAAAGGGTCAACACTGCAAATATTGACTCCATGCATCAACTTCATGTAATTGTCAATAAATGCCTTCGACACTTGTAATTAGTATTCCAGTATTCCATAGTAACATCTGACAATAATATCTAAAGACACTGAAGCAGCAAACTTTGTGGAAATTCATATTTGTGTCATTCTCAACTTTTGTCCATGACTATACACTTCCAACAAGAGGCATGGAGCAACTAATAGCTTTGCTGTCCTGTAGCCTGATCTTCCTGCATCTTCGTCGCTGGGGGGGCCTGTGTCAGCAACCGCAGTGTCTACTACTACGATTTCGAAGTCGACGTCGGCAACCTTCTGTCCCTGCTCTGGATCGAGCGGGGCTTCCCCATCTGTTGGAAGCCTGCACCAGGCACCGGAAGCTACAGGCTCAAGTCATGCTGCCTTTCGCCCGTCCATAAAGGAAACCTGTGACGTGTGGGAGTGGGCAGATTTTCTGGTCCTTCTCACCAGCCATGGTTTTGGGGAACTCCATGGTAAGAAATGTGACCATTCCCAGTGCAAAAACAATGTCCTATCCCAGAGCTTGAGTAAATTACATTACTAAGCTGCTCCTGAATGGACTACGTCAGGATATGGAAATCGATTCTATCATAGTCCATGTTGGTTTTAATGACATTGAAGGGAAGCTCTGAACAGTTGAAACTGAATTTTAAAGAGCTGATTGAATCTCTGCTAGACACTAATAAAAGTAGTAGTTACAAACAGCACAGGAATTAAATCCTGTATTGATCACATCTTTACTAATGCTACAGAAATTAGCTATAGTAGCCATATCAAGGTAAGCCAAAGTTCCAAAGGCTGGGCCTAATATAGTGTATAAGAGGTCATACAAGACGTTTTGTACTGATTCCTATGTTGTTGATGTAAATAATATTTGTTGGTTCGTGGAGTGTAATGAGGAGCAACCAGACGCTGCACTTGACACATTTATGAAACTACTTATTCCAGTTACTAATAAGTATGCACCCATTAAGAAAATGACTTAAAAACTGTTGAATCCCCGTGGATTGATGAGGAATTTAAAAATTGTATGGTTGATGCAAAAGGAATGGCAAATAAGTCTGGCTGTACAACCGATTGGCAAGCATATTGCAAATTGAGAAATCATGTGACTAAACTGAAAAAAAAGAAACTACATTATGAAACAAAGACAAATTATATAAAGAATGATAGTAAAAAGCTTTGAGCACCTTAAATGTTTTTTTCCCAAAATGTCAAACTCCGCTCCATCATTCATGAGATGGCTCATTCATCACAAAACTAACTGATATTGCCAACTACTTGAATGATATTTTCATTGGCAACATTAGCAAATTTAATCATGACATTCCAGCAACAAATGCTGACTCTACACATATCTGGCCAAATTATGAAAGATTTTGTAATTTTGTATTGTAATTTTGAATTACGTGAAGTGAGTGTGGAAGAGGTGAAAAAAGTATTGTTGTCTATCAACAATGACAAGCCACCGGGGTCTGACAACTTGGATGGAAAATTACTGCTATCAACAATGACAAGCCACCGGGGTCTGACAACTTGGATGGAAAATTATTGCTATCAACAATGACAAGTCACCGGGGTCTGACAACTTGGATGGAAAATTACTGAGGATAATAGCAATATTGCCACTCCTATTTGCCACATCTTCAATTTAAGCCTACTAGAATGTGTGTGTCCCCAGGCTTGGAGGGAAGCAAGTCATTCCGCTACCTAAGAATAGTAAAGCCCCCTTTACTGGCTCAAATAGCCAATCAATCAGCCTGTTACCAACCCTTAGTAAACTTCTGGAAAAAAAAATGTTTGACCAGATATGCTATTTTACAGTAAACAAATTGACAAAATCCTTTCAGGATATGCCGGATTAAGTGATGACATGCTATTCTATAAAATTAAGCTAATCAGGTAAGTGTAATTAACTAGAGAGTTGGGGTACGACGAAATAATGTTTATAGAGCTGTTATCTTCTTAATAGACTCTTAAAGACCTAGTAATATTTTACATCAATAGCAGTCAATATTTAATCCTAGTGTCATCTGAAAGTTGTAAATTCTTGGTTATCTTCACGAACCCTGGCTAACAAATTGAATCAGCAATGCAACATTTGGTTTAATTATGTATTTACTAAATAATCACATCACACAGAATGGATCATACATTGATTACAAATTATGTCATAAAGGAAAACGTCCCTAGCGGACGAAACAGATATGACGGCTGGTTACACAAAGAAATGAGGTTGGGTTTGAGTGAAAGAGTGGGACGACTGAGGAGCAAAAAAGGTTTTGTCTCTTTATCGGGCCGTAGGCAACTATGCTATTGTAAATACAGTATCTTATGCATTCTAAATAACCACCCATTTGAAAAAGGAAAATGCAATAAATATTTACTCTGAGCTGCGCCTCGGTAGATTGGTAGTAGATAGAAGGCGGGGTGGTCCAGCATGGATCTCTGGTCCTCTGAAGAATGTCTAGTGGTGAACTGGAGTGTGGTAGAATGAATACTCTGTCCGTCCTCTCCTAGCCCACGTTTAGCGGGAAGAGAGGGCATCACTTCTTTAGTGAATAGGAGTTCAAAGTTCATACCAAGTTGCATACTTTTAAGCTCATGCTATATTCTGGCTGGTATAGTCGAAATTCATCTTTTCGGCGTGTGGATCGTCATCTTCACATTGAAATTCGATGCTAATTTCGTTATGTTCTTGTCATTCAACCAGAGCTCACGCTGAGGTTGGCTTAGTTCTGTAGGTGATCTTTGTCCTTTCAATGTGGGGACCGCAAGTCCGCACGTCCTAGGAACAGGAAGTTGAATTTTCATCAACAAGTTTATAAAGTGATGAAAGAAGGACGTGTTTCATAGTTTACAACCAGTGTCTGTTCACTTGGGCGGGGCCTTTGAGTGAGCAGAGTTTCTCTGACAAACCGGTGTCATTTAAGAAGCTAAAATTACATTTAATCTTTCCACAAATTATATCATATTTAAACATTGAAATTGCACAACAATTCCATGTGAATCTGATAACTAGAATGTGTAGACTTTCCAAGATACAGTGTGTCGTCCTATCATCAGTAATAATGTCTCACATCATGATTTTCACGTCCGGATGAAATGCATGCCCAAATTCAACTGCCTGCCACTCATCCCCAGAAGATAAGATATGCATATTATTAGTCGATTTGGATAGAAAACACTCTGACGTTTCTAAAACTGTTTGAATCATGTCTGTGAGTATAACAGAACGTATTTAGAGGACAAACCATTCAGATTTTTTGTTTGTTTTTGAGGTCACTGTTCAATGGGTATTTATTGAGAATCCAGATTTCTAAGGGACCTTCTTGCAGTTCCTACTGCTTCCACTGGATGTCAACAGTCTTTAGAAATTGGTTGAGGTTGGTTGAGGTTGGTTGAGGTTCCTTTGTGTAATGAAGAATTAGCCCTGTTCAGAAGGAGTGTATTGAACACAGATCATCCCGTCTTCAATTTTTTTGTTTATTTACGTAAAAAAAATACCTAAAGTTGTATTACAAAAGTAGTTTGAAATGTTTTGGCAAAGTTTACAGGTAACATTTGAGATATTTTGTAGTCACGTTGCGCAGGTTGGAACCGGTGTATTTCTGGTTCAAACGCGGCAAATAAATTGACATTTTGGATATATATCGACGGAATTCTTAGAACAAAAGGACCATTTGTGATGTTTATGGGACATATTGGAGTGCAAACAAAAGAAGCTCGTCAAAGGTAAGGCATGAATTATATTTTTATTTCTGCGTTTTGTGTCGCGCCTGCAAGGTTGAAATATGCTTCTCTTTGTTTACTGTGGTGCTGTCCTCAGATAATAGCATCTTTTGCTTTCACGGAAAATCCTTTTTGAAATCTGACATGTTGGCTGGATTCACAACAAGTGTAGCTTTAATTTGCTATTGCATGTGTGATTTCATTAAAGTTTGATTTTTATAGTAATTTATTTGAATTTGGCGCTCTGTATTTCCCCTTGCTTTTGGCCAAGTGGGACGCTAGCATCCCACATATCCCAGAAAGGTTAAGGGCTTGTAAGTAAGCATTTCAGAGTAAGGTGTGAAATGTTGTATACCTGTTGTAATTCGGCGCATGTAACAAAGTTTTTAGATTTAAGAGTTCAGCCATGTTTGGAATCTCTGGGGCAGTGCTGTAACACGTCAGCCGTGTTCGGAGTCTCTGAGGCAGTGCTGCAACATGTCAGCTGTGGTTGGAGTCTCTGGGGCAGTGCTGTAACACGTCGGCTGTGGTTGGAGTCTCTGGGGCAGTGCTGTAACACGTCAGCTGTGGTTGGAGTCTCTGGGGAAGTGCTGTAACATGCCAGCTGTGGTTGGAGTCTCTGGGGCAGTGCTGTAACACATCAGCTGTGGTTGGAGTCTCTGGGGCAGTGCTGAAACACATCAGCTGTGGTTGGAGTCTCTGGGGCAGTGCTGCAACACATCAGCTGTGGTTGGAGTCTCTGGGGCAGTGCTGTAACATGTCGGCTGTGGTTGGAGTCTCTGGGGCAGTGCTGTAACACGTCAGCTGTGGTTGGAGTCTCTGGGGCAGTGCTGTTGAATAAGTGACATATTGTCAGTATTTCTAACCTATGCCCTGTTTATGCATGTACATGCATGTTTTCTAAACCACGCCCCTATCTTTTTTACAAGGTATCTATGACCAAAATATGCATATCTATATTCCCGTTCATGTGAAGTCCATAGATAAAGGCCTAATTAATTCATTTAAATTGACTGATGTCTTTATATGAACTGTAACTCAGTAAAATCTTTGAAATTGTTGAATGTTGCGTTTATATTTTTGTTCAGTATATGTATTTATGTACATAATATACCTGCACTGTCATTAATCATGATGATTAGCAGTCTTTAATTAGTTTTATACTCAGTAAAACCTTTGCATTAGGCTACCAGTTCTATATGGGTCACAGGTATCAAATTCATGCTTATATAACACTGTACAGGCAGCTCTTTTATCCTTCCATGTTTAAAATGTAGATATCTAATGTTTTGATACAATTTTCAGATGTTGCTCTTCAAATAGGAGACATGTAACTCCTAAGAGATCTGTGTGTTCATAGTCTGTAAGCACAATGCACTGCTCACATTAATACACAGCTATTTCTTAGTTAGCTGTTATCAGTGCTGGATTCCCTCTATGGGGGAAAGAGGTTCACAGAGCGCTGTGAATAGAGAGTGAATTGATAATGGGAACTAAGGATGCCCTTTGGTTGTTTACTAATGTGTGGGTTCCTTGAAACAGTCTGGGTCCATCCAATAGAAGCAGGCTATGTTTGGATGCCAGCCAAAGGTAGAGGTGTACAGTAGGGCAGTATGGGCTCTATTCAATCCGTGTTGCAGAAGTCAAATCAAAGTCTATTTGTCACGTGCACCCAATACAACAGGTGTAGACCTTACTGTGAAATGCTTACTTACAGGCTCCAACCAATAGTGCAAAAAGGGTATTTGGTGAACAATAGGTAGATAAAGAAATAAAACAACAATAAAAAGGCTATACAAGTAGCGAGGCTACATACAGACACCGGTTAGTCAGGCTGATTGAGGTAGTCTGTAGATATGATTAAAGTGACTATGCATATATGATGAACAGAGAGTAGCAGTAGCCTAAAGAGGGGTTGGCAGGTGGTGGGACACCATGCAGATAGCCCGGTTAGCCACTGTGCGGGAGCACTGGTTGGTCGGCCCAATTGAAGTAGTATGTACATGAATGTATAGTTAAAGTGACTATACATATATGATAAACAGAGAGTAGCAGCAGCCTTCAGGGTTACAGCGTGATTGAAATTTAAAGGCAATGTTCCCACATTAGCGGAGACTGCATTCACGGTAAATGCTGCATATGTTGGTTCAATTTGAAATTACCTTTACATTTCTATAACGTCATCTCTAACGCCTCAGCAATACAGGGTGAATAGAGCCGTAAGTCTGAGAGACTTACCACTGTAAAGTATAGTTTATGTATAGTGTAACATGTCAGCTAAAATAAGGCAATGCATTTGTTCTCAATCCATTCCTTAACATAGCCTTTCAGTGTGTGAAATGATTGTTAGAAAAATAAAGAAAAAATGTAGATGTGGTTGAAAGATGGATTAACCTTGAGAGAGGTTGTGCTCCGGGCACTTTGATTCTAGAAATGGATCCATGGATATTTGACTCATAGACTGCATGGGAATGGAATGTGACAGCACAGCTGCATGGACTCTATGAACAGACCAGTACTGTGCATACAGACAGTCTGTCTAGTTATATTATTGGGGACAGAGTCCACCCTGCCAGAGGGAGCGAGGGAGGGCTTTCAGGTCTACTCAGGAAGGCTTCTCATTTCTCTGTACACTACGGCAAGGCAATCAATGCTTCTCACGGTACTTTCTCAATTGATTGATCTTGATAATTTATATGAAATATGTTATGTTGAATTGTGCCGTATAGATGTAGAACTTAAAATAACAGTATTCTATGATGATGCCTACTGCATACTGAGGTTAATGTCTTTACATCAACAGGCTGCAGCCATGAACACTGTGAAGCCAGCGGGGTACGAGGGCCGTTATGTTCAGGGGTTCCAGTTTTACTTGAAACACTCGGAGGAACACAAGGCCATCCTTGGGTATGTCGACAAGGTTCTCCCTGGAGAGTTCACCAGGTAATGATTTATAACTCATCTAGTTTGGTTAGTACATTACTAATGATCATCTGGGATATATTTACAGTAAAATGTTCTCTTTGATTTCTGTAGAATTGGAGAGGGGAAATCCAAAATGGATGTTCTAGGTGTTGGAAGTGGTGGCGGTACGTAATTTAATCTGAGTTGCACTCAACTATTAATACTCAACTGTTTCTCCAGATTTATACCACTACAGTGACAGTCTATATAGTCCTAGTAATACTAATATAGAATTATACAGTCCCTCCAGTTTTATATGGTAATAGAGCGGTGATTGGTCAAATGTGCAAGCCTTCACATAATATGCAGAGGATTGTTGATTTTGCAGCACATTCTACGATCGCGTCCTGCGGTGGACTGATTATGGCTTCATGGTTATAATGCTATGGTTTTCTAGTTAAAATATTATGGTATTTCAGGGGAGATGGATGCCCATATCCTGTCTATTCTACAGTCTAAACTGCCAGCCACCCCTCTTACTGCAGACATAGTGGAACCCAGCATCCAACTCACTGACAATTTCAAAGGTACTGATTTATTTCACATTTATTTATGCAGGGACGTCACATTGAGATTGGTGTCTCTTTTGCTAGGGAGACCTGATTCTCAAAGAGCTACAGGTCAAAGAGCTGGAGATTCACGTCTGCAATGTCATCTGTTCCAGGAGTTATTGTGATACCATACAGAGTCTGTGTATTTGATCATCATGACTTAGATAAAATACTCTCACTAGATGTTTTGCCTGTTTGTCTTGTAACTGTTTTGTAGCGTTAGTGAAAAAGACTCCCAGCCTTCAGAAGATCCCGTTCTCTTGGCACACCGTGACGTGTGAAGAATATGAGAAACAGGTCAAAGACAAAAGAGAGATCAAAAGATTTGACTTCATTCACATGATTCAGGTAAAAGGCTTGACTATATAAACATGATTCAGTTAAACGGCTTGACTTAATACAAATGATTCAAGTGAAAGGCTTGACGACATACACAATTCAGGTAAAAGGCTTGACAATACACGTGATTCAGGTAAAAAACTTGACTATATACAAATGATTAATGTAAACGGCTTGACTTAATACACATGATTCAGGTGAAAGGCTTGAAGTTGCTTTGGAAATACCCCAGTGATCTTTAACCAGTCAACAATGGTGCCGACAGAGGGCTGCTTCGCTTCTAGTCCTTAGTATTTTTGTGTATTATTTCTTACATTGCTAGCCCAGAAAATCTTAAGTGTTATTGCATACAGCCAGGAAGAACTATTAGATATCAGAGCGGCGTCAACTTACCAGCACTACAACCAGGAATACGACTTGCCCAAAGAGGATCCTTTGACCAAACTACCCAGGGCATTTGAACTGATTGCAGAGGCTGACCCAAAACAATGCCTCCAGAGAAGAGGTAGACGGCGCGGTCTTCTAGTCTGACTTCGGAGGCGCGCACACCACCCACCACTTCCGAGTATATTACTTGCTAATGTCCAGTCCCTAGATAACAAGGTTGAAGAAATTAGGGCAAGAGTTGCTTTCCAGAGAAACATCAGGGATTGTAACAAACGGAAACATGGCTTTCTCAGGATATGCCGTTGGAGTCGGTACAGTTTGAAATAATTTCTATCAGCATGTTAAAAGTGCAACCAGAGGGGAAAAAAACTCTAGACAACCTTTACTCCACACACACAGACGCTTTTAAAGCTCTGCCTCGCCCTACATTTGGCAAATCTGACCATAATTCTATCCTCCTGATTCCTGCTTACAAGCAAAAATTAAAGCAGGAAGCACCAGTGACTCGGTCATTAAAAAAGTGGTCAGATGAAGCAGATGCTAAAGGACAGGGCTGTTTTGCTATCACAGACTGGAACATGTTCTGGGATTCTTCCGATGGTACAGCACATCAGTCACTGGCTTTATCAATAAGTGCATGGATGACGTCGTCCCCACAGTGACTGTATGTACATACCCCAACCAGAAGCCATAGATTACAGGCAACATTCGCACTGAGCTAAAGGGTAGAGCTTCCGCTTTCAAGGAGCAGGACTCTAACCCGGAAGCTTATAAGAAATCCCGCTCTGCCCTAATCGTACTTCACCGGCTCCGAAACTCGTCAGATGTGGCAAGGCTTGCAAACTATTACAGACTACAAAGGTAAGCACAGCCGCGAGCTGCCCAGTGACACGAGCCTGCCAGACTAGCTAAATCACTTCTATGCTCGCTTCGAGGCAAGTAACACTGAAGCATGCATGAGAGCATCAGCTGTTCCGGACGACTGTGTGATCACGCTCTCCGCAGCCGATGTGATTAAAACCTTTTAAACAGGTCAACATTCACAAGGCCGCTGGGCAAGACGGATTACCAGGACGTGTACTCCGAGCATGTGCTCACCAACTGGCAAATGTCTTCACTGACATTTTCAACCTCTCCCTGACCGAGTCTGTAATACCAACATGTTTCAAGCAGACCACCATAGTTCCTGTGACCAAGAACACTAAGGTACACTGCCTAAATGACTACCAACCCGTAGCACTCATGTCTGTAGCCATGAAGTGCTTTGAAAGGCTGGTCATTGCTCACATCAAAACCATTATCCCAGAGACCCTGGACCCACTCCAATTTGCATTCCGCCCAAACAGATCCACAGATGATGCAATCCCCTATTGCACTCCACACTGCCCTTTCACACCTGGACAAAAGGAACATCTATGTGAGATTGCTATTCATTGACTACAGCTCAGCGTTCAACACAATAATGCCCTCAAAGCACATCACTAAGCTAAGGACCCTGGGACTAAACACCTCACTATGCAACTGGATCCTGGACTTCCTGACGGGCTGCCCCCAGGTGGTAAGAATAGGCAACAGCAGATCCGCCGCACTGATCCCCCTCAGGGGTGCGCAATCAGTCCTCTCCTGTACTCCCTGTTCACTCATGACTGCACAGCTAGGCATGACTCCAACACCATCATTAAGTTTGCCGATGACACAACAGTGGCAGGCCTGATCACTGACAACGATGAGACAGCCTATAGGAAGGAGGTCAGAGACCTGACTGTGTGGTGCAAAGACAACAACATCTCCCTCAACATGATCAAGATAAAGGAGATTGTAGACTACAGGAAAAGGAGGACCGAGCACGCTCCCGTTCTCATCGACGGGGCTGTAGTAGAGCAGGTTGAGAGCTTCAAGTTCCTTGGTGTCCACATCACCAACAAACTAACATGGTCCAAGCACACCAAGACAGTCGTGAAGAGGGTACGGCAAAACATATTCCCCCTCAGGAGACTGAAAAGATTTGGCATGGGTCCTCAGATCCTCAAAAGGTTTCACAGCTGCACCATCGAGAGCATCCTGACGGGTTGCATCACTGCCTTATACGGCAACTGCTTGGCCTCTGACCGCAAGGCAGAGGAGGCTGACCGCAAGGCTGACCGCAACTACAGAGGAGAGTGCTCACGGCCCAGTACATCACTGGGGCCATGTTTCATGCCATCCCAAGCCTCTCTTCCAGGCGGTGTCAGAGGAAGAGAAAAAATACAACTGGAAACCATATTTCCTGAAGCTGCATTTATTGTAGCTGGGGATTTTAACAAAGCAAATTTGAGAACAAGGCTACCGAAATTCTATCAGCATATTATAGTACTCGATCTGTTCCGGGTAGCCTCGGAGAATAATATTGACTTGTACACTGATTCGGTGTGTGTAGATGTTGTACCCTCTGTGACTATTAAAACCTACTCTAACCAGAAACGGTGGATTGATGGCGGCATTCGTGCAAATCTGAAAGCAACCGCAAACCACAGCAATTAACTATGAAAATTGTGACTGGGAATATGGCCGAATACACACAGTGTAGTTATTCACTCCGCAAGGCAATCAAACAAGCAACACGTCAGATAAGAGACAAAGTGGAGTCGCAACTCATCGGCTCAGACACAAGATGTATGTGGCAGGGTCTTGACTGCGTGGCCATGAACGCCTCCAACTAAATCATCAAATTTGTAGACGACACAACAGTAGTAGGCTTGATTACCAACAACGACAAGACAGTCTACAGGGAGAAGGTGAGGGTACTCGAAGTGTGGTGTCAGCAAAACAACCTCTCACTCAACATCAACAAAGGAGATTATCGTGGACTTCAGAAAACAGCAGAGGGAGCACCCCCCTATCAACATCGACAGGACAGCAGTGGAAAAGGTGGAAAGTTTTATGTTCCTCGGCATACACATCACAGACAAACTGAAATGGTCCACCCACACAGATAGTGTGGTGAAGAACCTCAGGAGGCTGAAGAAATCTGGCTTGTCACCTAAAACGATCACAAACTTTTACAGATGCACAATTGAGAGCATCTTGTCTGGCTGTATAACCGCCTGCAACCGCAGGGCTCTCCAGAGGGTGGTGCGGCCTGCACAACGCATCACCGGGGGCAAACTACCTTCCCTCCAGGACACCTACAGCACCTGATGTCACAGGAAGGCCAAAAAGATCATCAAGGACAACAACCACCCGAGCCACTGCATGTTCACCCTGCTACCATCCAGAATGCGAGGTCAGTACAGGTGCATTAAAGCTGGGTCTGAGAGTCTGAAAAACAGCTTCTATCTCAAGGCCATCAGACTGTTAGATAGCCATCACTAACAGAGAGGCTGCTGCCGACTTGAAATCATTGGCCACTTTAATAAATGGATCACTAGTCACTTTAAAAATGCCACTTTTTTGCATTACTCATCTCATATGTATATACTGTATTTTATACCATCTATTGCATCTTGCCTATGCCACTGTCATTGCTCATCCATATATTTATATGTAAATATTCTTATTCCATTCCTTACTTAGATTTGTGTGTATTAGGTTGTTGTTGTGTAATTGTTAGATTACATGTTAGATATTTCTGCACAGTCGGAACTAGAAACACAAGCATTTCGCTACACTCCCAATAACATCTGCTAACCTTAGATGTGACCAATAACATTTGATTTGATTTATTGTGTATAGCAAAGATTAGAACGTATTTGTAGTTTGTAAACAAATACTACATAAACACTGCTGCAGCTTTGATTAAATATGGCCCGTAGTCTCAGTGATTACAGTTTTGATTAAATATGGCCCGTAGTCTGTGATTACAGTATTGATTAAATATGGCCCGTAGTCTCTGTGATTACAGCATTGATTAAATATGGCCCGTAGTCTCAGTGATTACAGTATTGATTGAATAGCAAGTTTTAAGTTCCTCGGCATACACATCACAGACAAACTGAATTGGTCCACTCACACAGACAGCATCGTGAAGAAGGCGCAGCAGCGCCTCTTCAACCTCAGGAGGCTGAAGAAATTCGGCTTGTCACCAAAAGCACTCACAAACTTCTACAGATGCACAATCGAGAGCATCCTGGCGGGCTGTATCACCGCCTGGTATGGCAACTGCACCGCCCTCAACCGTAAGGCTCTCCAGAGGGTAGTGAGGTCTGCACAACGCATCACCGGGGGCAAACTACCTGCCCTCCAGGACACCTACACCACCCGATGTCACAGGAAGGCCATAAAGATCATCAAGGACATCAACCACCCGAGCCACTGCCTGTTCACCCCGCTATCATCCAGAAGGCGAGGTCAGTACAGGTGCATCAAAGCTGGGACCGAGAGACTGAAAAACAGCTTCTATCTCAAGGCCATCAGACTGTTAAACAGCCACCACTAACACTGAGTGGCTGCTGCCAACACACTGACACTGACTCAACTCCAGCCACTTTAATAATGGGAATTGATGGGAAATGATGTAAATATATCACTAGCCACTTTAAACAATGCTACCTTATATAAATGTTACTTACCCTACATTATTCATCTCATACGCATACGTATATACTGTACTCTATATCATCGACGGTATCCTTATGTAATACATGTATCACTAGCCACTTTATACTATACTATGCCACTTTGTTTACATACTCATCTCATTTGTACATACTGTACCCGATACCATCTACTGTATCTTGCCTATGCTGCTCTGTACCATCACTCATTCATATATCCTTATGTACATATTCTTTATCCCCTTACACTGTGTACAAGACAGTAGTTTTGGAATTGTTAGTTAGATTACTTGTTATTACTGCATTGTCGGAACTAGAAGCACAAGCATTTCGCTACACTCGCATTAACATCTGCTAACCATGTGTATGTGACAAATAAAATTTGATTTGATTTGATTTGATTTGATTTGAATATGGCCCGTAGTCTCAGTGATTACAGAATTGATTGAATATGGCCCGTACTGTCAGTGATTACACTATTGATTGAATATGGCTCGTAGTCTAAGTGATTACAGTATTTGTAATTATTAGGGAACCACATTAGCTGCTGCCAAACATATTTAAAGCACTTACATTACATATAAATCAAAATATAAAACAGTACATTTAACATTATTCCACTATTACATATATACAAAATGTTCAATACAACAATGTCACAATGCATGCGTATACATGTGTCTGTACCTTTGTGTATGCATCTCTTTACAGTCCCCGTTGTTCCATAAGGTGTATTTTTTTTAACTGTTTTTAAATTCTGATTCTAATGCTTGCATCATTTACCTGATGTGGAATAGTTCCATGTAGTCATGGCTCTATGCAGTACTGTGCGCCTCCCATAGTCTGTTCTGGACTTGGGGACTGTGAAGAGACCTCTGGTGGCATGTCTTGTCTTATGCATGGGTGTAACATGGGTGTCCTGGGGCCTGGGGCCCCAGTGATAACAGTATGGATTGAATATTAACCCTATTCTCAGTGATAAAAGCATTGATTGAATATGTCCCATAGATAACAGTATTGATTGAAAATGGCCCCTAGTCTAATTTTTTTTATTTTACCTTTATTTAACCAGGCAAGTCAGTTAAGAACAAATGACGGCCAAGGAACAGTGGGTTAACTGCCTGTTCAGGGGTTTGAACTTGCAACCTTCCGGTTACTAGTCCAACGCTCTAACCACTAGGCTACCCTGCTGCCCCAATATGGCCCCTAATCGCAGTGATAATAGTATTGATTGAATTTGGCCCCTAGTCTCAGAAATAATAGTATTGATTAAATAGTAGCGAAGTAATTACAATTGAATTCTTCTAATTTAAAAAATGTACCTCTCCAGAAATAAGTCTCTCACTGTTGCTGCCTGCTATCAACCCCCCCTCCGCTCCCAGCTGTGCCCTGGACACCATTTGTGAATTGATCGCCCCCCCATCTAGCTTCAGAGTTCGTTCTGTTAGGTGACCTAAACTGGGATATGCTTAACACCCCGGCAGTCCTACAATCTAAGCTAGATGCCCTCAATCTCACACAAATCATCAAGGAACTCACCAGGTACAACCCTAAATCCGTAAACATGGGCATTAGACATTATCCTGACCAACTTGCCCTCGAAATACACCTCTGCTGTTTTCAATCAGGATCTCAGCGATCACTGCCTCATTGCCTGTATTCGCTACGGGTCCGCGGTCAAACGACCACTCCTCATCACTGTCAAACGCTCCCTAAAACACTTCTGCGAGCAGGCCTTTCTATTGGACCTGACCCGGGTATCCTGGAAGGATATTGACCTCATCCCGTCAGTCGAGGATGCCTGGTCATTCTTTAAAAGTAATTTCCTCACCATCTTAGATAAGCATGCCCCGTTCAAAAAATGCAGAACTAAGAACATACAGTGCCTTGCGAAAGTATTCGGCCCCCTTGAACTTTGCAACCTTTTGCCACATTTCAGGCTTCAAACATAAAGATATAAAACTGTATTTTTTTGTGAAGAATCAACAACAAGTGGGACACAATCATGAAGTGGAACGACATTTATTGGATATTTCAAACTTTTTTAACAAATCCAAAACTGAAAAATTGGGCGTGCAAAATTATTCAGCCCCCTTAAGTTAATACTTTGTAGCGTCACCTTTTGCTGCGATTACAGCTGTAAGTCGCTTGGGGTATGTCTCTATCAGTTTTGCACATTGAGAGACTGACATTTTGTCCCATTCCTCCTTGCAAAACAGCTTGAGCTCAGTGAGGTTGGATGGAGAGCATTTGTGAACAGCAGTTTTCAGTTCTTTCCACAGATTCTCGATTGGATTCAGGTGTGGACTTTGACTTGGCCATTCTAACACCTGGATATGTTTATTTTTGAACCATTCCATTGTAGATTTTGCTTTATGTTTTGGATCATTGTCTTGTTGGAAGACAAATCTCCGTCCCAGTCTCAGGTCTTTTGCAGACTCCATCAGGTTTTCTTCCAGAATGGTCCTGTATTTGGCTCCATCCATCTTCCCATCAATTTTAACCATCTTCCCTGTCCCTGCTGAAGAAAAGCAGGCCCAAACCATGATGCTGCCACCACCATGTTTGACAGTGAGGATGGTGTGTTCAGCTGTGTTGCTTTTACGCCAAACATAACGTTTTGCATTGTTGCCAAAAAGTTTTGGTTTAATCTGACCAGAGCACCTTCTTCCACATGTTTGGTGTGTCTCCCAGGTGGCTTGTGGCAAACTTTAAACGACACTTTTTATGGATATCTTTAAGAAATGGCTTTCTTCTTGCCACTCTTCCATAAAGGCCAGATTTGTGCAATATACGACTGATTATTGTCCTATGGACAGAGTCTCCCACCTCAGCTGTAGATCTCTGCAGTTCATCCAGAGTGATCATGGGCCTCTTGGCTGCATCTCTGATCAGTCTTCTCCTTGTATGAGCTGAAAGTTTAGAGGGACGGCCAGGTCTTGGTAGATTTGCAGTGGTCTGATACTCCTTCCATTTCAATATTATCGCTTGCACAGTGCTCCTTGGGATGTTTAAAGCTTGGGAAATCTTTTTGTATCCAAATCCGGCTTTAAACTTCTTCACAACAGTATCTCGGACCTGCCTGGTGTGTTCCTTGTTCTTCATGATGCTCTCTGCGCTTTTAACGGACCTCTGAGACTATCACAGTGCAGGTGCATTTATACGGAGACTTGATTACACACAGGTGGATTGTATTTATCATCATTAGTCATTTAGGTCAACATTGGATCATTCAGAGATCCTCACTGAACTTCTGGAGAGAGTTTGCTGCACTGAAAGTAAAGGGGCTGAATAATTTTGCACGCCCAATTTTTCAGTTTTTGATTTGTTAAAAAAGTTTGAAATATCCAATAAATGTCGTTCCACTTCATGATTGTGTCCCACTTGTTGTTGATTCTTCACAAAAAAATACAGTTTTATATCTTTATGTTTGAAGCCTGAAATGTGGCAAAAGGTTGCAAAGTTCAAGGGGGCCGAATACTTTCGCAAGGCACTGTATATAGCTCCTGGTTCACTCCAGATCTGACTGCCCTTGACCAGCACAAAAACATCCTGTGGCGGACTGCCATAGCATCGAATAGTCCCCACGATATGCAACTGTTCAGGGAAGTCAGGAACCAAAACACGCAGCAACAAAATGATTATTTTTTTCATCATAGAATGTCTACAGTATAAGTAAGAAGAACCGTTGAATTGTGGCTAGCTTTTTCAGAAATTCGCATCCTGTAGCTCTAACTCCAAAAAGTTTTGGGACACTACAAAGTCCATGGAGAACAAGAGCACCTCCTCCCAGCTGCCCACTGCACTGAGGCTAGTGAACACGGTCACCACTGATAAATCCATGATAATCAACCATAACCAGACAGCGGATGTTCTGAAAGAGCTGCAAAACCTGGACCCGTACAAATCAGCTGAGCTAGACAATCTGGACCCTCTCTTCCTAAAATTATCCGCCGCCATTGTTGCAACCCCTTTTACCAGCCTGTTCAACCTCTCTTTTCAAGATCCCTAAATATTGGAAAGCTGCCGCGGTCATCCCCTTCTTCAAAGGGGGTGACACCCTATACCCAAACTGTTACAGACCTATATCCATAAACAGATCACTGACCATTTCGAATCCCACCGTACCTTCTCCGCTGTGCAATCTGGCTTCTGAGCCGATCACGGATGCACCTCAGCCACGCTCAAGGTACTAAACGATATCATAACCGCCTTCGATAAAAGACAGTACTGTGCAGCCGTCTTCATCGACCTGGCCAAAGCTTTCGACTCTGTCAATCACCGTATTCATATCGGCAGACTCCATAGCCTTGGTTTTTCTGACGACTGCCTCATCTGGTTCACCAACTACTTTGCAGATAGAGTTCAGTGTGTCAACTCGGAGGGCATGTTGTCCGGACCTCTGGCAGTCTCTATGGGGGTACGACAGGGATCAATTCTCGGGCCGACTCTTTTTGCTGTATATATCAATGATGTTGCTCTTGCTACGGGCGATTCCCTGATCCACCTCTACGCAGACGACACCATTCTGTATACTTCCGGCCCGTCCTTGGACACTGTGCTATCTAACCTCCAAACGAGCTTCAATGCCATACAACACTCCTTCCGTGGCCTCCAACTGCTCTTAAACGCTAGTAAAACCAAATGCATGCTTTTCATGCTTTTCATTTTTTCGGTGCCCTCACCAGCCCGCCCGACTAGCATCACTACTCTGGACGGTTCCGACCTAGAATATGTGGACAACTATAAATACCTAGGTGTCTGGCTAGACTGTAAACTCTCCTTCCAGACTCATATTAAACATCTCCAATCTAAAATCAAATCTAGGCTTTCTATTTCACAACAAAGCCACCTTTACTCACGCCGCCAAACTTCCCCTAGTAAAACTGACTATCCTACCGATCCTCGACTTCGGCGATGTCATCTACAAAATAGCTTCCAACACTCTACTCAGCAAACTGGATGCAGTCTTTCACAGTGTCATCCATTTTGTTACCAAATCACCTTATACCACCCACCACTGCGACCTGTATACTCTAGTCGGCTGGGGAATAGATCACCAGATGTTAATTATTTATTAATTATTTGTTATTTTTTATTTATCACAATTTTCTTTAACCAATTCTGGTCTTTAATGCAGGGCCGAAAGACAAGTTCCTTACTTTTCCCCCTTCCACTTTCCTATTTATGATAAAATTTACAAAGAGTATACCTTTTCTTTTATCAATTAGTAAATTTGAGTTTAACCACATATTTGTTGTATTATTTGTTCTGTCTTTTCTGATTAATTTGAAATTGCAACTTACTTTCTATGGCTTGTTTTAAAAATAGAGATATTTAGTAGATGATTTCCTTTTAAATATCTGAAAGCGAGAGAATTGGCCACTAGTCTAAGTGATAACAGTATTCCTTTTCCATCCTCAACCTCACATACATCCTTATTTAACCCCATAGATGTTATACTACGTAGATGACTATCCAGGAACCATCAAGTTCTTCCACAATCTTCTGAAGGAAAACAGCAAACTGCTCATAGTTCATGAAGCAGGTTAGTATACCAGTTCAGTAACATAAACTGTATAATATACAGTAACTTATAATATACAGTACAGTAACATATAATGTATAGTAGACATTAACAAGTATAATGTACAGCACCAGTCAAAAGTTTGGACATACCAGGGTTTTTCTTTATTTTCCTACATTGTAGAATAATAGAGAAGCCATCAAAACTATGAAAAAACACATATGGAATCATGTAGTAAGCAGAAAAGTGTTAAACAAATTAAAATATATTTTATATTTGATTCTTCAAAGTAGCCACCCTTTGCCTTGATGACAGCTTTGCACACTCTTGGCATTCTCTCAACCAGCTTCATGATGCATTTCAATTATCAGGTGTGCCTTGTTAAAAGTTAATTTGTGGAATTTCTTTCCTTCTTAATGCGTTTGAGACAGTCAGTTGTGTTGTGACAGGTATGGGTGGTATACATAAGATAGCCCTATTTGGTGAAAGACATGGCATTATGGCATGAACAGCTCAAATAAGCAAAGATAAATGACAGTCCATCATTACTTAAAGACATGAAGGTCAGTCAATACTTTGAAAGGTTCTTCAAGTGCAGTCACAAAAAACATCCAGCGCTATGATGAAACTGGCTCTCATGAGGACCACCACAGGAAAGGAAAACCCAGAGTCACCTCTTCTGCATGAGATAAGTTCATTAGAGTTAATGACACCTCAGATAACAGACAAAATAAATGCTTCACGTTCAAGTAACAGACACATCTCAAAATCAACTGTTAAAACTTCTTAGGGATAGGGGGCAGCATTTTCACTTTTGGATAAATAGCGTGCACAATTTCAACTTCCTGCTACTCATGCCAGGAATATATTATATGCATATGATTAGTAGGTGTTGATAGAAAACACTTTGAAGTTTCTAAAACTGTTTCAATCATGTCTGTGACCATAACATAACTTGTGTAGCAGGCAAAACCCAGAGGAAAAACTGTTCAGATTTTTTATTTTTTTGCCTCTGACCGTTCCCTCTGTTGTCTTTGCCAAGGGATATTTGATAGCGACCATTTTACAGTTCCTACAACTTCCACAGGATGTCACCAGTCTTTGAAATTGGGTTGAAGTTAATCATTGGTGCAACGAAGAAGAAGCACATCCTGGAACAACGTTACACTGTTGAGAGTTACACAAGATGAAAAAAGGTGCATGGTTTGTTTACTTGCTCTATTGAATACAGATTGCCCCGTCTACAATTTGATCGATTAAAAAAAAAACGTTTAAAAATACCTAAAGTTGTAATACAAAAGTAGTTTGAAATATTTTGGCAAAGTTTATAGGCAACTTTTGAAATGTTTTGTAGTGACGTTGTGTTTTGGCAAGCTGTTTTTTTCCGGATCAAACGTGCTTTATAAATGGACATTTTGGGTTTACATGGATGGAATTAATCGAAAAAAAAGACCAATTGTGATGTTTATGGGACATATTGGAGTGCCAACAAAGAAGCTCGTCAAAGGTAATGCATGTTTTATATTTTATTTCAGTGTTTTGTGTAGCGCCTGCTACGCTAGTTCTTTTGTTTACTACTGGTTCAGAAGGGTGCAGGCAATCAGATAATAGCTTCTCATGCTTTCACCGAAAAGCATTTTTAAAATCTGACATGTTAACTGGATTCACAACGAGTGTAGCTTTAATTGAGTATCTTGAATGTGTGATTTAATGAAAGTTTGAGTTTTATAGCGTTTTATTTGAATCTGGCGCTCTGCATTACCCCAGGCAATTGGCCACTTGACTATCCTCAAGAGGTTTTAAGAGGATACTGCGTGAATCAGGCCTTCATGGTCAAATTGCTGCAAAGAAACCACTACTAAAGGACACCAACAAGAAGAAGAGACTTGCTTGGGCAAAGAAACACAAGCAATGGACATTAGACCATTAGAAATATGTCCTTTGGTCTGATGAGCCAAAATTTGAGATTTTTGGTTCAAACCACTGTGTCTTTGTGAGACGCAGAGTAGGTGAACGGATGATCTCTGCATTTGTGTTTCCCACCGTGAAGCACGGAGGAGGAGGTGTGATGGTGTGGGGGAGCTTTGCTGACCTCAACCCAAATGAGATGGTTTGGGATGAGATGGACTGCAGAGTGAAGAAAATTCTTCCAATGGTATTGAGGAGTACACCCTATCAGTCACTGGCTTTATCAATAAGTGCATCGAGGATGTCGTCCCCACAGTGACTGTACGTACATACCCCAACCAGAAGCCATCGATTACAGGCAACATTTCATTCACACTGAGCTAAAGGACAGAGCTGCCGATTCTGAGGTGCGGGACTCTAACTCGGAAGCTTACAAGAAATCCTGCTATGCCCTGCGACGAACCATCAAACAGGCAAAGCGTCAATACAGGGCTAAGATTGAATCATATGACACCTGCTCCGATGCTCGTCTTATGTTGCAAGCTATTACAGACTACAAAGGGGAAGCACAGCCGCGAGCTGCCCAGTGACAAGAGCCTACCAGATAAGCTAAATCACTTCTATGCTCGCTTCGAGGCAAGCAACACTGAGGCATGCATGAGAGCGCCAGCTGTTCCGGACGACTGTGTGATCACACTCTCCGTAGCCGACGTGAGTAAGACCTTTAAACAGGTCAACATACACAAGGCTGCGGGTCCAGACGGATTACCAGGTCTTGTGTTCCGGGCATGTGCTGAGCAACTGGCATGTCTTCACTGATATTTTCAACATGTCCCTGATTGAGTCTGTAATACCAACATGTTTCAAGCAGACCACCATAGTCCGTATGACCAATAACACTAAGGTACACTGCCTAAATGACTATTTTTTTATTTTTTTATTTCACCTTTATTTAACCAGGTAGGCTAGTTGAGAACAAGTTCTCATTTGCAACTGCGACCTGGCCAATATAAAGCATAGCAGTGTGAACAGACAACACAGAGTTACACATGGAGTAAACAATTAACAAGTCAATAACACAGTAGAAAAAAGGAGAGTCTATATACATTGTGTGCAAAAGGCATGAGGAGGTAGGCGAATAATTACAATTTTGCAGATTAACACTGGAGTGATAAATGATCAGATGGTCATGTACAGGTAGAGATATTGGTGTGCAAAAGAGCAGAAAAGTAAATAAATAAAAACGGTATGGGGATGAGGTAGGTAAAAATGGGTGGGCTATTTACCGATAGACTATGTACAGCTGCAGCGACCCGTAGCACTCACGTCTGTAGCCATGAAGTGCTTTGAAAGGCATCTAATGGCTCACATCAACACCATTATCCCAGAAACCCTAGACCGACTCCAATATGCATACCGCCCAAACAGATCCACAGATGATGCAATCTCTATTGCACTCCACACGGCCCTTTCCCACCTGGACAAAAGGAACAGTTATGTGAGAATGCTATTCATTGACTACAGCTCAGCGTTCAATACCATAGTACAACTCAAAGCTCATCACTAAGCTAAGGATCCTGGGACTAAACACCTCCCTCTGCAACTGGATCCTGGACTTCCTGATGGACCGCCCCCAGGTGGTGAGGGTAGGTAGCAACACATCTGCCACGCTGCTCCTTAACACTGGAGCCCACCAGGGGTGCGTGCTCAGTCCCCTCCTGTACTCCTTGTTCACCCACGACTGCAGGCACAACTCCAACACCATTAAGTTTGCAGATGACACAAGTGGTAGGCCTGATCACCGACAACAACGAGACAGCCTATAGGGAGGAGGTCAGAGACCTGGCCGGGTGGTGCCAGAATAACAACCTATCCCTCAACGTAACCAAGACTAAGGAGATGATTGTGGACTACAGGAAAAGTAGGACCGAGTACGTCCTCGTTGATGGGGCTGTTCCTTGGTGTCCACATCACCAACAAACACACCAAGACAGTTGTGAAGAGAGCATGACAAAGCCTATTCCCCCTCAGGAAACTAAAAAGATTTGGCATGGGTCCTGAGATCCTCAAAAGGTTTTACAGCTGCAACATCGAGAGCATCCTGACTGGTTGCATCACTGCCTGGTACGGCAATTACTCGGCCTCCGACCGCAAGGCACTACAGAGGGTAGTGTGTACGGCCCAGTACATCACTGGGGCTAAGCTGCCTGCCATCCAGGACCTCTACACCAGGCGGTGTCAGAGGAAGGCCCTAAAAACTGTCAAAGAACCCAGTCACCCCAGTCATAGACTGTTCTCTCTACTACCGCATGGCAAGCGGTACCGGAGTGCCAAGTCTAGGGCAAAAAGGCTTCTCAACAGTTTTTACCCCCAAGCCATAAGATTCCTGAGCAGGTTAATCATATGGCTACCCGGACTATTTGCATTGTGTGAACCCCCCCCCCCCCAACCCCTCTTTTTACACTGCTGCTACTCTCTGTTTGTCATATATGCATTGTTACTTTAACTATACATTCATGTACATATGTATAGTCGTGTCCAAAAGTTTTGAGAATGACACAAATATACATTTTCAAAGTTTGCTGCTTCAGTGTCTTTAGATATTTTTGTCAGATGTTACTATGGAATACTGAAGTATAATTACAAGCATTTCATAAGTGTCAAAGGCTTTTCTTGACAATTACATGAAGTTGATGCAGAGTCAATATTTGCAGAGTTGACCCTTCTTTTTCAAGACCTCTGCATGCTGTCAATTAACTTCTGGGCCACATGCTGACTGATGGCAGCCCATTCTTGCATAATCAATGCTTGGAGTCTGTCAGAATTTGTGGGGTTTTGTTTGTCTACCCGCCTCTTGAGGATTGACCACAAGTTCTCAATGGGATTAAGGTTTGGGGAGTTTCCTGGCCATGGACCCAAAATATCGATGTTTTGTTCCCCAAGCCACTTTGTTATCACTTTTTCCTTATGGCAAGGTGCTCCATCATGCTAGAAAAGGCATTGTTCATCACCAAACTGTTCCTCGAAGGTTGGGAGAAGTTGCTCTCGGAGGATGTGTTGGTACCATTCTTTATTCATGGCTGTGTTCTTAGGCAAAATTGTGAGTGAGCCCACTCCCTTGGCTGAGAAGCAACCCCAAACATGAATGGTCTCAGGATGCTTTACTGTTGGCATGACACAGGACTGATGGTAGCGCTCACCTTGTCTTCTCCGGACAAGCTTTTTTCCGGATGCCCCAAACAATCAGAAAGGGGATTCATCAGAGAAAATGACTTTACCCCAGTCCTCAACAGTCCAATTCCTGTACCTTTCAGAATATCAGTCTGTCCCTGATGTTTTTCCTGGAGAGAAGTGGCTTTGTTGCTGCCCTTCTTGACACCAGGCCATCCTCCAAAAGTCTTCGCCTCACTGTGCGTGCAGATGCACTCACATCTGCCTGCTTCCATTCCTGAGCAAGCACTGTACTGGTGGTGCCCCGATTCCGCAGCTGAATCAACTTTAGGAGACGGTCCTGGTGTTTGCTGGACTTTCTTAGGTACCCTGAAGCCTTCTTCACAACAATTGAACCGCTCTCCTTGAAGTTGTTGATGATCTGATAACTGGTTGATTTAGGTGCAATCTTACTGGCAGCAATATTCTTGCCTGTGAAGTCTTTTTTTGTGCAAAGCATAAATGACGGCACATGTTTCCTTGCAGGAAACCATGATTGACAGAGGAAGAACAATGATTCCAAGCACCACCCTCCTTTTGAAGCTTCCAGTCTGTTATTCGAACTCAATCAGCATGACAGACTGATCTCCAGCCTTGTCCTCGTCAACACTCACACCTGTGTTAACGAGAGAATCACTGACAGCTGGTCCTTTTGTGGCAGGACTGAAATGCAGTGGAAATATTTTTGTGGGATTCAGTTCATTTGCATGGCAAAGAGGGACTTTGCAATTAATTGCAATTCATCTGATCACTCTTCATAACATTCTGGAGTATATGCAAATTGCCATCATACAAACGGAGGCAGCAGACTTTGTGAAAATTAATATTTGTCATTCTCAAAACTTTTGGCCACGACTGTACATACTACCAACCAGTGCTCCCGCACATTGGCTAACCGGGCTATCTGCATTGAGTCCCGCCACCCCCCAACCCCTCTTTATGCTACTGCTACTCTCTGTTCATCATATATGCATTGTCACTTTAACCATATCTACATGTACATACCACCTCAATCAGCCTGACTAACCGATGTCTGTATATAGCCTCGCTACTGTTTTTCACTGTCATTTTACTGTTGTTTTATTTCTTTACTTAGCTATTGTTCACATAATACTTTTTTTGCACTATTGGTTAGAGCCTGTAAGTAAGCATTTCACTAAGTTCTACACCTGTTGAATTCAGCGCATGTGACAAATAAACTTTGATTTGATAAACAGCCAACAATTGGAAAAGCATTCCTCATGAAGCTGGTTGAGAGAATACCAAGAGTGTGCAAGGTAAAGGGTGGCTACTTTGAAGAATCTAAAATGTGTTTATTTGTTTAACCCCTCTTTTGGTTACTACTTGGTTCCATATGTGTTATTTAATAGTTTTGATGTCTTAACTATTATTCTACAATGTAGAAAATAGTTTAAAAAATAAAGAAACCCTTGAATGAGTAGGTGTGTCCAAACTATTGACTGGTACTGTACATTAACATATAATATACAGTACGGTAACATATCATGTAACATATACATGTTTCTAAAAAACAGTTTTTGCTTTGTCATTATGGGCTATTGTGTGTAGATTTATTAAAGGGAGAAAAAAACAATTATATCCATTTTCTAATAAGGCTGTAAACTTAACAAAATGTGGAAAAAGTCAAGGGGTCTATACTTTGCGTACACACTGTATATTGTATAATATGCAGTAACATATAATGTATAATACACAGTAAAGTAACATACTGTATAATATAAATGAACATATAATGTATAATGTACAGTAAAATATAATACATAATGTAACAATGTATAATGTACAGTAACATATGTTTAATATACAGTAACATATAATACATAATATACAGTACAATGGCAATGTATAATATACAACACATTAACATAATTGATAATATACAGTAACATGTGATATATAATGTACAGTGCATTATCATGTGTAAGATATAATATACAGTACAGTAAGATAATGTACAGTAACAAAATGTACAACATACAGTACTGTAACATATAATTCATTATATACAGTAAGATCTAATGTATAACATGCAGTACAGTAACTTGTTATGTATAATATGCAGTACAGTAACATGGGCTTTAGACTTTTTAGCAGGGTAGTAACCTATAGTATTGGTTGCAGATTTCTACAAATGTTCTGGGGTTTGTTCAGATGGTTATAAATATGAAAATATATCCTCCATTATTTCCCTGTTCTCTATCATACTGATTCCAGCTGGCAGCGGCTGGGACACCCTGTGGAAGACCTACAGGAAAGAGCTCTGCACCAAGTCCATCTCTGACTACATGTCTGCTGGAGATATCAAGGTTCACCTGGAGCGGCTGGAGCTTAAGTATGATGAGCACCTCATCCCTAACACCCTGGACATCACAGACTGCTTCACTGATGGGGATGAGATGGGAGAGCTGCTGCTGGACTTCATGACAGAACAGGACCACTTCCACCAGTCTCTGACCCCTGATCTTAGAGCAAGCATCCTGGACCTTCTCCGGAATCGATGTAGCACAGAGAAAGAGGGCAGGGTACTGTTCGACTGCAGCTTGAGTTGTCTCCTGGTTTACTCCTGAACCATGTGTGGTGTTTAATGAGAGTGCCCAGAGTCATACTGTACACAGTACATGGCTCTGAGTTTGTCTATGTTCATTCATTATCACCTGGCTAAGTGGCTAGAGTGCACTATGTAGCAAAGGCTATACCTATATATCTTCTACAATACAACATGTTAGCTTTCTATCTTCAAACCAAATTGTTTTTCAGTGTTTTCAATAAAAGTGCCCTGTCATTCTTTCAAATATCATGCTCTATTTTGTTACAAATATCAGATACACGCCAAGGCCAGTAGATGGAGCCATAAGTCCAGACAGCAGGTCAGTAGATAGCACATCAGAAGATGGAGCCATTAGTCCAGACAGCAGGGCAGTAGATGGAGCCATAAGTCCAGACAGCAGGTCAGTAGATAGCACATCAGTAGATGGAGCCATTAGTCCAGACAGCAGGTCAGTAGATAGCACATCAGTAGATGGAGCCATTAGTCCAGACAGCAGGTCAGTAGATAGCACATCAGAAGATGGAGCCATTAGTCCAGATAGCAAGGGATAGCAAGGGAAGGGGAGATGACTTCAACTGAAATGTGTCTTCCACATTAAACCTAACCAATCTGAATCAGAGAGGTGCGAGGGGCTGCCTTAATCGACATCCTTGTCTTCGGCGGCATCTCTGTCTTCGGCGGCCGGGGAACAGCTGGCCAGTAGATGGAGGCATTAGTCCAGATAACAGGCCAGTAGATGGAGCCATTAGTCCAGATAGCAGTATTGGCTCTTCTGCATGCTCATATCATGACCTCCCGCTGATGATACTGCAGTTTCTACTATCTCTTATGGCACTTAATTTGTCTAATACTTTCAGTAACCTCATGTAGCAGGCATAGAAAGACACCTGAGCAGAATTCCCATTTACTTTTTTCAAGGGGAAATTAAGTTATGTTGAAAATACTGCATCCCGGAAAAAACGGATGTTAGTGCTTTCTGGCGAATCCTCAAAGGCTATACTCGCAGAAAAAAATAAAAAGTGGTTATAGCAAACATTCAAACAATCATAGAATAATATTATGTTGATCAGTTATTGGGTTCTTTATCCTGAGCTGATCATTAGACTAGCAGAGGTCATGGTACTGTTGTTATGTATGGTTGTCCTACATCTGGAATCGCTTTTTATCTTGGTTAATAGAGAATTAGTAGTAATTAAGGATTGAATTGAACTTGTAACTCAATTTACTGTCAAATGTAGTATGTACATGTAGGCTAATACATCTGAACTCCACCTGTTATATACACTACAGCTGTTATACAGTGCTGTGAAAATGTATTTGCCCCCTTCCTGATTTCTTAATTGTTTGCACATTTGTCACACTTAAATGTTTCAGATCATCAAACAAATGTTAATATTACACAAGATAACCCAAGTAAACACAAAATGCAGTTTTTAAGTGATGATTTTATTTATTAACTCCAACTATTATATGTACTACTGCTGTTACATGTACCACACCATAACTCCAACTGTTATATGTACTACAGGATGATTCAAATTGTTATATATACCACAGATGTTATGTGTACTACATCTGTTATGTGTCCTACAGCTGTTGAGTACTACAGCATTACTCCAACTTTTGTACCCACACGTATTGTCTGCATCCCAAGTCCACCCTGCAGTAAGGCCCTTGTCTTGTCTCTCTGTCGAGTACATGTCTTCTGGATGATCGTTTTCCTCATTAGCTTTAATATTCCATTAATTGAAATTCATTATAATTATTGTCTTGGCGTCTTCCCCTGTGATGTCATCGGGCTAGCAGCACCTGCTCATGTCCATTACCCAGATTCCTCGCTAGTATTCCATTACCCAGGGTCCTTGTTGGGGGAAATCCATCAGGAAGTGACAGAGCACTTGTCAACCAGATAATAAACCTCAAGGAGGCATGGTAATGTTTGAATGCTCTTCAGACAAAACTAGACACACCCCTTACTCAATACAATGTTACTTAAACACACCTCATACAGAATAAAATGTTCT